>NC_044919.1:15807188-15807841 GCF_003576645.1 Ipomoea triloba | reverse complement strand
CACAAGTTAGCTAGGCAGTCTGTTTCTATAGCTGATCAATTGGAGTGGTTCACACACCCTCCTCCTATCATTTGTAATGTTTTAGCTTCTGATATTATTGAATGAATCTTTGTTTTTTCAAAAAAAAAAAAAAAAGAGACACAACATAACCCTAGTAATGTCGTGTTGGCACACTATTGGTTGAAATAACAAGACATTTTCAGAAGACTTTATAGTCGTCGGTATTTTTTTGGCATTTTTGCAAAGCTAGTCTTCGGTATTTAGTGATCCATAATAGGTTGGAATAGTAACACGACATTCTCAGACGACTTTATAGTCGTCAGTATTGCTGATCCATAATTATATTATATAATAATATATATATTCCAGATCATTTTGCAAGTAGCAGCCGCCATATTTTGTATTTTTCCTATAATCCTGATTTCCCATTCATGATTCAACTATATCTTTTAACTCTAGAAAAAATTTTATTTTTCTCCCTCAAGTATGATACATGTATCAAATTTGATCATTGACTATTAATATTTTTAAGGAAAAAGTATCAAATAGGCCACTAAACTTATCGCTTTTGTGCAATTGGGCCATTGAACTTAAAAAGTGTGCAATTCAACCATCAAACAAGCAAAATTTGTGCAATTAGACCATTTTTACAA
>NC_044919.1:15775369-15806188 GCF_003576645.1 Ipomoea triloba | reverse complement strand
GAAAGATTAAAAAGAGGGTGGGGGATGCAACACGAGGACTTCCCAGGGGGTCACCCATCCTAGTACTACTCTCGCCCAAGCACGCTTAACGTAATAACATTATAAACACCCTATTTAGTGGTTAAATTACCCTCTACACTATTATTATTATTTTACCTATAGCAATACCATATTCGTCCGATTTATCCAAATGACACGCATATGCTATGCAGTGGAATTCGAACTCTACATTGCTGCCCTAGTTAAGACCTTTAAGTTAGGCAAAGACTATTTACGCACAAAATGCATTTGTACTATAAAAAATGATTACTATTATTATTTAATGAATTTATACTAGAAATGCATAAGCTATTACAATATATACACTATTTATGAGAATTCCAGAATTATCTAATACCTTCAAGGTCTATATGGGAATACCTATTATTATTGCAAGGAGACTTAACAAACAACAGACTAGTCTTTTTATTATTTTTTTTTTTGAAAATAATAAAACTACTCTTAAAAATACTATTATTTTTCAACTTTATTCCTTGAATCAATGCTGTAGATTTTACAATTCAGAACAAAATAGGCATTTTTGTCCAAAATTGGCGACGCAAACCGCCTTCGGCTGTTTGGTTGAATCCGTCTCAAAAAAATACGTGATTTAAAAAAAAAGATCATCGAAAACGGTTGACCGAGCACAAAGTTATGCTATTTTAAAGTTTTATTACCAATCTTTTACAATCACCGTTCATAAACCATGGAACCAGTCATCAGCTGAAGTTTTTTCTTTAGTCAGAGAGAGTTTTGGTATGTTCTTGGGGAGTCTCTTAGAGCACATATTTCTTTAATCTTTATCTTCCGACCGAGACATGAAATACATATGGATATTGTATAAACAATCATTATTAGGGTTAACAAGAGCCCAGAACATGGTACACTTTTCTTTCTCGGCCTCTCTCTCTCGTTTCTAGTGATAATAAATTTTTTTTTTTTTTTTAATAATATAACGTTGAAATAAATTTTCAGGTACTAGCTACAGCTCAAAAAGTCTGGAACATATATATGAGAATAGAACGGTACAAATATGTGAATTCCCACCATTATACTTTACCTAGAAGTAATGTTTTTGGTTCATGGCCGAGTTTAGTTATCGGGAATGAGAATCAAAGTCATTCAATCGGAGGATCAGTCTTTCAACCAGGAATTGGTATAGGATTATCCTCAATCGGAGGATCATACATTTCTATATTAGGAGTATGTGAAGTCTTTTTGGAACTGAGTTATAGTGGCATGCAACTAACTCACGTTCTCAGCCTTATACACATCAATAGGATTGATTAGTGTTTCAGCAGTAGTAATCAAATCAGTCGCAGATACAATAGACACATTTTCAACAAGCAGAGATAAACTAGATTACTCAGGCAATTCAACAAATGTATGAACAAGTAAAGACTCATAAGACAATCCTGTAGAAGACTTAGGTTTTTCCAGAGAAATTTCAATAATAGGTATAAAGGATTGTGACCTGGATTGTAGAGCCTATTTGCATGCTTAATGATGTACATACTCCCAGTCCAGTGCTCTTTGCCCAAAATGTCGTAGAAACGCTACTGCCTTGTTTCCATCTTCTGGTATGGGAAGGGTTGTTGCAGTTATGTTTGAATCTTGTGCGATTTCAATTACGATGCAGGTGTTTTCTGGCGTGGCGACAAATGACTGAAACATTTTGGAAATCCATCCATGAGTATCACAATAATTTCTTCAATTAGAACTGGATCGAGCTTTAATGTCTTCCTTGCAGCCATGCTAATGGAAGATTTAGGAAATTTTAAAGCCTCCTCAGGACTATGATCACCGTTGAGGATCTTGACGATTTTATTCTTTACAGCATCGGCCATTGTTGAGATGTAAGAAGTTCAGAGAAGAAATGAGAAAACCCTAGGTTTTTGGTGTTCTAGTTTGGAAGAGAATGTGGTTTATACCGAGACTTGGAAGCTCATGGACTCTATTTTGATTTGCAATGAGGAGAGATAGAGAAAGCTAAGTTTTTGCTATTCATATAGAATGGTCATCTCATTTATTGAGAACTGACGGAGGGCACAAAGTTCATGCAGGGGTGATGATGGTACGAATAGTGAGATTATTTTTGATTGAAATTTATCTCTTATTTTTTGGTTAGAGATAATCTCGGAACAAAAGAGATAATTTGGGGATAATGATGAATTTTATAACAATTAGGCTAAATAAGAAAGATTCGGGAAGAGATCTTACACAATTTAAAAAGTATACCATATAAAGATTTACTGATGAATTTCTACTATATATCTACTATACTAATAAGAGTCAAAGAGAGTTAGGCTTAAAATGGGTAGAAAAATGGCGGTCAAATTATTTAATCAATTGGATGGTTCAGATGAATTATTTAATCAAATAGATGGTTAAGATAATTCGGATTAATATTATTAATAGAGATTACCCTAAACCCTAAACCCTAAACCTAATTTAACCTTAATTTTATGATTATCCGTTAAGTTTTCCGTTAAATATTCTTTTCTCCGTTAATATTCCGTTAACTTTTAACTTATCCATTAATTTCTATAAAAAAGGTCATAGCTTCGAACCTCATCTCAATCAAATTTGACATAATTAAGTTTCTCACTCTATTTTACTCTTATTAAATTAAATAAATTAGTAGAAGCTACAACAAAAAATGATACATTTGTATTTCTTTAATTTAGAATTATGTGTTTACAATACCTTTATTTGAAAAAATTATTCATTATCAAAAAATTAAATTAAATAAGAGAAATAATTTCATTAGTTATATTGTCTTTATTTTCTCTCATGCAAAGATTCTTTACATTCAAATTTATCAATTGATATTTATTACATTGTCCATTATCTTATTTTTACAATATCTTATAATTAAATATCAAAGTTATAGTACAAAATAATGTTATATATTTATTTACCAAGTATTTTATTAATACTATGAAAAAAAATTTTAAAATAATTTGAAGCTAATTATATTAACTACTTGGGGATTGGTTGACAAAGAGAGTACTCAAATAATAACCCAACAAATTGAAGTGGAATCACTCTATTTTACTCTTATTGAATTAAATAAATTAGTAGTTACACCAAAAAATGATACATATATATTTCTTTAATACCATGAAAAAAATAAAAAAGAATAGTTTGAAACCAATCATATTAATTACTTGGGGGATTTGTTGTCATCTCATTGCATGAAGTTGTCATCTATGCTACCAACAATATCCGAATTGCAAATAACACACTACCAACAAAAAGAAAGAGAACAAATAGTAAATATGAAGACAATGACAATGTTGCTCAAAAGAGAATTAAGAACCACTTAGAAAAATTCAAATTAAAAGTAGTAGTATTTATTTAGACTATCATTTTTAGACCAAATATTTAGACTATCGATTTTACAAGGTTGCAAACATTTATTTTAGTAATATAATGTATTTTCTATATTATCTTGGATTCATATACTTTGAGTTAGATATTTAAATAAAAAAATTCGACATTCAATTACCCATGTATAAACTTCTCGTATATAATATTGCGTTGATATACTTTCAAATATTTATTTAAATATAAACATTGGGCATTAACCCATTCGCGCAATGCGCGTATAAAACTAGTATATACTATCTACTATACTAATAAGAGCCAAAGAGAGTTAGGCCTTGTTGGTACAAATTAATTGGCATATGTTATTGAATAGGCATATAAATCAAACACAAAATGAAAATGGAAATGGAAAGTGAATGCATTGTGTTAATGTATACATATGTACGTATGGTATATATGTGATGTGCATGTGGCACAAAATGCAAAGAGAATGAAGTGGAGTGTGTGAGGAGTGGAAGAGTTTTTAAAGAAATGCTGGCAAGTGGCAATCACTGAATTAGTCTTCAAAAATTGTGTGATCAAGATTAATTCTCTCTCCCTCATCCATGCAACATGCTTGAACATGGGATAGTGGACTTCCTAATTACAAGGGTCTACAAGCACTATAAAAGGGGAGTCTTGTAATGAGATCAAATCGAAGTTTCAGGGAGTAACAATTCAACAGTCATTGACTGCACGAAAAAACTTCAAATGTTCGGGACTAGAAACGAGTACTAAATTTGGAGAAACAGCTCTGCGCAGTACTAGTACACCTTGTGTCAAAATCCAGGTTGGCATACAGTTTGAGTAATTGATAGATTAGCTCAAATTGTATTGAAAATTTTCTTACTGAGTTATTGTATAAGGTTAGCGTTAAAATAGGTGGTAGGCCTAGTTTTGTAAATCGGTTGGACCTTGTACTTGTAAAAACCGTGGGTTGATCTAGTGGAAAATTTTGGGCGTGGTCCCGCAGATTAGGAGTGTTCTCCGAACTGCGTTATTAAATGATTGGTGTACTTATTTGGTGCGTTCATATTTTTACATTATATCTATTAGGAATATTATCAGGAGTAATTCTCTCTTAGAGTCATGACCATTTTTGGTCCTACTGTTATTGTGACATTGCTAATTTTAGTCCACTTCCTTAATTTTTGCCACATTTGAACCAGTCTTTTTTAAACATTGCCACTTTCGATCCATCGTTAGAAAATCCGTCCAAAGTCCGTCAAACACAGGGGTATAATTGTCTTTTCATTCACTGGTGGATCTTTGAAGAATAACTCTTGACGCATAACCCTTCTTTCTCATTTGAAGGCATATTTTTTACTGCAAATCCGTCCAACCTCCTCGTCTCTCTCTCTCTTCGAACTGCAAAACTGACGAAGAGGCGGCTCGGCGGTGTCGACGACAACACAGACGGACAAAGACAGTAGGAACTCCAGCGATGCTTTCATTTCCAGTGAGCGAGAACGCGAAGCAGCAGCGAGGCAGGCGGCGGTGGCAATGTCTCTCTCCTCTGTTTCCGACGAGAAACAAGACAGCGGCGGACCTCCGTTTCTCTTCTCCTTCGCAACGCAAACTACGTATATCGTCTTAGCAATTTAACATAGCCAACTAAATATTGCATCCACACTTGTCAAGATTTGTTTTGTTTTGTATTTTTTTTCCAGATTTAAGTAATTGAATCCGAAAGACTACAAAAAAATCCATTTTTGAAGTGGAAAACTTTGACAGAAACAAATAGCAAAATTTGAAAATAAAAGGAAGAAGAAGAACGTACATGTAGTTTCTAACCCGACCTGGCACTATTTTGAATAAAAAGAAGCAATGGGCATGACAAAATTCACCAAGGCTGCCTGCGATATGCCGCGATCGAAATCGGAGAAACAGAGGATTGGGTCAAGGGTGAGGGAAAGTCTAATTGCGATTTTGGGTTTAGGATTCCATTCTTACAATTTTGGTGAATGAAAAGACAAATATACCCCTGTATTTGACGGCCTTTGGACGGATTTTCTAACAATGGACCAAAAGTGGCAATGCCTGAAAAAGACTGGTTCAAATGTGGAAGTGGACTAAAATTGGCAATGTCACAATAACAGTAGGACCAAAAATGGTAATGACTCTCTCTCTTACCTAATTCCCTAGTTAAATATAGTGTATATTCATTGGAATTCTGCATTACATACTTACAGGCCTAAAATGGGTAGAAAAAATGGCGGTCAAATTATTTAATCAAATGGATGGTTCAGATGAATTATTTAATCAAATAGATGGTTAAGATAATTCATATTAATATTATTAATAGAGATTACCTAATTTAACCTTACTTTTATGATTATCCGTTAAGTTTTCCGTTAAATATTCTTTTCTCCGTTAATATTCCGTTAACTTTTAACTTACTCATTAATTTCTATAAGAAAGGTCATAGGTTCAAACCTCATCTCAATCAAATTTGACATAATTAAGTTTCTCACTCTATTTTACTCTTATTAAATTAAATAAATTAGTAGCTACAACAAAAAATGATACATATGTATTTCTTTAATTTAGAATTATGTGTTTACAATACCTTTATTTGAAAAAATTATTCATTATCAAAAAATTAAATTAAATAAGAGAAATAATTTCATTAGTTATATTGTCTTTATTTTCTCTCATGCAACGATTCTTTACATTCAAATTTATCAATTGTCCATTATCTTATTTTTACAATATCTTGTAATTAAATATCAAAGTTATAGTACAAAATAATGTTATATATTTATTTACCAAGTAATACTATGAAAAAAAATTAAAATAATTTGAAGCTAATTATATTAACTACTTGGGGATTGGTTGACAAAGAGAATAATCAAATAATAACCCAACAAATTGAAGCGGAATCACTTTATTTTACTATTTTTGAATTAAATAAATTAGTAGTTACACAAAAAAATGATACATATGTATTTCTTTAATACCATGAAAAAAATAAAAAAGAATAGTTTGAAACCAATCATATTAACTACTTGAGAGATTTGTTGACAATGAAAGTACTCAAATAACCCATTACCCAGCAAATTGAAGCGAGAAACTAACTTTTAATATCTTTGAAATACATAATATTTTAAATTTTCAAATTTTTATTAATTTATTTAATCTTTTTTCTTAAACTAGGGATTTCTTTATCCACAATAACTCATTCAACAATAATGGTTGAACCAAATGAATCCAAAGCAAAACACCTAAAGGAAAGTCCATAGCTCCTATATCATAATCTCATTGCATGACATTGTCATCTATGCTACCAACAATAACCGAATTGCAAATAACACACTACCAACAAAAAGGAAAAGAACAAATAATAAAGATGAAGACAATGACAATGTTACTCAAAAGAGAATTAAGAACACTTAGAAAAAATCAAATTAAAAGTAGTATTTATTTATACTATCATTTTTAAACCAAATATTTAGATTATCGATTTTACAAGGTTGCAAACATTTATTTTAGTAATAATTATAATGAATTTTCTATATTATCTTGGATTCATATACTTTGAGTTAGATATTTAAATAAAAAAATCCGACATTCAATTACCCATGTATAAACTTCTCCTATATAATCTTGCATTGATATATTTTCAAATATTTATTTAAATATAAACATTGGACATTAACCCATTCGCGCAATGCGCGTATAAAACTAGTAAATGGTATAAGTACCGATATCTCCTTCTAATGTGGAGTCTGACTTAACATTCTTTTCGACAGACTCTTAAATCGATTTGCATTAAGGGTGTGTTTGGAAAGCAAGAAAATAACTTCTGGAAAATGAGTAGGCATAATGTAGTACCCATGTTTTTTTTAAAAAAAAAAAATAAGTAGGTTTGCCCTAAGGCTAGGAAAACAAAATATTTATAGTCATAAAATAGATAGTTATAAACATAGTATAAACCGTAACATTTTATAAGGTGTAACACACTGAAATTTTTAACTTCCTATACTTTCCTTTATTAACATGCATTCCGAACTTACCATAAATAAAACTTACTAATAATAGAAATTTTATTAAGACATCCATTTCTTCTAAGTCCGAAAGAAGCTAAAATAACTATTACATAAATCCTTTAAATAAAGAAGCTATAGTTAATGGTGAAATCCTTAGTGTTTAAATTTTTTTTTTGTCAAATGCTTAGTAGGAAAATAATAATAATAAAAATATAAAATAAAAAATTTACGTGGCATCCCAATCAGCAAAAACCTGTTGGTAACCTGTTAAAAAGGCTAATTGCTTTTTTTTTTTTTACAGGTTCATGGATGAATTTGGAGCTTATTGAAGTTCGATGGCTTAATTGCTATCCCCCAAATAGTTCAATGACCTATTTGTACCTTTTCACACACACACACATATATATATATATATATATATATATATATATATATATATATATATATATATCTCATTCTTATCATTTTTATAGTTTTTTACTTTATTTATCATGAAAACAAAAACAAAACAAAAAACAAAAAAAAAATAGCCCGCGGGGCCTGCCAACCCACGCGAGGCGGGCTAGGGTTACATGAACCTTAGCCTGCGGGCCTAACGAGCCGGCCCGCCAGATATTAGGTCTGCGGTGGGGCGAGCCTAATGAGGCGGGCCGGCCCGCTTTGACAGTACTACACAAAGGAGATGCTGCCAAAGTCTTCAAAGGAATACCATTCAGATGAGGTAACTAAATACGAGATAAATTTCTTTGAAAGAAAGAGTTCTCTAAACAATAGAGTTTATCCAAAAGAGATGTGTGAATAGAAGACGTATTGTTGTAGAAGACAAGTATTGACAAAAGACTTAGTCTACATCGTAAAACTTGGTAAAGTAGAGTGAAATCAATCGCCATACTTTAACAAGATAGTCAACCTATCAAAAAAGATAGACTAATAAAAGAATTACTTGAGCAAAATAGTATGTTGATCTCGAGGGGTTTGTGTACAAGTCAATAGGGGGAATGGGAGTGAATAGACTTGTAGAATTTAAATTAAAAACATTCAACTTTTCGGAGTTCTAGTAAACTCGAACTCAAAGTAAATTCAATGTATTTAACAAAGTATGCAACAAAAAAATATGTTTACCCCTCTAAACTTAGGCACATTTGTTTTTCTTTTAATATTAGGTTTAATATAGCTTGAAAGTAAATGCTAGAATTTAAAAAGATGGAGAGAAAGAGAGAGAGAGATTTTTATAGTGGTTCGGCTAACCCAACCTAGTTCAATATTCTCGTAAAACTCCTAGGAGGATTGCACTATCACACATTAGTACAATAAGAGAACACTTTAACCTTGATCACAAAGTCGGCCTCAAGTCTTAGGTTTTTCACAAGATACACATTTTTGTTACTCCGCCTCTTTCTACTTTCCAAGTAGAGGTGAGTTGGTTGAACATCAAATTGTTCTAATTCTCCAACTATGTAGACTTCGCTTGAGATTGTTCTTTGTTTCACCAAAGTCTTGAGCTTGATTTGAAATTCAGCTATTCTTCTCTCTCACTAGTCAGTTCTACATTGCTTGTAAGCTTGCTTGTATGCACTTGTATATTTTCTCGTATCAAGACCATTACCTCATTCTGAATTGAATGGGGGTATTTATAGACTCATTTAAATATGTATGTTAGAACGGAACAAATTCAAATCGCCTATTATAGCACAATGACCCATGGATATTGATTTAGTTACTTTTGTCAAATTTCTAATCGTTGCTTTACTTTTAGCACATGATGTATTGCTTTCTGTGCTGCACTTTTTGCCTTAGCTATTTATGCAAATATTCCTTGGGATGTGTACCTAGAACTTTTTGAACCTTAGTAACATTCTTCTTGTTTGACATGCATTTTAAGGTTGATCACTATTCGATCAGAACAAGTTAGAACATTGTCTGTAAAGTAATCATTTACTTTTCAAAGTTACTTTCTGTGTCATACCTCTTTAACCTTTCAGACTTAACTTTACTAGATGTCAATCCTTTTAACCTTTTGAAAGTGACTAACTATTCGGTTAGTTATACTTTCTAGTACCTTACTTTCTGGTTAAGGTTGACCCTACCACTTTTCGACCATTTAACCTTCTGGTCTTCAACTCTTCGATCTTCAAATCTTCAACTTTCCGGTCTTCAAGTCTTCTACTTCTCGAGCTTTAGCTTTTCGAATCTTGACTTCTTGAAGATTAACACTACAACAAACTGTCTATTTAGCGACATATACTTATCGGCGGTTATATATAACCGCCTCTAAATAACTATTTTGAGGCGGTTATAGAAATCGCCGCTAATTTTATATGAAAACTTAAATAATTGACGGTTAGCGACAATTACATGTGGCAGTTTATAATAACCGCCACTAAATAATTAAAACTCTATTACTCTACCATTAATAAATAAATTAGTAAATAATAATAATAATCATCATCATTAAATCGGTACTCTAGTTCTCCACCTTCTTCACCCCATGCCCCTATGATTCTCCGTCTTCTCCGACCTCCTCTTCCTTGCGATTTCCGGCGGTCGCCTCTTCCCTGCGATTCTGCCTATTCTCTCGCCGCTCATCTCAAATCTCACATCGCTGGTGCCCTTAGATTCACTGCTCACGACCTCAACCCTCACTCCCCTTAGTGACTCACGACCTCATGTAGACGCAGTAAGTCTTCTGGTATTTTTATTTTTATTGAATCTTACATTCATACAAATCGGTGGATTCTTATTTTTATTGATCACTCAGCTGCAAACTTCAGTCGAGTTGCTACTACACGCCTCTGCAGATGTAGTCGTAGCTCCGTCGGCTGCCGTCAGTGGTGAAACAACAGCTCTTCAGGTTCAATTCATTTAATTTCATAAATCCCTATATATGAAAGTTTGCCAAATTAATTTATGAAGTGTATGTGTATGTGGTTTCTGCTCAAAGGTAGTCTTAACCAGTAGTCTTGGTTAGTGCCAACTCCCCCCATTTTCATATTTGTTTTTAATTTTTTGAATTTTTAGGTTGAGATATTGGTATACATAATTACATTATTGAGATTAATATGGTTTTTGTAATTGTTTGTCGTCCTAATCTTGGGGTTTTAATGTTTATTGTTGTTGTCTTTGAGATATACGTGGGGTTCGGGCTGTTGTCTCTGAATTTCCCCATCTTCTCTTTTAAATTTTTGGAGGCAATATGAAATTTATTAGCTCCGAGTTTGTGTGCTTATTTGTTGGCTTTGCTGTTAAGTTTAAATTTGCAAGTAATAAGGCAATGCTAAGCGGGGTTTCCCTATTACAAAGCTACGCTGTCTTTGTTTTGAGTTGTATGTGTTAAACTTATTTAAAACCTTATGATTTATATGTGATGGAATTGAAGTAAAAGGTTCAACACTTATGTTGTATATCAGCCTTGCAAGGTTTAAATTTTACCTATTCTTTATGTAATGCTATGACTTTCTAGCTCAAAAGTAAACTGTTATTCCCTATTTGGTATCTGGCAATCTAATTAACCCTTTTATGTTAGAGACACTAGTACAGTTGCATACATGCTTAATTTAATGTGTACTCTACTCTGTACATGCCTTCCCTTCGTAATCAAGTTGCTTATCTAGTTTTTATATTTTAGTGCAGTTGTGCAATACGAAGCTCGTTGACACTTATGGTTTGGTGTCAATTGCCAAGTGCCAACAAACTGGAATGCTGCATTACCTGTAGTCTCTATTTCTCTAAAGACACAATACTAGATATTATTAGGTATGTAATGGTGCTATGTTTGAAAAACCTGTTTCTTGCTTCTCAATGCCTTTTGTGTGCAACTGTGACTTGCAGTTTAGATAAATTTACACAATTCATTGTTAGGGGAATCAAATTATTTTATGAATTGCATATTCATTTAAAATGAATTTTATTTTGTTCGGTTCAAGTTTGATTACTGTATGAATACCTGAGGCTGTTCTTTTAATATTGTTATTACTGTATGCATATTGTATCCAGTTTGAGCTCATACTTTATCCAGTTTCAATGCTCTGTGCTTATGAATACTATGTCTTTAGCTATTTATCAAAAATCTCTAACTCAACTTTGGAGTGTGTTTTGAAGTCAATTCCGCGGATTGAAAAGGGATTCGAGGCCAAAACAGAGCGGAAAGCAAAGAAGCCACCGAGCAGGAACCGTCCACGCAACCATCATGCGTGTGCTGAGAACTTTAAAAGAAATCGATAAAAAGTTATCGATATTGAATTAATACATTAATAATTGATTAATGGATTAATTCAATATTGGGTAGTTTTGGGCTTTTAAATGCTAGCACCTTTGGGCCCAAACCAAGCTATATATATTGTCTTGCCCAATTTCTTAAGTGAGGGAGAAGACATACAGAGATTAAGTCAGGAAAATAGTTTTCACGTAGAAATCTCAAGGAGTTCTCGCGTGCCCGACCGGTGGACGGACTAGAGGCCGGACGATTGGACGGTTTTGATATTTTTATCAAATTTTGAAAATTGAAAATTTTCTATAATGATAATTGGAAATTAATTACTACTAATTAAATATGAGATATTTTTGGTAGTATTAATTATTATCATAATGATTATTTTCTATGTTTGAGAAATTAATATTTTTAGAAGATTATATGATAGTATATTATTATTACCATTTAAAATATGATTTTTATGGTAGTAATAATTATATTATTATAATCTTGAAATATTTATTTTTCTCCTTAAATAGTGATTCTTTATGTGATAATTGAATGCTATTTAGGTAAGTTTTCATGATTATAATATTTTAGATTTAAGTGTTTAATTTAAAATAAAATTATAATAGTAATTGATTGATTTCATGCAAATTTGATTTTGGTATGAAATTAATTAATTAATGGAAAGTTTTGTTTGTTATATGGAAATTTGTTTCCATATAAAGTTTATTTTAGATTGACCCAAGTTTTTATGGTATAATTCGATTATATCTTTTAAAGCCACAAATTAATGCATTATTTATTTTATGCTATGTATGTATTGCTTAGCATGTCGGTTTGGTCATGGACTTAGTACCCGTTGAATGAATGTGATTTATTTTGGGTTTTGCACCGTTTTTGGTGATTAATTAAAATTGAGGCCTGCGTGTCTCTTATCTATTATTGTAATGTAAATCTCTTCCCCGAAACATGTACCCCTTTTCTGGTAGATAGAAATTGTATGTAAAAGGATCCAAAAGACTTCAAGAGTTGAAGACCCGAAGACTTCAAGAGTTGAAGACTTGAATATGTATGATGGAAGCTTACATGTAATAGATAGGATTCTAATTTTTCACTATTCACTGTGCACGGTCAAAATTTGTTGGCTCAATTTTGACCAACTAGAAGTCCATGTCCGATATCGAGTTTACTTTTCATGCACTTTATATATATGATATTTGTGATATATTTGAAAATGTTGCAGGAGTAAAGTGAAACTTAATAATTCTTAAAATCTTCCCTTTATTAAATATTAAGTTGTAAACGGTTAGGCCTCAAGAGTTGAGATTACCTAATCGTGGCTCTCCACCATCGTAATAAATCAAATATTTTTCTTAGCATGGTGTCGGCTATGCCAACATAGGGACAACGTGTTATTTTAAAATATTTTGTTTTTCTTATTTTAAACATGTGGTGTGGTAGCACTTAGAAACTTTGTTTTTCAAGAAACCACTAAAGGTGAGAAAAGTCAAGGTTCAACTCTACTTGTTACCAAGATGGTGGGTTTGACTTAACTGAGTCCATTGGGCTAAGATGCCCCTTAAGGTGAGGTTCAATGGGCCATGGAGCCCAAGTATAATAAAATCGAATCATGCATGAGATGTATTGGCAAGAGTTGGCCACTTACAAACTTTTCAAATTCCAAGATGCCCCTTAAGGTGAGGAATGAGATAAATCTGTAAGACCTTGATTACCCATTAGAAATCTTTCAACGGGATTTCCGTTTCTTGCTAGGGAAGTGCAGGATTCGAAAAATTTAGTGGGAGATACTATTTGATTATATAATCGAAAATCAAATAGTTTAATAAAAAATCGTGTCTAATAATTAATTTTATTTTCTGCAGTTATTTTGAAATGGCTTTAAATCCTTTGTCAAAAATACTCGAAAAAAAACAAACTTACTGGACCAAATTTCACTGATTGGCTCTGAAATTTGAGAATCGTTCTCAATTTGGAGAAGATCGGTTATGTTTTGATCCAAGATCCTCCATTGATCGGTATCATACCAGATGATGCTGATGTTGATCAGCTTGCTGTTCATAATGCTGAGGTTGCAGCATTTGATAAGTGGAAGGACGATGATCTAAGGGCTAAGAGTTATATCCTTGCCTCTATGACCAATGAGTTACAACGTCAACATGAAAAGATGCCTGACGCAAAATCTATGGTCAATCACCTACAAGAGTTGTACGGTGAGCATAGTAGGATTGCACGTTATGAGGTTACCAAGGCCTTATTTCGAGCAAAACTACAAGGAGGAGGAGGTCTAGGAGATCATGTCCTAAATATGATTGGCCTATTGGAGAGATTGAAGATTTAAACATCTTCCTTGACTCTGAGCTTGAAGTAGACTTAATTCTACAATCTCTTCCAGATTCTTTTGGGTCTTTCATAATGAATTTCCACATGAACAAGCTTCATTGTTCCAAATCTGATCTGCACAATATGTTGTGCACTACTCATGCTATAATGAAGGGTATGAACACTGATACTGTTCTTTTGGCCTCTTCCAAGTCAAAGAATAAGAGAAAGAACAAGAAGGTTTCTGAAGTGAAACAATCTGGGGTAGTGACCAAAACTAAAGGAAATGTTGCAAGTAAAGGAAAGTGTTTCCATTGCAACAAAGAAGGGCATTGGAAAAGAAATTGCACAGAATACCTAAAGTCTTTGAAAGTCAAGGACAATGACAAACCTTCAGAAGGTATGTCCTATTATGCTCATTATTGAGACTAGTTTTTCAAATTGGTCTAAATAACTACTTCTTAGATAATATACTCAGAAGCAACTTCACATGTTTGTGTATCGTTTTAGGATCTGAGAAGACGTAGAGCGAGTTGACTGAAGATGAGATTGCTCTAAGGATGGGAAATGGAGCAAGAGTTGCTGCATTAGCTATTCGAGATTTATCTATTCAGTTTTTCATTTAATCATATTTTAAAAGACTATTTATGCGATTCTAGTTTTTAAACATTCCAGTTGAGAATAATTATGAACTTTTCTTTTTGGAATAATGTTTATTACATGCATTTATTTCAATAATAAATGCGATGACACTAGAAAATCATTAAATGGTATTTATTGTTTAAATATGATTGATGATTAATAAATGAACAATTAATACATGTTGATGTACGTATGGTCCATTTAATGGATCTTAGATCCTAAATGGAGTTACATCTAAGTCTGTTCCTAAGACACCATATGAGATATGGGAAACCTCGTCTTAAGTATGTTAAGATTCGGGTTACACGGCTTATATCAAAAACTTAAAACAGACAAATTGGAAGCAAGATCTGAAAAGGTAGAAAGATATAATTTGACAAAGAGTTTGTTAATAAATCTTCCTAGCCTAATCAAATTTAAGAATCTGTGCAATATGAACCAAGAGTTATGCCTCCTCTTTAGAGAAGTGTTAAACATATTTGTTTATTAGACATATTATAGTTGTCTTCATAATATAGAGAGTGTCTTTGCAATTGGAGATGATGTGTCTAGTGACAATCCTATCATTTACAAAGATGCGATATCAGATATCGATTTTAGAATGTGGAACATCTGTTTTGACAAGGCAGTCAAATTGTTTGACTATACTGTAAAACATTGATGATCCATGTGTATAAAATGGTCAGTGGGAGTACTATCACATTTCTTGTATTATATGTAGATGGCATATTAATAACAAGAAATGACGTAAGCATGATGACTCCGATAAAAGTTTGATTATCTAAAATTTTCTATTTGATAGATTTGAGATAAGCAGCCTATATCCTTGGGATTCGAGTCTATAGAGATAGATCGAAAAGAATAATAAGATTATCTCAAAATATGTACATAAAATATTGAATTTGTTCAATATGTTAGATTCTAAGAAAGGTTTTATTACTTTTCAAGCATGAAATCTATATCTCTAAAGTTTGTGTCCTGATACAACTGAAGAGATGGATCACATGAGTAAATACCATAGGCTTCAGCTATTGGGTATCTTATATATGTGATATTATGTACAAGTTTGGATTTTTCTCATGTAGTGAGTGTCACTTGTAGACATCAATCAAATCCAAGTAGATAACACTGGACATCAGTTAAGTAACTAAGAGTTTAATCTTAACTGATGGAAAACGTGTATTAAAGATTAAAGGATACACAAATTTGATTTTCTATCGGATCAGATGATAGAAAGTCTACTTTTTATAATAGTGGTGCAATTAGTTGGAAGAGTTTCAAACAGGAAATGTGCATATTCAACCACTGGAGCCGAGTTCGCTACTACTATCATCTCCCAAGAGATTTCGTTGGAAATGGAGATATAGTAATGCAGATAATAGCATTTACGGATAACCTACCAGATCCATTTTCTATACCACTTATTCAGGATCAGTTAGATCGGCATCTTGAGAAGATGAGTGTTACTGATTGGCTCTAGTGCAAGTGGGAGACTATTAGACATGTATGCCCTAGGAGCCAACATTTATTGTTTTGGGCATTAATTTATTATTAAATAAATATAATAAATAATTGTTTTATTTATTTTATTAAGGGTTAGTTAATATTTGATATTATTCCATACAATCTTCTTAATTCTTCATTCTTAAGTGTTAAGAATATGAGTGACGAAAAATTAATAAATGAAGTATTGCAAAAATGTTCCTAGTCATAGGACTTCCAATTGGGCATTAGAATTCCGATAAGACTAGCACATTGTCCTTCTTATGGTGAGTCTCATGCCATTCTGTATGAGATACAGAGAGTGGACATGTGGATGATTGTTAGAGAACAAGTCATTGAACATTGACTGACTACAATGTACCGTATGGTGTTTACCTACGTATCATCGGTATGTTGTATGTTACAAGTATGCAATAATCCTTTGACTTGAGACGACATGGTTGTCTCGTACATATGGTGGACTAGTTTTTTCCAGTATGCGTCTTTTGTTCCTTATGGGAATATAAGTGTACTTGGTGGCCTAGTTCAGTATTGTACGTAGACATGTGTGCGTTCAATAGAGGATCCACCGCCTTGAGGTAACAAGGATGTTCCAGTCGCCAATTTTGTATTTATTTGTCTTATAGGAAATGTCGTCCCAAAGTTCTCTTACACAAAGAAACGCAGAAAGAGCCTGTAAAGGAAAAGCCAAATGGGGGAATCTAGTAAATCTAGTAAAGTGCATGAAGACACAAGATATGTAGAAGTGCAAACAGAGAACCAAGTCCTGTTAATGACACTGGTTATGCGAGATAGATACAAACATCTTCTCCAACTTCCAATTACGCGTTTGAAATACATTGATTTATCCATTTTGGAATCTTTTGAATGCAAATACGGATTAGAGAGATTGATACACGAGCCATATTGGAACAACTTGCTAAGCTGGCGTCAAGACACATTTGCACCTCTGGTTCATGAATTTATAGCGAGTCTACAAGTGACAGGAGTGATAGGAGATTTACATAGCCCGTCAATCAAATTTCGACTCTTTAATGAAGACCATCACATTTTGGTCAATACTTTAGGAGTTCTACTTGGGTTTTACAATGAAGAAGATCAGATAAGGCATTGGTATCGGAGACTCAAGTGGGACTTTGGTAGCTGAGACACCCCAAGGAAGTACTGGGCCATGATAGCTAGGCCGGGAGTTGACTGGATTGGGTCTAGAGTCAGATTATCTCAAATTATGAGGGAAGACTTGAAGGTGATGTGGAAGGTCATTGCACATTCTTGGGGCGGTAGGCCAGAAGCTTATGACAGGATCTCCAAGGCAGATTTGTTCATGCTATGGAGTATGGATACAGGAAGCTCAGTGAATATGGGCACGATTTGCAAAGGCTGGCTACTTGCTCAACAACAAGAGAACGTTAAATCTATATTCGTTGGACCTTTGGTAACAAGACTATGCGTCGCCATGGGAAATCAAATGAAGATCAACTGGTTCGAGTATCGAGTGCAAGGGGCACAAATTGTTACTATGTCTCTAGAAGACATAGTTGAATTGAATTTGACACATCTATCGAGAGCAAGAGAGGATGAGGAGATGGCAAGAGATTACACCGACACACCAATGGCATCCCCAACTAGACCTTCGTCCTCGCCAATGTCATTCCTTTCTCCGTCCCCTCCAGAGTAATATTCACCCCTAGATTCCTCGATATACTCACCACCACCACGAGAGGCCGCACCATCATCATCACCACCCACCGAGGCACCAAGTTCTCCGTATCCACAATCTGCCATTCCAAGCCATTTCACGACGGTCACAGACTGGAGATCTCTACAAAGGTTCCAATATCAGCTGCACTTGGAGAAAATGAAGAAAATTGAGGACCTAGCAAAGGAAGCCACCACATCCAAAAGGAAGATGTGAGGGAAGATTTGGCAAAAATGTTTAATTGAATGGTTGAGAGTGATGACTTGACAAACTATGATTGTGGACAATCCTTATCTTTATTTTTGTTTTGTTTATATTTCTTTCATTTTGAATCTTGCATAATGAACTGCACGTTTCGTCTAGCCAAAGACGTAAAACGTGGCGCTCTTGGGAGGTACCCCAAGCCAAGAAGAAGAGACCACAAATAACTTACATCAGGAAGAAGCAAAAGGTAGACTTTAAGTTCTTTATTCATTTCTAACCTTTGTTTTAGGAAACTTTTTGAAGGGCAGAGAAGGGTATATATGGTTATTACAGGGATACACTTTGTGAGTATATTTTCTATCCCTTTTTCAAAATTCGACGCCCTGTTTGATATAGATGAAAATATTTTTGCACGCTAATTTGTCTTGATTCGCAAATGATGAGTTGCATGATCTTGTTTATATTGGGTGTGATTTTTTTTAAAGAAAAATTAGTTCAGCACGGGAAACACTTTTAAGTGTGGAAAGGAGCTCTTTTTAGATATCTTTAAGACCCTACTCCTTTCTCCACCGATACTCATGGCAACATCGAGGACGATGTTATCTTTTAAGTGTGGAAAGGATGTATCACATACTACTTGAATTGGTTGAAAGATTGAAGTTGTTAGGGTATAAGAATTAGAGAGCGTGTTATTGTCAATACTATCTAGGAGGGCTCCTAATCTTGTGCCAAATGAGTTTTTGAAATATGCCTTGGAAGTACAATTTGCACAAAATTAAAAATTTTTGGAACCAACATGGTTCATATCCTTGTGTGATTGCATGCTTTTCACCTTTTATTTTGTTGGGACCTTAGTCAAGGATCTCTCGAAGTGGGAGTGTGTACCCTCCAGTTTGAGAAAGATAAGTTTAGCGAAGCCCGAGAATTGAACTTAATTTGGTTGGGCATGGGGCAAAAGGTGAGCCTATCAGTGAGCTTAGAGTGAAAAATCCCTTAATCCCTAGAAAAAGGCATGAGGGGTTGTATGGAGAAAAGTAGAAAAGGCAAAAGGCCAATCTTAGAGATAAAAATCGAGGAAAGCCATCTCGCTAGCTTGTGTTCAACCATAGTCTTCGGAAAGCAAAAGCTATACTTGGAGTCGGTTGTTCACATAAAATGCTCCTAGGAGATGAGAAAATAGAGAGGAGGAGAGTCGCTTCGCTAGGATTCAGGCACCCATTGCACTGTCTTCGAAAAAGCATGGGGCTCCATGTGAAGTCGGGTTGCTTGATGACGTTATCCTAGGAAGTGAGAAGAAAAGAGTAATCGCCCAAGCCATGGCAATGAGCGGTCTATGTCCCTACCCTCACTTATTTTTGCGTAAAGGGGCTTTGGCGTATGGACAGAAATTTGACTAGGGTGTACACATCGTTCCCACTAGTGGGATCGGCTTTTAGGCCTCTACAAAATGAAAGGTGGATCCCTATTGATTGCATGCTTGAAAGGTGTGAATGCGATTTTTCTTGTTACAAAATCTATCTTATGAGACCTTCACTTCCTTAGCATATTCCTTACATTTGGTTGGCATAAGCTTAGTAGTCTTGGTAGATAGTGTAGGGAATTTCACCCACTCTGTTCTAAACACCCATGTATCACCTGATTGATCAACCGATATGAGTACATACTATTCTTAGTGCTTAAGTGATTAGAGTTTAGATAGTATGTTTGCTTGAGGACAAGCAAGGTTTAAGTGTGGAAACTTTGATAAGCACCAAGAATAGTCTAATTTAAGGGTCAAAAATATGATAGAATAGGGAAGTTTTGCCACCCATTTATAACAAATTCGTCCATTAAGGCTCGGATGCGATAAAAAATCTCTAACTCAACTTTGGAGTGTGTTTTGAAGTCAATTCCGCAGATTGAAAAGGGATCCGAGGCCAAAACAGAGCGGAAAGCAAAGAAGCCACCGAGCAGGAACCGCCCACGCAACCATCACGCATGTGGGAGGCGTGGATCATTTCCAGTAGCCGTCCACACCCCCCTTCACGCGTGAAGGTGGCGTGAACAAGCTACAGGGGCCATTTCGGGATTTTGGACTCCATGTTGCCTATTTAAACCCTCCTCCTGAAGAGAAAAGGGGGATGCTTTTTTTAGATATGAAGTTCTCTTTGTCTTCTCCCCTCTTGGGGGAAAACTTCATTTCCTTAGATTAGATTGAAGAAACCATGATAGAAGGATAGAAGTTTGAAGGCAAAAATTTAATAGAATCCATTCTCTATGGATGGTAACTCTTCTTTTCACTATCTATTTTGATTTCATTTTTGTTGCCTTTTAAATCTTTTATTGTTTTTTCTTGTTTCCTTATTTTAATGTTTGCTTAGATTAGATAGGGGATTGGTGGCCCCGAAACTAGCTATGTGGTTGAATTGTTGAAGAAATTGCTTTAAAAATGTGAGCTTTATGTATTTAGATTTAAATGCTTGTGTGGTTGATGTTTGATGTGCTTTGTGCCTAAGTGTGGTCACATTAGGTAGCAAATCCCGTGAAAGTGAGTGTGTGCGCAATAGCGGCCTCTCACGAGCCCAACTCATCTACATCCCCGCCCTTAGTCCGAAAGGAAGAGGTCCGGGAGGAGAGGTAGACAAGGTGCTCGATGAAATGCCCTAACCGAATGAGGATGTGGGAGTCCGAGTGTGACGCCACTCGGTGAAGTGCCGTGAACTCCCTAGTTGAATCCGAATCATTTGTTTGCAAAACCAATAGGATAGTAGACCATGTATGCTAGCCACGAGCCCCAATCTCCATTTTACCTTTTCTAAACCCACCATTTCAAACCTTAAACTCTTGTACAAATGTCATTGAGTCTAGTCATTCACGTAACTCTTTTCCTTCAACCTCCTATATGCCAACATTAACTCGACTCCAAATCTGCCTTCCTTGAGAGATCGACACTCGGGGAGTCTTGACTCTTCGTTTTAATACCTACACCAACACCTCACCATATACAAGCATAAATCCACGAACAAAAGATCTTCAACATCATATCCAGTCGACACTTGATAGGTGCTAAAATTTTAATGAATCATATAGTTACTATACTACATTATCAAAGAATCTTACTTGTTCAACCAATTACTCATCCTCACATTATTTTTCCAGGAGGACTGCTGGAGCACGGTTGCTTTCTGAAAATGAACACAAGCAACTGAAGTAAGTTTTTATGCAGAACTAATGTCAATTTAGTGTAATTACAAAGTTAAGAAAATTTGTAACAAATAAAGAACACCAAATATCATATTAAATTAAATGTACCATTTGTCATGAAGCTACCTGGTCCATTACATAAGCCATTGCTATTTAGCGAGAAATGTGAAGAGCATTAAGTCTTTGCTCAACACTGAATTTGAACATCCCCATTAAGTTGTCTTCGCTTGTTTGGAGTGCAAATGATTTGGGCTCCACACTGTGGGGTAAAGAATATAGCTCCCATTTGCCAGACCAAGCTTCTGGATCATGTAATCCTTGATAGAGCAATTTTGAGCTCCATTTTGTAATCAAGTTACCAGTTTTATGCCAAAAATCTTTTCTTTCAGATGCTACGGGAACTGAGTTTTAAAGTTCTATTGATCGGTAAGCTATATGCATTATGCCCATGTCTTTGATTTTAATTCATAGCATTTATAGCTTTTAAATTATGTCAAAATGTCTAAGCTTGTAGCTTGTGCCTTCCAAATTCCTTTGAAGTTTTCAAGATATGTGTTTATGCAAAAACTTTTATGTTGCTCTTATGTTTTATTGTACTTTTATGTGTTTGTTTTCTTTATGTTGGCAACTTTGGTACACCATTAACTGATGCAGCTGGATTATTTACTACAACACTTGTAGGGTTGGCATAAGAAAGTAGCTCATTTCTAATCAATTATACTGATTGGAGATTGATGCCAAAGCAGTATAAAGAAGATATCTTTGTCAAAATAATCAAGGTAACAAAATAATTTCAATTATTTGCTACATTCAAAAAATAAATGTATAGGGCTAATAATTACATTTACTATGATTTGAAGCCAAAATTTCACTTTCAAAATGATGTGATTGCAAATCATTGGACACTTCAAAATATTGGAAGGAAATGGAAGGACTTCAAATCTAGGTTGTGGATAGAGTTCTATGATCTTTTGTTAAACCGAGATGAACTTATTAATAAGTGTCCAATTGAAATTCATAGAGACCAGTGGTCAAGTATGAATGAGATGCATTGCTCGTCTAATGATAATCAAATGAAAGAGTACGTGTCCGATTTGGAGAAGGAATAAGCTGCAACTAAATCTCAATTGCAAGCTCAAAATGATATGCAAAAGGCTATGGGAGGGGCTCTTATTTCTATTTTGGGAAAAAACTTTTGGCAAAGTTCCTGAACAATTTGTTACCTTACTTAACCAAACATCTCAACCAATAAGTACTAGGACTCAACGAGTAAGTACTAGAACAATTTGTTACCTTGTTGTATTTGATTTATAATTGGTCGATTTGTAATGTAGGTACCCGATGAAGCAAGCAAGCACCAATCTTTACAAGGGAGTGGAAAGCAATATTCATCCTCTAATCATCATTTTAATGGACAGTCTTCTGCATGATATTTCAGATTACTATAATATTTTTCAATGGAGGCCACTGTAAGTAGTCTCATGTTTTATTTTAATATTGATGCTATCAGTTTTCAATCTTAATGAATGCACAAGCTTACTGTGTAGTTACTATAGATACTTTAGTATCCAATCTTTGGATAAAGAGTTCTTTTGATTTAGACCAGAATCTTTATTTTATTTTTTTTGCCCAGTATTAGACATATTAGTATAAGAACCTAAGCCGAAACATTATTATATCGATAATGGAAGTTATGACCTGAGTATCAAAGTTCAGAGTTGCACTAATTTCCTATATTTAATATATGATGTAGATCTGGATAAAACATTATCAGAGTTGAATCTCTTCAAGTGACAAGCACTGATTGTGGTTCTTCATCACAAAGGAAGTCATTCATTGCATAACAAGAATATATTGTTGGTGCTTCCTGCCACAAGCGGTAACAATTGCAAATTGAAGGATATTTTTGTCTTGTTAGACGACTCGACTCATCTCTTATGTGAATCCTTTTTCCTATCTTATCTTGGTGGGAGTGCTAGTTGTACAGGATTCTCAAAGTGGCACATTGCAATATGGTAACTTTCCCTCTTTGTTTGATAACTGATACTCAATCCTATGAATTTCTAGCATTTCAATTTTTTCTGTTTGGTGCGACAGTTAGTCTGTGTTAAAGGGCATCACTTCTTTTGGTGTCTGATACTTGTAGAGTTGTAGTTATGCAGATTTTTCGTCTGGGAAATATAAGCTTGTTTTCTAAGCAGTTTTTCCATCCTATCTCACTTTCCACAATGTTATCTTTGAACATCTTTCATTGAAATACAATTGATTTTCTTTTCAAATTAAATATGTACATAGAGTTTATTTGTGATTTCAATACGCATTTTAATATAAAGACTTTTGAAGAAATATAATTAAATGATAATTATAAAAATATAATAATGTAATTATAAATTATTTAGCGACACTCAATAACCGCCACTAAAATTTTTAAAAATAAATAAAGACAGATATTTAACGACACTAAATTGCAATCCTGATCAACAATTCCCGCAGTTGTCTAAAATCGCCACTAATTCGTTCGCGACACACTATATAGACACGGTTGGATCAACAATTTCCGCAGTTGTCAATTTGAACCGCCGCTAAATAACCTTTTTGGTGTAGTGTAACCTTCCAAAAGTTATTGTCCACAACCTTTTGAGGCTTGACTATCCTAAGGTTATTTTTCAAATTGAGTTTACTTTCTAGTTAATAAATTTCATTTTGATAACTGCCTAAGATAGCCGCGTTTTGAGAGGTATTTAGGATTATAATATGCTATAATTGATGTCCGTTAGGCCTAAAACTTGCTAGAATAGCACGATTTCATCGCATATAGGTTTAGGGACTAATTGCGGGTGTTTTGCTATAAATTGCACAAAGCTGAACTTTCGCAGGGCATTCCGGCGACATCTCAGTAAAATAGGCGTAACCGGAGCTAGGACTGTCCAAATGAGACGAAGCAAGTTGCTATGGAACCACATCGTCAAGGGCTACAACCTAGAAGAAGACAACAAAGGCAAATTTTTTGTCCATGCAGCCTTCACGCGTGAATCACTCGTGGATGGATTCCAGTATGCGTCCACGTTTGCGTTCACACGTGAAGGCCGCGTGAACGTGACACGCGGAAGCAAAATTAAAAAGGGCAAATGCGGGATTCTGACCTTGGGAAGGCTATTTAAACCCTCCTTGCATTTTTGAGATCCCGAATTCCTTTAGATCTGATTTCCATTAGTTTTCTACCCTTTGGGGGAAATTTCCCTTCAATTCCTAGTTTAGATTTCTTAGTTAGAGGTACATCAAGTTAGAATTGGTGCACAAGACAATGAAGATGTAATAGATCCATTGGATTGCTTAGGTATCTCTATTCTACTCTTATTTTCATTAATTGCATTGTTATTTTCCTTGTTATTTTCTATTGCTTTGATCTTTAATGTTGATAATGCTTGAGTAGATTAGTTGAGGGGTGTGTGTGCCCCATGTTAGATCTTACGATTGATGTTTGAATTTTGCTATATGAATGTGGAAGTTATGAAGTAGGGTTTAGTCTTGTGTGGTTGAAGTTCTTTGTGCTTTACTTCTATTTTCGGCCGGGATAGATAGTAGACCCTAAGAAAGTGAGTGTGTGCGCGATAGCGGCCTCTCACGAGTCCAACTCATCCACATCCCCACCCTCTATCCGGAATGATGAGGCCCGAGAGGAGTGGTAGGCAAGGTGTTTGATTAAATGCCTCAACCGAATGAGGATTAAGAGTCCAAGTGTGACGTCACTTGGTATTAATACCGTGACCCCCGAGTTTATCCTCGAACCTCATTTCTACAACTCCAATAGAATGGTCAATCGTATAAACTAACTAAGTCACACGCCCCCTTGTCCCTTTTCAATTTGTTTCGTGTCTTTCAAACCCATGATCATTTTCCTCTTATTCCTAGTTAGTTCTTGTAACTCTTATTTCTTAACATCCTACATGCCAACACTAATTCAACTCCAATCTGTCATCCTTGAGAGACCGACACTCAGGGAGTCTTGACTCTTCGTTTTATCACCCTTTATTCACCTCACCGCAAAATACTACCTTCAAAATGGTGTCGTTGTCGGGGATGGCAAACGGTTTTGAATTGTGTTGACATTTTTGAAGTTAATTTTTAAGAGTTCTTGAATTGCTTTCTTTTTGTTTGTTTTGTTTTCTTATTTTTTTTTGGTTGATTGAAGAAGTGAGCTTAATTCTCTTGAATATTTTGTTGCTCACTTGCAACTACTTTTAGTTGCAAAGAATTGTTGTTGGCTAAGCTTTGTGCATAAAATTTTTGTTGAAAATCCATTGAAAGCTTACCAATGAGTGCTTATATGAATCCCCATGGTTATCCACACCATGGAGGACTATCTTGGAGAAATATTCCACCCCAAACCTATGAACATCACCCACACTACCATCCATATCCCTATATGTACCCACCACCACCATACCCCTACTCACCATACCCATATACTTCACCTTATCCTATCTATGAACCATACCCATATGTTACCTCCTCTATGCCTAACCATAAGAGAATTGAGAACCCGACATACCACGATGGAGAGGAATCATTGAGCTTTATAGCGGAGAGTATTAACAACCAACTTGTTCAAGTGATGAAGGAGATTGATCCAAATTGTGAATTGGCACCAAAGGCCACAACTCCTACAAAAGTTAAACTTCCACCTTGTTATAACCATCCATCAAGCTATAACCATGAGCAATATTTGTATCCCAGCTCCCACCCAAACACCTATTATCCACCTCCACCACGAACTTATGAAAGAAATTATGCTACATATTTCCATGAAACACCACCTCCCATCCTATACTCTACCCCTACCAATCCTTGTGATTACCTCCCACCGGTCAATGATGAGATTAAAATCTGGAAGGAGAAAGTGGAAATGTTTATACAAATGGCCAAGGAGGATACGACCAATTTAAGGGCCGAAATTAAGAGTGAAATGAAAGAATATCTTGTTGCTCTCTGGGAGGAAGGTCTTCCATTGGACGATATTGAAACCAATATGCTATCAATGACGGAGAAGTTCATGAAGAGAATGTCACCACGGGTTAATTACCCACTTGTAGATGATCTCCCAATTTTGGGAGCCAATCCAAGGGTTGGGGCCTCCACTGATGAGTTTTAATGAAGATCATATGCTGGAATGTGAGGGGAGTGGGCTCCCAAGGCTCCCTTCACAGAATCAAACACTTGGTGAGACAACATAAACCAAAGATCTTGTGCATCCTAGAACCTTATAAGGATCTGTCACAGCTGGGATAGATAGCTTTGGCTCTGGGATTTGAAAATAGATGTAGGGGGACTAAGAAAATTTGGGTTTTTTGGGAGAGAGATGTTATGGTTGACCTATGGGATTTGACACAACAAATGGTGAGAGTTAGAGTGAGAGATCCAGTGCTGGGAGAAATAAACTTGTCTTTTGTCTATGCTAGTTGTAACAGCAGAACCGGACTGGATTTATGGGATCAAATTAAGGTAAAATCAGAGAGAATGAGAGGAGAGAATAGGTGGGCAGTCCTAGGGGACTTTAATTGCATTCTGAGATGAGATGAAAAGAGAGGAGGTGAACCATATAATGTCACAAAAAGCATTGATTTTCAGCATTGTGTTGATACATCAGGGTTGAGAGAAATATCATTTTATGGGAATAGCTACACTTGATGGAATGGTAGGAGAGGGAGTCAAGCAGTATGAGAGAGGTTAGATAGAGGATTTACAAATGAGGGATGGGGGGAGGGTTTTAGGACTCATTTGCATCATCTTTCAAAAACTTCATTTGATCATGCTCCCCTGGTCTTGGAGGTGAATGCTCATATTCATATGGGCAGGAAACGTTTTAAATTTATCAATGCATGGGGGAGCATGAGCAATTCTTAGGGGTTGTTCAAAATGCTTGGGAGGGAAGGGTTGATAGGAATGAAATGTACACATTTATGAAAAAATTAAAAAGAGTGAAAGAAGTTTTGAAAAAATGGAATTGGGAGACTTTTAGAAATATTTTTGAAAAGGTAAAAGAGTTAGAAGAGAGGGTGAGGGGGGTGGAGGAGAGATTGCAGCTTGATGCTTCTGATGAGAATTTGATTGAGTATAAATTGGCTCAAGCTAGATTGCAAAAGCAGGTTAAAATAGAGGAGATGTATTGGCAACAAAAGGCACATTCTCAATGGGTAGTTGAGGGAGAGAAAAACTCTAAATACTTTCATGGGATTGTTAAAGAAAGGAGGGCTAGGCAGGCGATTCATAAAGTTAAAAATCAAGAGGGAGTTTGGGTGGAGGAACAAGAGCAAATAGCAGGAATGGCTGTGGAATACTTCCAACAGTTGTTCACTGCTGACACTTTAAACAAAGACCTCTCTGTTTTTTAATTGTTTGCAGGAAACTGTAACTGTGGAGGAGAACCAAGCTCTTATTGCTGAACTAACTCTAGAGGAAGTCAGGGCCAGTGTCTTTAGCATGGATCCAAATAGTGTTTCTGGCCCTGATGGATTTGGAGGTGGTTTTTATCAGAAATGCTGGCACATCATAAAGGAAGACTTGCACAAGCTGGTATGTTGTTTCTTTGCTGGAAAAAGTTTAACTAGGTCTATAACAAGTACTTCTATTGCTTTAATTCCAAAGATTGAGAACCCTGCCAGTTTCAGTGACTTTAGACCTATAAGTTTGAGCAATTTTTTTAGTAAGGTGATAACCAAGATCATGGTGCAAAGACTGGCAGGGATTCTCTCTAGAATTATATCCCCAGTCCAGTCTGGTTTTGTGAAAGAAAGAAGTATAACTAATAATATTTTGTTAGCTCAAGAAATATGTGATGGAATGAATCTTTTGAATGAAGATGTTGTTTTAAAACTTGATATGACAAAGGCTTATGATAGAATGGACTGGGGATGTATTCACTTGGTTCTTGAAAAATTTGGTTTTAGTGATAAATGGATTCAGCTTGTGGAAAACACAATAAATAATATTTGGTACTCTGTAATTATCAATGGGGAGGCAAAGGGTTTCTTTCATTCCACTAGGGGATTGAGACAAGGAGACCCTTTGTCTCCTAGTTTGTTCATTTTAGCTACAGAGTTGTTATCAAGGATGCTAACTCAGAGGAGGGTTATGTTCACACAACCAAAGGAAGGGCCACAAGTTGGGCACTTGGCTTTTGCAGATGACATGGTGATATTCACTTCTGGGAAGAATGGGGGAATAAAAGGAGTGATGGAGGTTTTGGAACTGTATGAGCAACAATCATGGCAGTTGATCAATAGGGACAAAAGTGCTTTCTATATGCACAAGAGGGCCACTGAGAATGCAGTCAGGAAAATGAAAGAAGTGACAAAATATCAACACAAGCAGTTCCCATTCACATATTTGGGCTACCCTGTATATCAAGGAAGGAAGAAGGTGGATTTGTTTACTGGTTTGGTTGAGAGAATAGCAGCAAAGTGTAGGGGTTGGCACACAAGATTGCTTTCACAGGGAGGGAAGACAGTCCTGATAAAGTCAGTGCTGCAAGCCTTGCCATCACATGTGTTCTATGCCATTAAACCACCAAAAGCAGTGATAAAACAAAGAAAGAAGGAGGGGTGGGTTTTGTTGGAATCCAAGAAATGATCGATGCAGCAGGAGCTAAGCTTTGGTGGAGATTCAGAAAGGGTGGGACGATCTGGGCTGAGTTTTTAATGTCAAAATATTGTAAGGGATCCCATCCAGTTGTAAGAGGGTGGCAATATAAGGATTCTCACATTTGGAGGAGAATGGTGGGGATTAGGGAAAAGGTGGAGCCAGAAATTGAATGGAAGATTGGAGAAGGGAATTTGAACTTATGGTGGGATAATTGGTCTGGACATGGGGCACTAGCTAATGTGCTAAACTTGTGAGGAAAAAGAAAAGCAAAAGAAAAATTGAGAGAGGGATGGGAGAATGGTAGACTCAGGCTGGAAATGTTTGGAATTCAGAGGCCAGATCTAACTGATGGGGTAGTCATAAGGGAGGGTCAGGCAGACAAAATGGTTTGGAAACCAACAAAAGGAGAGTTTACCTTAAAAACAGCAAAGGCAAGACTGGGACAGCAGGGTTCCACTCATTCTGTGGGGCTCTGGTGTAAGAAGATATGGAGCAAAGGGGTGCCATGGAAAATGTCTTTTCTAGCTTGGAAAGTATTTAGGAAAAAGCTTCTTATGGATGATGTTTTGAGAAAAATGGGGTATAGTAATGTTTCTAAATGTCCATGCTGTGTGATGCCAGGAAGTGAAACTGTGCAACATGTTTTTGGATTGGGAGAGACAGCCAGACAGGTGTGGACTTACTTTGCTAAATCAATGGGGTTTGGAATTCAAGTGAGGAGTGATAGACATGTTTGTTATGAATGGTGGGGATTAAAGGTAAAGAACAGAATGATACCAGTACTGATTTTGTGGGAGCTTTGGGTTAACTTTGCTCATTGTAAGTATGGTGGAGGCAAATCATATGCACAAAGAGTGATTTACAAAGTGATTAGAGATGTTTCTGACTACATTCAGAGGAAGTGGCCCTCTTGGGATCCTTTACCACCTAATTGGAATTTCATTATGAAAAAAGCAAAAGGATTTGGGTGTGGGAGAATTGTTCAAAAGTCATGTTGGTGTAGGCCTTTGCCGGGAAGTGTGAAAATAAATTGGACTGTGTCAAGAGATGGAGAGAGTTGTGGTTTCTTTGCAAGAAATCCCAAGGGAATGTTCTGTCTGGCTGGAGTATATGCTATATCTGATGCTATCAGCTTAAGGGAGTTGATCATGATGATGTTGAATGATTGCCTGGAATGGTGTAGGAGGAAGAGTTTTAGCTCTGTTTTTGTGGAATCTGATGATTGGAGGGGACTCAGAGATGAAATCAATAATCAATCCCCTCCTCTGGTTCATATGATACAATGTGCTGAAAGAGTTAATTGTGTAGCTAGGTGTTTAGTCAACAGCTGCACACGGGTGAATGTTATATACTGGAAGAAAGAGGGTTTGCCTAAGGGGTTAGGGAGAATCCTTGCCCTTGAAGGTATTCCCCATTTTGTCTTTGCCCCTGGGGTGGATTCATTATGATGATTGTAAACTGGAGATGGGGAGGGTCCTTAATTTAGGATCCTGGTGGTTGTATTTTCTGTCATGAGGTAAAATGAGTGGAAAAAAGAGTGAATGAGCAGAAGTTTCTTGAAAAAAGGAAATATGAGAAAAGAAAAGAGAGAAAGAAGAGTGAGGAGAGTGGCTGATTTGAAAAAGGGAAAGAATATCTGGAGTGAAAATCATGAGAGATTAAAAGAGAGGAAGGGACATAACAGTATGATGTTAATTTTTTTGCAGGTTTGAAAGAGGCAAGGATGGATGGAGCTGTAAGCTTGAGGCTGCAACTCCAGGACATTTTTTTAACAAATGAGCATAGTTTCAAATTATTTTTTGCAGGTTCAAAGGATGGAGGCAGATAAGCAGGAGTGCAGGTGGAAGTCCTGGGCAGTGTTCCAATTGTGACACTGCTCTGGCCAGTTTTGAGTAGGTGGCAGCAATGAAATCCAAATTATAGGGTGGAGCTGATTTTGTCTGATAGTCTACAATAGAATGTTGGAGTTTAGAATTGATTTGTTTGATATGACTAAGGCTGGGGGGGGGGGGGTT
>NC_044919.1:15693386-15774749 GCF_003576645.1 Ipomoea triloba | reverse complement strand
GGGGGGGGGGGGGTTATTGCATGAAGGGTGGGTTTTAAATGCTTAAATCATTAGTCTCCCCAGCTGGTTATTTGTTTGAATGCACGTGTTTCTGCATAGCATACACTTTGAGATGGGAGTGTTTTAAGTCATTGAATAAAGGTTTGAAAAATGATGGAATGATGATGATGAATTGTTGGTGGAGAACAGGTGTTTGTTGATATGGGAAGGAGGGTTTGAGTGATTTGGAAAATCATTGCTTAGTATTTGGATTTTATGGTCTCCTCTTGGTAAAACGCAGGGCTCTGTGCGGGGGAGATTGATCCAGGTACTAAGGGTGGTAAGGGAGGGAGCCATTGCTTGGTGCTTTAAAACCTTAAGCTCTTGGTGGCAAAAATACGGAGCTCCGTACACCTTGGGTGGTTTTTAGTGTTAAGGGTGGAAGTGGTAGAACTATTGCTTAGGATGAATCCCGTGATGGTCCTTGGGGGTAAAACTACGGAGATCCGTACCCGAGGGATTGGGGTTCATTCTAAGGATAGTGGGAAAATTTTGAAAGCTTGGCACCGATCCCACCCCTTGTGTGGGGCATGAAACATGAAATGCATTTGAGTGTGAATATGTTAGTAGGGGAGACTTTTGATTTGGAGTGTCTAAAACTCGCATTGTGTATATATACCTTTTGGCTTTAGTTTGTCATAGTCTTTGGTATCTTTGAGTGCAAGTGACCACTTTTGGGTCCTTGTATGTATATATAACTCTTTTTGATCAATGAAGTTTCAACTTTTAAAAAAAAATCCAAGGGTTGTAGATGAGGTTGAAAGAAGAATTGATTGTGAAGAGGTGAGAGTTGAAGAGATAGTAGAGTGTGACACCCTGGTGCTTCAAGAAGCTTCAACTCTTGAGTTGGAAAAGCAAAAAGGGGAAGAGATTGAGAGTGAAGATGATGACAACATTGAAATTGTGTAGGAATATGAAAAACCCACACAAGGTAATATTCTTAACTCTCCTTGTATTTCTATTCTTGAAAATCCTTTTACTCCATCTCATATTAAAAACACTTATTATGTTTGTGAGGATGACTCCCCTGTAGTTTGTAATGATAATCTAGATATGTGTGATAATGCTTCTTTTTGCTCTTGGGAGGGTGATTCCTTTGATTCGAGTGATAATGATTCTATTGATGATGGTGGGAATTATTCTTGTGTTGATTCTCTTAATGCAAATTGTGGTTCTTTTGAGGAGGATTCCCTTACTTTTGTTGATGAATATGCTTGTTTTAACATTTGGGAGGATGATTCCCTTGATTTTTGTGATAATGATTTGGTGAGTGAGGATGATAACATGTCTTTTTATTCTTGTGAAAATGGGTTTTATGAATGTGACAATTTTACGTGGGAGGATGAGGAGTTGATAAAGAATGAAAAGGAAAGGATTGAGCAAAGTAGGAAAATTGTCACTTTTGACAACTTCATAGAGGGTGAGTTGAACGTAAGTACTTTAAGAGAGGTGCGAAAGGGATATGAAGAAGTGCTTGTTCATTGGGATGCTTTTAATGACAAATTTCTTGGGGATGGAATAGATAAAGAGGATAGGGAGGAAAGGCAATCTATCCTTGAGGAATTGGGGGTAGTATGTCATGCTTACTTGGGATTGGTAATAGGATTTGTTCTTCCCTTCCTTGTTTGTGAGTTCAAGGATGTCCCCCATCTTCGGGCATACCTTGAAGCCAAAGTGCATGGGATGCTTGGTAAGGTCCCGAAATCGGTGTGCTTCGAAGGATAGGGCACACCACGTCTAGCCAGAGACGTTAAATGTGGCGCGCTTGGGAGGCATTCCCAACGTTATCCCTTAGATGTTAGACCTTTATTTCTTGTTTTACTTTTTCATTTTCTTTATTTATTGGTAAATTTTCTTTTTAGAATAGCCTTGTTTGAGCTAACATTGCAGGTGATTTTGGTGCTAAGCCATGACGAATTGAGCTAAACCGGATCAAAAGTGGAAGGCAAAAGCTGGGAGACGAAGAAAGTGATCAGCACTGCTGTTCCACGTTGCCCACACGTGTGAAGGCCACATGGACTCTTTCTAGTGCTGATCCACGTGGACATTCACGCATGAAGTCCACGTGGATAGGTCCTGACATGTTCTTGTGTATTGTTATCTTTTTCGTCCAATTTTTATGAGTCTCCAAGGTTTGGCCGTGCCAAGAATCATCTCCTATCTTGATTTACATATCTTTCTTGTTGCTTTGGTTTTAGTTTCTTACCTTGTTTTAGGATTTACGCTTTGATACTTTCATTGTGAATAAAAGGACTTCCGTCAAGCCATTGCACGTCAATTGTTTGTCTTCTTGCACTAACATTATTTCATGTAGTTTGGAGAACGAAGGCAAAAGAGATGTTGGAAGCTTAAAGTGTGGAAAGGAAGGGATGCTTACTTGGTTGTAAACCTCTTATCCCTTCTACTTTTTATGCCCCGTTTTTCAATTCTAAAGTGTAAAAATTAAATTATTGTACATGTTCATTGCACACTTGATAAGCACATGCTATTTCGCACCCACAAAATGCTATATTGTTGATACCCCACACCCCCGGAAACACTTTTAAAGTGTGGAAAGGGTTTGATTGATTTTAAATGACCATGCTCCTTTGTTCCACTTGGTCCTCAAGGCAACATCAAGGACGATGTTGATTTTTAAGTGTGGAAAGGATGCATTGCACAAATATGTTGTCTAACGCTTGAATTGATTGATTGATTGATTGAGAGTATTGGGTGTGTGATTTTGAAAAGTGTGTCATTGTCGATACTATCTAGAAGGAATTCTAATCGTGTGCCAAGAAAATTTTTGAAATATGCTTTGGAAGTTGCCTTTTGCACCGAAAAATTGAAATATATGGAACCAAAAGGGTTCAAATCTTTGAATGCTTGCATGTTATTCACCTTTTATTTTGTTAAGACCTTAGTTAACGATCTTTCGAAGTGGGAGTGTGTACCCTCTAAGTTTAGAAATATAAGGATAGCGAAGCCTGGAAATTGAACTTAATTCGGTGAGGCATGGGGCAAAAGGAGAGCCTAAATGCGAGAATGTGAGATCATCCCCAATCCCCTAGAAAAAGGCATGAGAGGTCGAATTGGTGAATTGTGAAGAAAGGCTAAAAAAATGGCCACTCCTAGAGATAAAATACGAGGTGAGCCATCTCGCTAGGATATGAGGCAACCATTGCACCGTCTTCAAACAAGCGTAGAGCTCTACATGAAGTCGGTTGTCTCAAAGAGATCCTGTGAGATGAGAAAATTGAGAGGATGTGAGCCGCCTTGCTTGGATTCAGGCACCCATTGCACTGTCTTCGAAAAAGCATGGAGATCCATGTGAAGTCGGGTTGTCTGAAAGAGATCTGAGGGGGTTGAGAAGAAAGAGTGAACGCCCAAGCCATGGCGGTGAGCGGTCCATGTCCCTACCTTCATTTATTTTTATGTAAAGAGGCTTTGGCGTAAAGATGGATGTTGGTTAGAGTGTACACATCGTTCCCACTAGTGGGATCGGCTTAAGGCCCTTACAAAATGGAAGGTGAATCCCTTATTGTTTGCATGCTTGAAAGGTGTGAAAATGGTTTTCTTATTGTGAAATATATCCTATGAGATTTTTGCTCCCTTAGCATATTCCTCAAATTTAATTGGCATGTGTTTAGCGTTCTTGGTAGATAGCATGGGGAATTTCACCCTCTCGGTTCTGTAACACCCGCAAATCACTTAGTCAATCAATTGATAAAAGTACCTAACTATTCTTAGCGCTTAAATGATTAGAGTTTAGAAAGAGTATTTGCTTGAGGACAAGCAAAATTAAAGTGTGGAAACTTTGATAAGTGCGTAAGATAGCCGCGTTTTGAGGGGTATTTAGGATTAGAATATGCTATAATTGATGTCCGTTAGGCCTAAACTTGCTAGAATAGCACGATTTCATCGCATATAGGTTTAGGGACTAATTGCGGGTGTTTTGCTATAAATTGCACAAAGTTGAACTTTCGCAGGGCATTCCGGCGACATCTCAGTAAAACAGGTGTAACCGGAGCTAGGAGTGTCCAAATGAGGCGAGGCAAGTTGCTATGGAACCACATCATCAAGGGCTACAACCTAGAAGAAGACAACAAAGGCAAATTTTTGGTCCACGCAGCCTTCACGCGTGAATCACTCGTGGATGGATTCCAGTACACGTCCACGTTTGTGTTCACGCGTGAAGGCCGCATGAACGCGACACACGAAAGAAAAATTGAAAAGGGCAAATGCGGGATTTTGACCTTGGGAAGGCTATTTAAACCCTCCTTGCATTTTTGAGATCCTGAATTCCTTTAGATCTGATTTCCATTAGTTTTCTCCCCTTTGGGGGAAATTTCCCTTCAATTCCTAGTTTAGATTTCTTAGTTAGAGGTAGATCAAGCTAGAATTGGTGCACAAGACAATGAAGATGTAATAGATCCATTGGATTGCTTAGGTATCTCTATTCTACTCTTATTTTCATTAATTGCATTGTTATTTTCCTTGTTATTTTCTATTGCTTTGATCTTTAATGTTGATAATGCTTGAGTAGATTAGTTGAGGGGTGTGTGTGCCCCATGTTAGATCTTACGATTGATGTTTGAATTTTGTCATATGAATGTGGAAGTGATGAAGTAGGTTTAATCTTGTGTGGTTGAAGTTCTTTGCGCTTTGCTTCTATTTCCGGCGGGATAGATAGTAGACCCTAGGAAAGTGAGTGTGTGCGCGATAGCGGCCTCTCACGAGTCCAACTCATCCACATCCCCGCCCTCTATCCGGAAGGATGAGGCCCGGGAAGAGTGGTAGGCAAGGTGTTCGATTAAATGCCTCAACTGAATGAGGATTGAGAGTCCAAGTGTGACGTCACTTGGTATTGATACCGTGACTCCCGAGTTTATCCCCGAACCTCGTTTCTACAACTCCAATAGAATGGTCAATCGTATAGACTAACTAAGTCACACGCCCCCTTGTCCCTTTTCAACTTGTTTCGTGTCTTTCAAACCCATGATCATTGTCTTCTTATCCCTAGTTAGTTCTTGTAACTCTTATTTCTTAACATCTTAAATGCCAACACTAATTCAACTCCAATCTGTCATCCTTGAGAGATCGACACTCGAGGAGTCTTGTTTCTTCGTTTTATCACCCTTCATTCACCTTACCTCAAAATACTACCTTCACATTTCTAAAGTTGAATTTTCGAATTTACATGATAAATTCCTAAGTCTAGAAAATGAAAAAGTAATTGGGAACCTGATAAGTGCCAAAAATGCCATATTTTAGAAGGTGTGTTGGTGATCATTATTGCCTTATTTGACTCTTTCTGAGTTGATTTGTGGGCTTAGTTTCTTTATTTTAATAAATGATGCATTTGAGGACAGCAAAAACTTGTGTGAGACTGTCTCACGTATCCTTGTCCGTGAGACGGGTCCGGTCAAGATTAAATGTAATAAATATACTAGCAAATGTAATACTAAATCAAGAATAAAATATTTATTACATATATGGGAAAATGTAGTACTTTTGAAGAAAAGTGTAATACTTTTACATTTTGATATAAAAGTATTACATTTTTCATCAAAAGTATTATATTTTCCGTTGTAAGTGCAACATTACTTATAAGGGAAAAAATAATACTTTTGATGAAAAAAGTAATACTTTTACATCAAAATATAAAAGTATTACATTTGTCCTCAAAAGTATTACGTTTTCCCTTATAAGTAACAAACATTTTATTCCTAATTTAGTATTACATTTGCATATTGACTCGACCCAACCCAACTCGTCTCACAGATAAGGATATGTGAGACGGTATCACACAAGTGTGACTCTTTGAGGACTAACTTTGGGGCAATTGCGCATTTTTAGGAGATTTGAGTGGTTTCAAGGGCATTTGGAGGCAAGAGAAGGGCTAAAATAGTAAAAACATTAAATTTGGGCGCAATACGAGTAGCGTACGCCCGTACATCAAAATGTACAGGAGCTGGCCGAGAGTTGTACGCCCAAGATCACGTTTGTGGTAGCGGCAAAGTGGAATAATGCCTGATATGAGCACTCGTACGATCATACAGTAACTCGTACCAGTGTTAGTTTAATGAAGTATAAATTGCTTGTTGGTGGGATTGTTTGGGAGACTTTTGCCATTAGTTTAGGATTTCACTTTTCCACTTCTAGTCCAGGCTCTCAATTCTCTCTAATTGTAGAGAGAATATAGTTCTAGAGTTCAAGTTGAATTGACAACTCTTCTTTGATCTTGGAGCTTCTTCTTACTTGATTGGACATCTTGTTGGATTGATTGCAATTACTCTTGAGCTAAGCGAATTTCTTGCATTTCTTTCTTTAATTTCATCATCAATCTCCATTGCTAGCTCAATTGTGATTGCCTTTCAATTTATATCATGCTTGGCTAGAATTGCTTAGGGAATTGGATTATGTTCCCTAGTGATTGAGCATGAATTGATTAAGAGGAATTGATTATGTGTTGATGTCTTAGTATCTTTGTTGGAAGTGGAATTTGTATAGACTCTTGTATGACGAGTTCATACATCATACAAGAGGCTTAGGATGAGTCTAGTTCCCAAGAGATTGGGACTACACTCTAGCCTGTTCCACTTGCAATTCCTACCTTACGTCAAGAGACGGAGCTTGGAAGAAGGCATGTAGATCAGATCAAGTGTTTGATAGAATGTCTTGAGTACTTTAAGTTGCTACAAAAGTAGAACTAGAAGCACTCAATAGGCTAATGACCATGCCGGCTTAGCACTAGTAGAAATGCAATTCAATGATCACAATTCAACACATAGCATCAATTCCCGCCAAGGTCTCTTCATTGCATCTAAGCAAGGGAATGCCAATCCAATTCCTTCCATCTCATTGCTCATTTACTTTTTTTGCTTACTTGTTTGCATACTTTACTTTACATTGTTATTCCTTGCTATTACTCTAATGAACCTACCTAGCTTGCTATCACAAGTGTGCACTCGTGCTTAACCACACATCATTCAATTTCCACGGCCATTCTTAGAGAACGGCATCCAGGGAAATTTTCATTCTCCATCCTACTTTCCATCCCACGCTTACTACGATCCGTCAGGACCTAAACTTTCTAATTTATTTGGTAAAATCAAAATCTAACTATTACACTTCTTCCTAACAAACTTTGTTCGACCTAAAAGTTAGTTCCATTAGAAGATTTAACGAAATATAAGAGATTTAGAAATAGAAGAAATAGTCAAACAAAAGACTTTTCTTATTAGAAGATTTGACTCATGAAAAATATGTCTTAATAGAAGAAAAAGCAAAGCAAAAGAGCAAAGGTTTTAAAAATAGAAGAAATGGTCGAACAAAAGTGTTTTCTTATTAGAAGATTTGACTCATGAAAAGAGATTTCTTAACATAAGAAAAAGTAAAGCAAAAGAATAGTATTGCCAAAAGAGTTAAAACATCATAAGAAGCTAAAAATCATAATCTAAAGAAAAGGTTTGAAGTACAGTACAAAGGACCTTAAGAAGAGACAAAGCAAACAATTTAGCTACACTAACTCTCATAATACTTTAACCATGTAGAACAATGAAGAAGTACAACATGGGAATTGTCTACTGAAAGGCGAGTATAAATACCCCATATCTTGTGAAAAAAAAATAAATAAAAAAACTTGTTGGACTCAATTATCAAAGAATATTAAGCATATCATGACAAATGGAAGGAAAGCAAATATGGGAAATTACACTGTTGGTCCCGATAGAGTAGGAGAGTGAGTCTAGAGGGTAGGGGTGAATAGACTCACTAGCAGTTTTGAAAATTTCTTCACGAACCGATACTCTTTACCGAAGAGTAAGAGTAAAAGAATCGATCAGACTTTAGTATTGCACAACGGAAAATATACTTGATATCTTTTAGATGATCTTTGCACGTTTGGTTTGCTTAGATAAAATACTTAAGCTTGGTCGTGATTATGAAATGCAAGCAGTAACAAATAAAGCAAAATAAGTAGAGAGAGAGTTTTATAGTGGTTCAGCTGTTAACGAAACCTAGTTCACTCTTCTTCACACCTTGTGAAGGTTTGCACTAATCACTCCTTAGTACAATGTCACCACCAAGTTTGTTTCCTTGATCACCAAGCCGGACCATAAACTTGCACCACCGGGTTTTTCAACTCCTAGAGTTTACTCCGCCTTTTTTTACTTATCCAAGTAGAGGGTGTTGTTTGAAGAATTGTTTTCTTCTTTTCTGCAACTGAAATCTTAGCTTTGTTGAGTCTAGATCTTGCTTGTTGAAGTAGCTCAAGATTTCTAAGAATCTGGATAAAAACTTTGTAGCTTAAACTCTCTTCTCAATCACTGGTCGCTTGTTGCTTGTAAGATTTAAAGATTTTCGTAAAACTTGAGTGTTCTTAGAATGACAAGCACCTCCTTCTGAACGTGAAGGGGGTATTTATAGGTGAGAAATTTTATCCCGTTGGAGAGGAAGACAAAATTTCAAACCTCGATTGATCAGTGAGTAAAGACCGTTGGGTATTGAGCACATGTGGGCGTCAGTACTATCTAGCTGTTTGGTCCATAAAGTGATCAGACCTTTGTCCTATAATGCTGCACAAAAGGACATGGCATTTAATGATAGTTGACTTTGGAATCTGTTCCTAGGACTCGGTTTGTCCAAGACAAATCATCACACACTCAAGGCTTCAGACATAATTCGCTCAGAGAATGTTTTTGGCTTGTCCAATCGAGTTGTGTAACAACTCGTGCCTTTGATTCTCAAACATGAATAATTAACTTTATCATTCGTCCCATAACTCCTCGAATGATCTTTCTTTATCATTTAGCCTTGATAAGCGCAAGAGGTAGACTCTTCCATGATTTGGTCTTTCGCAACCTCTCAGCCTTTGTCTTCAAATCTTCAGGTCTTCGAGTCTTCGTTCTTGATAACGAATCGTTGAAGACTATCAACTCGGGTTAAATGAAGTTACCACGAGGTGATGTCTACGAGTACATGTTGCCTTGGCTTCAGGTTAACGATTCGTCCAAGACAAGAACTCGACCTAACGAAAGAATTGGGTGGTCTAAACTCCTAAGTTTGGTATCATCAAAATCTAGTTACAAAGTGTTCCTAACAAAAATGCGCACAAAAACAAAACAAAACAAAACAAAACAAAACAAAACTAGAGAAAAAATCTATAACAAGAAATACAACACAAAATCTGGATATAACTCTTGGATGGTATTTTTCTCTAGACAACACAGAAGGAGCGCCAATGGAAAAATTTAAATGAATTTGAATTCAAAAAAGAATGAATTCGTTTCCTACAAGTTATAAGTAAGAAACTACTTCAATAGAAAGAGGTGATTAATTACGAATAAACTCATGCATTATAGCATTCTGCCAACCTCAATAATCCTTAAAGCGAGACAACATTAACACATGGAGTTGTGAATACTGTTCTTGGGATTAAAATAGTCGTTGGTGACTTAGTATTACAAGAAGACTACGTGATTGATGCTTATGAAGAAAGGTTATATTGTCATGATACTATGCTAGCAAGGGGACTTTGTGCGCGATCCTTGTAAGCGGTGAAGTAGCAACGGGAATTGGTGAACGATCTTTGTGAAAAAGTCAAGTAATAAAAGGAGTTTGTTGAACGTTTCTGTGAAAAGATTGTTTACACTTTGTATATTGGTGTAAAATATACATTAATGGATTTTCTCCTTTGAGATAAGATGAAAAGAAAATTAGGAGAAACCACTATAAAAATTGTTACTCCCTGTACTCCTTACTACTTTGCTTTACACTTTGCTATTTATATTCAATATGATCTGTAACAAATTCAAACACTCAAACGGTTAACAAACTTCATTTGTGTACAAGTTAAAAGACTTCCACTATACACTTTTTGCAAAAATTAAAACTTTATGAAGTTTATTCAACCCGGCGCCCTTCTAGGCTTTATCTTACCCAAGACCATATTAGAGCAATCATTATTACATGGACCATGGTCCATAAAGCTGTGTGGATCATAAGTAAAAAGTACATTTTTAATATACTAAAAGTACATTATTTGAGTAATGAAAGTACATAATTTTATATACTATCAAATAATTTACATTCAATACACAAATAATGTACTTTTAGTATATTAAAAATGTACCTTATATTCATTATCCATGGTCCACACAATAATTTGCAATATTCGAGTTCACCCAGTGTGAATTCAAAATGTCATACTATAAGCTGCATTTGCACTACTTGTGACGCTAACAACTTTTCACTAACAGCCGGTTTGGTACATTGGAAAATATTTGAAGGAAATGGAATTCAAATTCTATGAAAAATAAATTACCAGGAAAATAGATTTCATTGTTTGGTTGGATGAAAAGAAATTACTGGGAATGTAAATTCCATTGTTTGGTTGAATTTAGAATTGTAAGGAATAATGAGTATAAAGGCAATTATACCCCTACACAATAATAACAAGGGAAAATTGTAATTTTTGCCCCTCCATAATATGTCAATTATCAATGTCACCCCTGAATTATTAGTGGTGTAAATGTTGCCCCTCAATTTTCAAAAACGGTACATATATTGCCCCTCCCGTAACGAAGGAGGGGCAATATTTACACCACGGGAGGGCAATATATGTACCATTTTTGAAAATTGAGGGGCAATATTTACACCACAATAATTCAGGGGTGACATTGATAATTAACATATTATGGAGGGGCATAAATTACAATTTTCCCTAACAACAATAATCATAACAGTAATTAAAAAAATTAGTGAGGGCATAATTGTGAAAACAAAATACCAAGGAGTGGCCAAGAAAAATATTTTCCTTGTTTTTAAGAAAAATGTTTTCCATCCAACCAAACAAAGGAAAATCTTTCCTCAAATTCAAGGAAACATTTTCCTTGGAAAACATTTTCTATCCAACCAAACACCTCCTAATAGTTTTTCTCTGGGCCTAAAACAAAATTTCACTTGAACCAAGCCAATGACCTTGTGGTCTAGTGACATCCGGTAGTGGCAATTAGTTGCACCCCATGTTGGAGGGGGCTCGGCGATACTGATTCTTTGTGCTTCAGTAGGTTGAGAAAGTAGTTTATGAACAGATACTACATTGTAACCGAGTCAATAGTACTCAAAAAAAAAAAAAAAAAAAAAAAAAAAAAAAGGTACCAAAATAGTTTGACCTGAGTTGTACATTCATCATATCATATAAAACAGACAGGCAGACAGGAAAGCATACAACCCTCTAAAGTTCAAACATGGGACCTGCAAAGCAAATTAATTTCCCCAATAAAAGCAATGTAATAGTCTCTAAAAAAGCAATTTTAAGGAAAAGACTTTGATAGCTGGAGTTTATTTGAATTAGATAACATAACATCTAGTTCTTAGAGTTACTCTAGACTAACAAATTAAAAGAAATGATCTGATCCTGTCAACGCAAATACAAGGACCATTATCGTTCAAAACGCTAAACACAGTTACATGTGGCTTACGCTGCCACGGCCACTCCCACTGCCACTGCTTGAGGGTCTAAAACATCCACAGAGTTGAGCCTTCTTCTTCCGCTTTTCACCGTCTCTTCTGCCAATGTATATGAAGTCCTTGAGAACGATACCCGTTTTGGTCTTGGAAAATCGGCTTCTGGCTTTGTTCTTCTTTTCATCCTCCAGTTTCAGCAATACGTATTGGATCTTCTGAACCTCGGTTTGTAATCGTCCAATCTTCTCGGACCCTTTTCTTGCTTGCTCGACAACTCTCCTATGCCACACGTTCGAGACCTCCTTCATCTCAGCCGAAGCATTTGCATTGGAGAAGGAACCCTCCTCTTCGGTATTTTTCATCAACTGACTATTCAGATTCACTAACTGGACAACGGTTTCCTCGACTTCCTGTAACTGCTCCTTCACCGTATCAAAATCAACACTCTTGGATTTTCTCCCCTTTCGGTTCGTCTCCAATCTCCTTCTCAGGTTATCTACTGTCACCTGAATACTCATCAATTTCTCAGCATCAGACGTGAGTCGCTCCAGAATCCTTCTGTTGTTTATTCCTTGATTTGGCTCGGAAACAGTCATCGGTAGCTCTAATTTATCAACTCCCAGCTCCTTCTCCACTTCTAGGTCGGTGGGTGGATGTTTGTTCTTCCACTCGGTACTTAGCTGATTGTAGATCGCATTACCCTCTCTTGGATCATGTACCAACGGTGGCTTCTTTGACCCTCTCACGGTTTGAATAGGACTGCAGCCCGCTGCAGTTTCCCATAACTCGAGCATCTGATCATCTATCCTGTATGAACCAGTAGTACCTCTCCTGCGATATTTTTGCGGTGAGCCATCGGAGACATGATCGAGTGGTATGTCTTTCATCATTGTTCCACTCCTGATTTCACAAGATTTGGGCTTCGTCTTCTGTGAGTTGACGTTATCCATACACTCATCCCTACTTCCTTTACTTCCCTTCCTTTCTCTACGCTTGTATTTTTCTCGGTCCAAACTGTGCTGAGATTTTAACGCCTCAATTTCACACCTTATACTATTTTGTCCCGCCTTACTCTTCATGACAGGTTTCTTCATCTGTTCCACCACCACCTTTTCAACAGCTTTAATCCTAGTGCGTAATTGCTGCAAATCTAGGACCCCATTTATCATGGCAGATTGATGATCCATCAGCTTCTCAGAGCTACTTTCCAATTGTTTGTCACAGCTATTTTCATTCGGATGAACCTCAACTTCCATAGCCTGTAAAAATGTGTGAAGAAAAATACTCAGTGATCACAACATTTTCATTTTAGCAGCTTATGTGACATCACTGAATGAATCAAACACAGCCAAATGCTGCTTTTAAAGCTCCAGAAGCTAAGAAAATAATGAAAATAAAATTAGATACTTAATATGAATCCAAGCCCACAAGAAGCTAAGAACGTAAGGTATTACTTAATATGAATCCAAGCCCACAAGAAGCTAAGAACGTAAGGTATAAATTAAAGTACAGTTTTCAGTATCATGAATGACAAAAAAAGAAAGTTTTATAATAAATCAATCGTTGATATCCCAATAAAGTCATACAGATTCTTCAGTCTGCCTGTCCTTAACATAGAATAAACTGAGCACCAGAGCTAGAGAAACCATTTCCCCCATTATAGTACTAAGAAAATTGAAACAAAGTAATTTTATTTTTTTTTGAAAACTGAAACAAAGTAATTTAATCCTACGTTGGTTTCAGTTTTAAGAAGCATCTCATGTTTTCTTCAAATTGACCAGTAAAACTAACACCACAGGAAGAAAATGCAGAAAAGTTGCGAGTTAAAATACGCAACAACAAAGGAGTTATCAGCTTTTGTAAAATGAAGTACAATACCTTTGGCTCCTCAACATCAGATACATTGAGTTTTGACTGAAGCAAAGCACTATTTTCAAGGGATGCTATGTCTTCTTTGAGAGAAGCTATTACAGGAGAATATGCCTGTACTTGGATTTTCAATTCTCCAATCTCACCCTCCATCGAATCAATTTTTTCTTTCATTTCTTCAATCTCCAAACTTTTGGAAGCATTTTGGTCCATTAGACTTCCACATACTTCAGAAACCTCATGAATCTTATTTTCAAGAAAAACTTCATTGATGGAAGAGATCTGGAGATCAAAGTAAAATGCTGCTGCCTCTGCTTCCCAAAGTTCAAACTCCTGGTTTTTATCTTGCAGCTCAGAACTGAGATGCTCTTCTCGAACTTGTTGTTCCCCAATTTCTGCACACAGCTTATCCAGTTTGCCCACTAAGCTTGAGTTCACTTCTTTAAGGAACCCGATTTCCTTGTTCTGAATTTCATTATCTTCCGTTAGTTCAATTACCTGCCTCTCCAGACTTTCCTTTATGTGTCCAGATTGTTGAGAATGGCATTTTAGTTCTTCCAGATTGCTATACAATTCAGAGTTCAAGTTCTCTGCAGCCTCAAGTTTCTGCTCTACTTCCAAAAGCTCTGTTTCCTTCTGCCTCACAATTTCTTTTTCACTTGAAACTTCCATTTTCAAACCGTCATTGTATTTTTTAACTTCTAGCAGCTCCATCTCCACCCTTTGAATCGATTCCTGTAGGATTAAGTTTTCTGCTTCTTTCATTTGCAGCTTCCCCCTCAAAATTCCAACCTCTTTTTCGAAGTCACTGATTACACCCCGCAAACTTTGTGCAACTGCAATAGATGATTTCACCTCTGTAGATTTCTCATTACTAAAACTCCTGAATATTGTGGAAAGGTTAATGAGATCTAGTGTCTCTAGAAGAATTGCATCATTTTCCTGCTCCACAATCCACTTCTCTTTGCCAATCTCTGAGATCTTTTCCATCAAAGATTTATTCTGGTCTAGTAATTGAGAATAATCATCCTCTAATTCAAGGTAATCTCTCTTCAAGTCGACATGTTTAACACAGAGATTCTCCACCTCAGCTTCAAGCATGGCACTTTCTTCATTTCCCTTTATCAGTTCTGATTCTAATTGCCTGTTCATCTCCAGAAGTTTGCACTTGTCATTTTGCACCATAACAAGCTTCTCTGCTGTTATTCTGAGCTCCTGCTCCATAAATCTCTTCTGCACCTCCAATTCCATTCCATCTGATTTCAGTTCTGCCAGGAGAGTTAGCAGAACTGAGTTTTCAACAAACAGCTGCTGATTATAATCCTCATACTTTGTGAGGGAGCATTTCATATCCTCAATGCTGCCAAAAATATGATGCAAAAAGATCTGTTCATTTTCAATTTTGGCTTCAGAGATGCATCCAGAACTAGTTTCCAGAGCCTTGAAAACTTGATATATCCCTACCCTCAGCCTTCCAATTTCATCTAATAAGAGTTCCGCTTCAACCTGCTGCTCAAGATTTTCGTTCTCTAACTCAGAAATCAGTTTATCAGCCAATTTTGAGGCCTCAACATGTTTCTGACATTCATTCACCAGAGAGTGATTTTTCTCTTCCATGTCTTTTATGAATTTCTGCAGGACAAAAATCTCAAAATGGGCTCTTGTTACTTTTTCAAGCTCTTCTTCATATTCTTTCTTTTTCCACTTACTTTCTTCTTGTAGGATATGAATATGGTTTTCCAGGGTAGTCATACGAGTCTCACTCTTTAGTGCAAGACTTGCACGTTCATGTTTTTCAGTATGAATTGAGACTCTTAGTTCTTCTACCTGTGAATGCATGGCTTCTTTTTGCCTCTCTAGCAAAGCATGTCTTTCTTCCAGCCCAGTACATCTTTTCTCAAGGCATTCTACTCGCCGTTCAACATTTTGCAACTGAAAAGCTAGGTTGCTCCTTTCAGCAAGAAGATTGGACTTCTCAGTTTTTAACAATTGGCAGATTTCCTCTAAACCCTTTGATTTTTCCCTGAGACCTTCAAGTTCAACTTTTGCACCAAAAAGTGAGCTTTCAAGAACTGCATTTTTCTCTAGGAGTTTCTGCATGTTCTCAGTTACCATTTGCAGTTGAGACAGCAAAGAAGCTTTTTCGGCAACAAGAGCAGATTTTTCGATCTGGAGAGTTTGGCAAGATTCTTGCAATGCCTTCACCTGCTCATGCGATCCCTGCAACTCTCTATTCACATCAGAAAGAGAGCTCTCCAAACCAGCTTTCTTATTCAAAAATTCCTCCATATTCTCCAACTTCCTGCGAAGAACTTCTTTCTCGGTGCTATCATTCTCATAGGTTTTTCTCAGCATCGAGTTTTCTTCCTGCAAGCTCCTTATTGAAGAAACAAAACACTCTGGGTCCAGACCGACTGACCTCACCTGCTCAACTAAAGCCTGGTAACTGTTGTTAAGGCGACAAATTTCCTCCTTGAGACAGGAAATCTCTTGCTGAAGGGAATTACTTTTCTCCATTTGTTGTGCAACCTCCTCTTCAAGCCTCTCTTTCATACTCCTCAAGTTAAGGATTTCATTTTCCAGATTTTTTATCGTAGTAGTTGAAGACATTTTCAGTTCATTCAAACTGTGGTTTTCAACCTTCACCTGCTGAAGTTCATCCTCCAAACCACCTTTACAAGTTTCCAAGTCCTTCAGCACTTGAAGACCATTTTTCAGCTCCAATGCCAGAGCTTGCTGCTCTGCTTGAGATTGGGAGTGCAAATTCTGCAAAATCTGGAGAGAAGCTTCAATTTGTGCATGACTTAGGCATTCATGTTGTAAGTCAGTCTGAAGTTTCTCCAGCTCCATAAGCTTCTCAGAAAGTTCCTGGTCTTTCATTAGAATCTTCTTTGCCAAATTTTCCGCCTCTACACGCAACGATTGATTTGACATCTCCAATACAAGACACTTATCTTCGGCATTTTTAAGTCTTGCAGCTTCAACAAGAATCTCGCCATTTAGGCGCTTGACTTCCTCCTGGGCACTGTAGAGCTGACTCTCGAGCTTGGATATTTTTTCTAGGCAGTCTTTACACTGAGAATCCGACAGTTCTTTCTCCTTGTTTAGTTCCAGAAGAGCCTCTTTCAGTCTCTTGATCTCAGCTTCAGCACCATCAGCTCGATCCTTAAGCAGTCTGGCATGCTCCTCCGCCAACAAGATTTTCTTTTCCAGATCGGAAACCTTTTCCAGACATTGTCTGTACTGGCAAAGACAGACTTCATTTTCAGACTCCAATTTGCTGATCTCATTTCTTAGATGTTGAGATTCACTTTCTGCCTTAACTGCTCGTTCATTTTGGTCTTTCATATTCTCCTGTACTTGAGAGATATCACTCTCAAGATTAGATATCATTAGTAGATATCGCTTGCTTTTGGCCAGTTCAGAATCTCTTTCAGCCTTAACCTTACTAAGGGAGTCCTTCAAAACCTGAAGTTCGGTTTCGGCATTGCTTGCTTGTTCAATGATCGTCATGGAATCCTTCTGCGCCTGAAGTAGCTCCGACTCTGCAGCTGATAATTTTTCGAGGCACTGCTGATACTGAAGGAGGAGAGATTCCTTCTTTGCCTGCATATCAGCAAGTGCTTCCTTCAAGCTCTGAACTTCCGTTTCTGCTTTCCCCGCACGCTCAGTCTCGGAGAGAAGCTTGGCCTTGAGATTTAGATTTTCACTTGAGATTTTCGACACTTCATTATGAAATCTATCTCCTATATCGGAGAGGCCTCTTACTAGCCCTCCATCCATTAATCTTGAATTTTTTGAAGTATCTTCTCCTTCCCCGATAATCTCGTTTAACTGTTTCAAACCTCTCTCGCTGGATCCAGTATCAGATTCACCAGGATATGTACCAATCATCTGTAAAGCATGTATCCAGGACGAGGAATTCTTATGAAAGTCATCTGCTTCGGGCATTGCACGGATCTGTTGCAGCATTTCCGGAGTGTGTGGTTCTGCCTCGAGTGTTGAACCTTTTGAAGGTGAATCTTCAGCCAGAAGAAAAGGGATATGGTTGGGGAAAGCCTCCGCCATCGCTTTGTGTGCATGCCGGAGCTCACCTGTTACATGATCATATCTTTCAGCTAATGCGCGGTATGCTCGATAGAACTCCTCAACCAATTTCATCAGCTCCGGTCGTTTTTTATAATACATTTCAGCTCTCCGTGCAAACGAATCCGCATCTTCTTCAATCAGCTTGATCATTGCCTTTACTTTAGCATCCATATCTGTGACAAAACATCAACGTAAGGTCAGTTAACGCTTCATAATTTCATAGTGACATATATTAGCAATACATTGTACGGGCAATGTGAGATTGTGAACATATCAGCTATGGACAGAATGAACACTCAGAAACCAGAGAATAAAATACAGCATATTTCAAAGCATTATCTTGAGGCAATAGATCAATTTAAAGCCCAACAAAGTAAACAGTACAGCCGTCATGTGTAATTCATAACGACTTGGGGATAAATAGTGTTCAAAACTCTTCTAAAAAGTAGGACTAAGCCACTAATAGTCAGTTAATATTATTTCGATATTGCCCTTCAAAAACATATGGTAGACACGAGCTACTTGGTGTCAAATTTGTAATAGCACATAGTATGACATTATGGAATAATATAATATAATATATCTAAAATGATAATTTAAGTATTTGTAGGAAATAAGTATATATACACATACATTTATACAAGGGGTGGGAGAAACCCCCATACCCCAAGTATGAAGAATTTTCCCATACTTGTCACCTTCCCCTTTTTATCCCTGTAAATAATTCGGGTATCCGTTGGGTATGGGTACAGGTACAGGTACAGGTATCCCAACACCTATATCATGTTGATCTTAGAAGCATCAACTAGTTGAAATAGCGTTTCCAGAGACATTAAACTATGCATTTGGAAGGGTCAAAAAGTGTGTTTGCAAGTCAAATACACTGAAAGACTCAGCTCGAAACATCGAGCTACACAGTGAACAACCTAAACCATAAAGCTAAGTCTGCAGAGGCTATTTCCATAATAAACACCCCAAGATTTGGTGAAATCAAATAAAGAGCCCTCCTCTAAGAACTGGAACAATATCTCAAATAAATATGCAGAAAACAAAAACAATTAAACAAAGGCATGCCTGTGATTTTAGGCGACAACTTTTGAAGAACATGAGAAGGAAAGAAGTAAAAAGACAAACATCAATGTGAAAAGCTGCTCACCGGTGAGGTTTTCATGAAGCCATTTCGAGTTCTTTGGGACGTGGCTATCCCACCACCAAGAATACAACCGCCTCGATTCAGAGTGAAGCAAAGATGCCATGACTCCAGCAATGAACAAAAGCACAAGTGGTTTTGGCCTAGCGAAATCCCGGTCTTTGTACCACCAATGAAAATAATGGATCCAGGCCAGTATAAGAACTTGTATAACTCAACTAGAGAGAGGCTTTAATTCCTGCACCTGCCAAAGATTTTTAAGGGAAACAGCATTAGAACGAAGTCCAACATGAACAATTTTTCCAAGCATTAAAAAGAGTTGGAAATTACTGCAATTAGCACTGCAAGTTACCTGCTGAATTAATCACAAGCTAGACAATAGCAGCAAGTATAACTTCTCACTTCAATAGTTTCAAAGCTAGCAAATCAAACAAAATCTGAGCCAAAGAAGAAGAAAATGCAGAGTAAAATCAGATCATAGATGGAGCAAAACAAAATAACCTTAACATGGACTCAGCATAATATCAAGAACAATTGACAATATGGGTAAACAGATTATGGCATAGATACCCCAAAAATTCAGCCACAAAATAACTCTATTATCAATAAAAGTACAGAATCTTCTCCAACAATACAACAAATGTTGAAATCATTCATATTAGTACATTAGGAAGAAGATAAAGGAAAAAAAATTAAAAATTGATCATCTTAAATTCACTATAAACACTCAAAGATACATAGGCCTAAAATGAAGGTGTAAATACCAAAACCCCAAAAAAAAAAAAAAAAAAAAAAAAAAAANGCTTGCTTGTTCAATGATCGTCATGGAATCCTTCTGCGCCTGAAGTAGCTCCGACTCTGCAGCTGATAATTTTTCGAGGCACTGCTGATACTGAAGGAGGAGAGATTCCTTCTTTGCCTGCATATCAGCAAGTGCTTCCTTCAAGCTCTGAACTTCCGTTTCTGCTTTCCCCGCACGCTCAGTCTCGGAGAGAAGCTTGGCCTTGAGATTTAGATTTTCACTTGAGATTTTCGACACTTCATTATGAAATCTATCTCCTATATCGGAGAGGCCTCTTACTAGCCCTCCATCCATTAATCTTGAATTTTTTGAAGTATCTTCTCCTTCCCCGATAATCTCGTTTAACTGTTTCAAACCTCTCTCGCTGGATCCAGTATCAGATTCACCAGGATATGTACCAATCATCTGTAAAGCATGTATCCAGGACGAGGAATTCTTATGAAAGTCATCTGCTTCGGGCATTGCACGGATCTGTTGCAGCATTTCCGGAGTGTGTGGTTCTGCCTCGAGTGTTGAACCTTTTGAAGGTGAATCTTCAGCCAGAAGAAAAGGGATATGGTTGGGGAAAGCCTCCGCCATCGCTTTGTGTGCATGCCGGAGCTCACCTGTTACATGATCATATCTTTCAGCTAATGCGCGGTATGCTCGATAGAACTCCTCAACCAATTTCATCAGCTCCGGTCGTTTTTTATAATACATTTCAGCTCTCCGTGCAAACGAATCCGCATCTTCTTCAATCAGCTTGATCATTGCCTTTACTTTAGCATCCATATCTGTGACAAAACATCAACGTAAGGTCAGTTAACGCTTCATAATTTCATAGTGACATATATTAGCAATACATTGTACGGGCAATGTGAGATTGTGAACATATCAGCTATGGACAGAATGAACACTCAGAAACCAGAGAATAAAATACAGCATATTTCAAAGCATTATCTTGAGGCAATAGATCAATTTAAAGCCCAACAAAGTAAACAGTACAGCCGTCATGTGTAATTCATAACGACTTGGGGATAAATAGTGTTCAAAACTCTTCTAAAAAGTAGGACTAAGCCACTAATAGTCAGTTAATATTATTTCGATATTGCCCTTCAAAAACATATGGTAGACACGAGCTACTTGGTGTCAAATTTGTAATAGCACATAGTATGACATTATGGAATAATATAATATAATATATCTAAAATGATAATTTAAGTATTTGTAGGAAATAAGTATATATACACATACATTTATACAAGGGGTGGGAGAAACCCCCATACCCCAAGTATGAAGAATTTTCCCATACTTGTCACCTTCCCCTTTTTATCCCTGTAAATAATTCGGGTATCCGTTGGGTATGGGTACAGGTACAGGTACAGGTATCCCAACACCTATATCATGTTGATCTTAGAAGCATCAACTAGTTGAAATAGCGTTTCCAGAGACATTAAACTATGCATTTGGAAGGGTCAAAAAGTGTGTTTGCAAGTCAAATACACTGAAAGACTCAGCTCGAAACATCGAGCTACACAGTGAACAACCTAAACCATAAAGCTAAGTCTGCAGAGGCTATTTCCATAATAAACACCCCAAGATTTGGTGAAATCAAATAAAGAGCCCTCCTCTAAGAACTGGAACAATATCTCAAATAAATATGCAGAAAACAAAAACAATTAAACAAAGGCATGCCTGTGATTTTAGGCGACAACTTTTGAAGAACATGAGAAGGAAAGAAGTAAAAAGACAAACATCAATGTGAAAAGCTGCTCACCGGTGAGGTTTTCATGAAGCCATTTCGAGTTCTTTGGGACGTGGCTATCCCACCACCAAGAATACAACCGCCTCGATTCAGAGTGAAGCAAAGATGCCATGACTCCAGCAATGAACAAAAGCACAAGTGGTTTTGGCCTAGCGAAATCCCGGTCTTTGTACCACCAATGAAAATAATGGATCCAGGCCAGTATAAGAACTTGTATAACTCAACTAGAGAGAGGCTTTAATTCCTGCACCTGCCAAAGATTTTTAAGGGAAACAGCATTAGAACGAAGTCCAACATGAACAATTTTTCCAAGCATTAAAAAGAGTTGGAAATTACTGCAATTAGCACTGCAAGTTACCTGCTGAATTAATCACAAGCTAGACAATAGCAGCAAGTATAACTTCTCACTTCAATAGTTTCAAAGCTAGCAAATCAAACAAAATCTGAGCCAAAGAAGAAGAAAATGCAGAGTAAAATCAGATCATAGATGGAGCAAAACAAAATAACCTTAACATGGACTCAGCATAATATCAAGAACAATTGACAATATGGGTAAACAGATTATGGCATAGATACCCCAAAAATTCAGCCACAAAATAACTCTATTATCAATAAAAGTACAGAATCTTCTCCAACAATACAACAAATGTTGAAATCATTCATATTAGTACATTAGGAAGAAGATAAAGGAAAAAAAATTAAAAATTGATCATCTTAAATTCACTATAAACACTCAAAGATACATAGGCCTAAAATGAAGGTGTAAATACCAAAACCCAAAAAAAAAAAAAAAAAAAAAAAAAAGATTTTAACCAAATGTATATGAACTAAAACTGCAAATGAGTAATCCTTCAAACCACTCAGATAAACAACAAATAAACATTGAAATCTGGTAGGAAAAGCAAAACACACTCAAAACCCAGTTCTTACATACACCCACCCTGATCTAAACACTAAAAATCGTTCACATTGATGAAATTTGAGAAACCGGCGTGAAAACCAAAAACAAAAACCAAAAAACAAAAAGAAGCAGACATATGGGTCACTAGAAAGCAAACAAAAATCGGATCCTTATCATAAAATTCAGATGAATACTCACCAAAACAGCAAAAAAAAACTAGCAATTGGTAAAAAGAATCTTGATCAGCAGCTGTGATTGACAAAACCACTTAGCTGCTCTGCTCAATTTACTTTCACACCATTCTCTCTCCCCCGCTCTCCGTGAACGTCATTGGGTCTCTCTCTTTCTCTCTCTAACAGGTGGGCATTTGCTTTGCAGTCTCTGAAATGCAGCTTTCAATAGGGCTAGTGTATATGTATGTATACACAACTACACGTATATACTGTATGTACATTCCCTGAATCGCGGTGGGGTGGGATGGGGTGGGTTTAAAGAAGGAGATTTGTTGAGATTCTAGAGAAAATTTTTTTTTTTTTCCTTTTTTTATGAGAATACTGTAAAGTGCTAAACCGAGAGGACTAAATTATGGTTTTTCTGAAAAAGTGATTATGTTTCTTTCATATTTTTGTCGATACTTTATACGATATTACAACTACGTGGTACTAATGACTAGGTATGGGGACGAATTTACTATTCTGGCCCTACCTTAGGATGTCAAAAATGTTTTTTCTTGGGTTTCCCATTTGGTTTTTCTTTTTTGTTTCTTTTTTCTTTTTCAGTAATTACCTCCTTGTCTCTCCATATTATTTGTTTTTTCTGACCTATAAGTAAGGATTCTACTTTAAAGACTCTTATTATTACATTATCTGGAATTCTTGTATTATATAATTTTATTTTAATTTCATTAATTAATATAATTCTTATTATTTATTTTAAAAAATCTATGATATCAAAAAAGTGCCAAGGACCTTGTGGTCCAGTGACATCAAACCTTCCCTTTATACGGGAGGTGGTGGGTTCAAGCCTCAGTGGAGTCAATACTGACTCTTGTGCTTCAATAGGTTGAGAAAGTAGTTATGAACAGATACTGCATTGTAGTAGAGTTAGTAGTATTCAAAAAAAATGATATCAAAAAAGTACCATGTTTACTATTAGAAATAAAAGAAACAATGATATTTTTTAAATAATTATCATTTTATTTACAAAAATATCATTATTCTTTTTTATTTATAATAGTAGAATCGGTACTCTTTTATATTATAAGAAATTTTCTATAATATAAGAATTAATAGATTTAAACATAAATTTGATTCAAATAAAATTTATAATAACCACACATGACAAATCATATCTTACATGTCTATATTTTAATGTTTTTAGTAAATTATTTAAAAAACAATAAAATTTAAAAAAGTCTATAAAAAAAGATCGCAAGGCAATTTTTTTTCTTTTTATAGTATTATTTAATTATTATACATTAGTTTAAAATATAAATATTAAAATATATAAATAGTGCATGTATAATATTCTTATCCTTGTTCGCACCGAGCTAGCCCAATTAAGGCACAAAGTGTTGATCAGATTGACTTTTTCATACGAAAGGGGTTCAAACTCTCAACATCTCTTAAGGGACGAGATTGCACGGCCACTCACGCCAATCAAGTTGGTTGATCAACTATTAATTTTGACTTTAAATATGTTCATTTTTAGTTCAAACTATTCAAAATGCCCTAAATTTATTAAAAAATGTATAAAATTTTCTTATTATATTTGAGGTTATTCTTAACATTTTGAATTAACAGTGAAACATTTTTAAAAAAAAATTAAATTTGACGAAATCAAAATTAATAGATCAGAAGTCGAAGGATCGAATGTTAAATAAATTAAAAATTACTTAAGTTGTACAATTTAAATGAATAGCTATATGTAGTATTAATTAAAATTTAAAAAGGATTGCAAAAGGAAAGTAGGGGAAGGGAAGGTAATGACTAATGATGTTATTCGGTAAGTCGGTATTTATTAAAGGGCATAATAGAATGTGAAAAAAGCTGCCAAAAAGAGGGGTTACTCCAGCCTTCCCCTTTTTTTCTCATTACATTATTTCTTTTTTTATTTAATATTACCCTAACCTATTTTAATTATTATTCATTAATTAAATTAATTTTTATTTATTTTATTTTATAATATTATTTTTTGCAATTATAAAACTTATACATTTTATACACTAATGCTAAACTAAATAGAGTAATTTTACCACTCACAAACTAACCACAGTACCACACTATGATATGTAGCAAAATCATATGCATTAGTTTTCTTTTTTTAATTTTAATTTTAACTTTACTAATGTCTATAATTTTGTAACATCATGGAAAGGTTAATTTGTGAGTGGTAAAATTAGCCTAGACCAAACTAAATATTATAACTAGTTTGAATTACAAATACCTCAAATCAAGTTTCGTTAAATCAGATCATACACAAAATAAAATGGACGAAGTAGTATTCTCCTTTTCTCTCTGGTAATGGTTAAGTTATGATTTGTTAAGAGTAAAGTTACCCAACCTCCTACATTTTACTTTCAAAATTTTCCTCTAAACGGGATTTTATTTGATTGAATTCTTTAGTATTTGAGTACAAATATGTGGAGCCAGTTAATTCATTGCATCCAATGAATATAAGTCACGTTGGGAGATGAAACTTTTTGAGTGAAAATTAACATTATTCATTTGTTTTTTTTAAGAAACATTATTTATTTGTTAATTAATATTCTTTTATGCAACACAAAAGAAATATAAAAACAAAAATATATCAACCATGATAAGATCACATCAATACAATAAAAAATGTACAATGATGTCCGAAAAGGAATGGACGAGTGGGTTAAGTATAATTTTCATACTTCAAGGTTATGAGTTCAATTCTTGTTAACCCTTCATTGGGTGTTTTGGTATGATGGAATTGCAATTCCATTCTTACCAAATTCCATTGAATGTACAATTCTATTATTTGGTAACAGGGAATTGCAATTCTTTATTCACTTCTTGAATTCAGACCATATTCATTTTTCACATAATTACAATTTCTTTTTTCCTAATTTCATCTTTCCAACCAAACGTCTCGCCATGGTCAAGCCTGTCTAAAGAGTCTTCCTAGTACGATTTACCTCCACTGTGTAATTTACTAGTTATTAACTTATTATACAAAAGAAGAATTTACTACCTCGTGCACGTCATCAGGTAATGGCCACAGAATTTCCCTGCTCACAAAAAAATGTACAAAAGAGTATTCAATTCATGAAATATAATTATCAAAGCAAGAAGCAGTTGTTAATCAATATTTCAAAATATAATAATCAATCGCTATACACTAAGTCTTTAGTTTGATTTAAAAATCAATCAGAAACATAATTTTCAGTCACAAAGCCGACAATTGTCATGTCTTGAGTTGCAATGTACATGTTGCTTGAAATTGTCAAATTTGTGATTGAAAGTTTGGATGTGATGATTTTTAAAGTCAAATCAGGACACACTGGATCTCATTTTCAAATTTTCAAATTTTTTTATGATCATATTATAACTTACACAATTCTGATGACCAAACAAAAAGTATTTACAATATATACTAGTTATCTCATTCTACTTGTTATATTTATAATTATTCATCAAACATACTCTTTCTTCTTAATTTTTAGTGGATAAATTTTGTTCGTGTATAATACACATAAACCACACAAGAGATGTAGACCTCACTAGAAATACCTTGTGTGACAGGCTCGATCAATAAGATGTTAGTAATAATTGAACTCACGACTTTTAAATACGAGAATCATATTCCATCAACTGGTGCACCTCTTTTGGGGTATTTTTTTCATAATTTTTAAATTTAATTATTTGTGTTTAATAGTACTTTTAGTGCGATTTCTAAATATATAAATTGTATACACTAATATTAAATAAAATATTACATACAATTGAAATGTAAATAACTTGAGTCAAACTGGTTAAACAAATTATACAATCAAAATGAGACAAATGAAGTATTATATATTTTCTAAAAAAGTAAAAATTATTTGTATTCATTAAATATTATAAATTAACTAACTTTATTTATAGTTAATTAAATAATATGACATATTAGGAGGTCATTTTAAGAATATAATCTATCTATACTATATATAAAAGTAAAATCCTCCTATTTCATTTTCCCAACCAAACTTTTGTAGTCAATTAATTAAATATTTTATTGGTCAAATAATTAATAAAGCTTATTTGGTAAAAAATGTAAAATGAAAATTAACTAATATCTATTAATTTGTAATATTGTTTCTATATTCACGTATCAATACTATTAATAAAAGAAAAATCATCCCCTTCAACTTTTTCCGCACAAACTAATATTATTAATTAATTGGTAAAAAAAATAATAAAGTTTAATTAGTAACAAAATTTTATTTACCAAATCCTGAGAATAATTAAATCATTATAATTGTGAGAATAATGGAAACAAATTTTGCATAATTTTATAAGAAAAAATAATTTATTACTTATTATTTACACCAATAATAATAATTCGAATACTTATCTATACTACTATTAATAAAAATAAAATCATCCTTTTTTAAATTCCCGCCCAAATAATAGTAAAGATAAAATGGAAAAGAAATTTGATTTTACTAATTGATTTAAAATATAAAAAAATTCTAATGGAAAAGGAAATGGAAATTAGGCAAATTGGAAAGGAAAATTGTGAGCATAAATATAATATAAACATAAATGTGCAGTCCAACTATCAGCTTAGGCTTTTAGTTGAATGGAGCACATGATTTAATTTGGTATCAGAGCCACCCAAAGGTCATGGGTTCGAAACTCTGCGCCACCCGTAAAAAAAGTCAATGGTCCACGTGTTGCTTGGAGCCCATCAAAGTCAATCGGCCCGCACACGTGAGGGGGCGTGTGGGCCATGCAAAAGGTCATGGGTTCGAATCTCCGCGCCACCCGAAAAAGGGGGCGTGTGAGCATAAATATTTCAATTTGGTATCAGAGCCATGCAAGTGTGAGCATAAATATTTCAATTTGGTATCAGAGCCATGCAAAAGGGAGCATAAATATTTCAATTTGGTATCAGAGCCATGCAAAAGGTCATGGGTTCGAATCTCCGCGCCCATCAGAGCCATGCAAAAGGTCATGGGTTCGAGTGTGAGCATAAATATTTCAATTTGGTATCAGAGCCATGCAAGTGTGAGCATAAATATTTCAATTTGGTATCAGAGCCATGCAAAAGGGAGCATAAATATTTCAATTTGGTATCAGAGCCATGCAAAAGGTCATGGGTTCGAATCTCCGCGCCCATCAGAGCCATGCAAAAGGTCATGGGTTCGAATCTCCGCGCCCATCAAAGTCACGCCCATCAAAGTCAATCGGCCTGTACACGTGAGGGGGCGTGTGAGCATAAATACGCGTGAGCATAAATACACGCCCATCAAAGTCAATCGGCCTGTACACGTGAGGGGGCGTGTGAGCATAAATATAATATAAACATAAATGTGCTTATGTGCAGGGGCGTGTGAGAGCACATGATTCAATTAAATTATTTAAAAACTTTAAAAAAAAAAAATTAAATACACTTTCCTTTTAAAAAAAATTAATTAAACATAGACTGTTATATTTTTTATAATAGTTACAATTTATTCATTCAAATATGGAAGAGGAAGAAAAAACTAAATGTGAAATGGTGAAAATGAATATAATTAAGGTATAAAAGTATAATTGCACATATATTAGTGTAATTGACTAATAATAATTGCATAATAATTATTATGGTAATTAAGCTAAATATTGGTTTGAATTTATTTTTATAATAATTATAATTAAATTAATTCTCAGTTTTCCCATATTTATTTTAGTAATAATTATAGTATTTGTTCATAAACTACTTTTTCAACCTACTGAAGCACAAAGAGTCAGCATTGCCTCCACTGAGGCTCGAACCTACCCCCTCCAACATGGGGTGCAACCAAATGCCACTACCGGATGCTACTAGACCACAAGGTCATTAGCCATATCGATATTTTTAAAATAATTGTAGACAAACATGTCATATATTATTCAATTTATAATCAAATAAATGTGTACGTTCAATATTAGAATTTTTTATAATTTCATCTTTATTTTTATTATCTAAATATATAATAAAAATTTATTAAATCATCGATCCAACCATATTTATATTATTATCTAAATATATAATTGCACAATTATTTGCTCTAATTCAAGCAAGGAAAACATCAAGAAACATAATCGATCCAACCAATTTCATCAATCGTGCTATATAATATTCGATGGTATAATTTATATAATTGTATATCGATCCAAATATTCATAAAATATTATAACAAATCCATTCCGTGCAACGCACGGGCGAAAATACTAGTATCATATAAAAATTGTTCTACAATTATTCATGATGTGGTAAATGCACTAGAGTACAGATATGAAAGTAACGTATGACTACGGGTTTAGAGCATGATATTATACAATTCTGCTTGTTGAATTAAGTGTCTAAGCTCGAGTACAGGTAACAACAGGTTAGAGAGTCCCGAGCATATGAGGGTTAGGTAGAAATGCTAAAAGTCTCCCTCAAGGTATTAAATGCACTATTTATAGCGTTGCGGATGGAGTACATGCTAGGGGTAGACATATGTGACACGTGTAACTCATGCACCAGGGGGGTCGGAGACGATGTTTCTCTCTCTATGTGCACTAAGATTCTTAACCTTCTTATTTCTCCTGCGGTCAGATTGGAATTGAGAAACAGAGCTTACCCCTCTAAGTGGGTCTAATCGGGTGTATCGCCCCGGCTTTATGTGTCGGGGTCAATCCCAAAGGCAGGGTACGACTTAGGCTGAGTACTTATATGCTCGACCTTTTAATTTAGATCGGGTTGATAACCAATAGGGTTGAATTCAGGTCGGGAATTAATCCTTACGGTGATTAAATTAAATACCGAGCATGTATGTGATACGTATCTTCGAGAAGTATTCCCCCTCCATTCATAATATTTGTATGCTGCCAACTTGCCAAGCCACTTTTATAAGGAAAACATTATTTGTATTAAATTTTATATCATTTAATTATTTTGTATATATTTGTATATATTATCTACCAATAAATTAACTATTCTCACAACAAATTAAAGAAATAAAATTATATCAAAGAATTCAAAATTCAACACACACACACATGCATATATAGTGTCCAATAAAATACCAATTCGCAAAAATCTAATTTTTTTACTTTTCAAAAATTTAAGCTCACTAAAAGATTGCACCACATATTCGCCAAATACCTTGTAATTTCATCTTGAGCATATACTACAGATATGTTAGATTGTAGCCAAAAAAAAAAAAATTGCACCACATATTTACTTCATTATATTGTAGTAGTGTGTTTAAAAAGTTGGAGTGATTTGTTACTTTAATCATTTTTTAAAAAGACCATTTATGTAAATAAAATAATTCGATGCTCGAATTAGAAAATTTTCAATTAGATGCCTAAGAATATGATGAAAGCAGTGAAGCAATTTAATTACTTTTTTTTTTTAGCCAATATCACCTCCACTGAAACTTGAACCCATCCCTCCTCCATGTGGGGATGCAACCGGGTGCCACTAGACCACACCAATTACTTTAATTTCATTGCAATTGTTATAATCTTACCATTCTCTCAACCAGACTTAAACCTGATTCATTTATTATTAGTTTATGTTTTTTTTTTCCTCGTGGGTATGTAGTGACTTGAAATCATCATCATTATTCTAAAACGCTCTTCTAAGAGGACCCTAAAATAATACTATTTGTACTAAATTTTATGTCATTTAATTCAAGTGTCAAAACTATTTATATTCATAAGTTATCAATAAATTAAGACCAAATTAATCATATAAAACAATATCAAATTTCAAAATAAAATATTTGTATAAGTAGCAACATCCATTTTTAAAGGTCACACGAAGTTCATATACAAAGTCCACTAAGGATTCATTTGAAATCGGTAACTCATTTTTTAGAAAATATTTTATTTTTTTTTAATGTTTGGTTGAATGTCAAAAAATTATTTTTTTTTTTCTGTTTGTTTGAATTTTCCTGAAAATAAACATATTATTTTGTATATATATATATATATATATATATATATATATATATATATAAAATAAGTGGTAATGTGTACTCAAAAAAAAAGTGGTAATGAAGGTGATGGTAATGGTAGTGGTAATGGTTGTAGTGGTGATGTGGTGGTGGTGGTGGTGGGTTGTGGTGGCGGCAATAATTATCACCACTCACCAGTCACCACCACCACATCACCACTACAACTAGCTTGAGGAAAAATGAGGGGTAGAAAGAGAGACAAATAAATAATCTGAAAAATTGTGTTCTGGCTAAAAATCTAAGAAGATTTTTATGTCAAATTGATGAATATTTTATCGTTAACCAAAATGAAAATTTTCCTTGACTTCATTTTCTTTGAATAGTCAAACACTAGAAATATGAAAAATGACTTTCAAAATTATTTTTTTAAAATTTCAAATGGAACATAGATTAATGACCTTTTTTTAAATAATAAATTAATGACCTTATAGTCAAATAGTGTAAGTTTATATTTTAGAATAATAAATTACATATTCAAATTCTATTCCTTAAACAATAAAAATAAAAAATATTTTCAGAAATCTGAAAATATTTCTTTTCCAAAAGAATAGCCTTACTAAAAGTTTGCACCATATTTTATTCATTTATTTCATTCTAAATGTGATTCTATTATTATTAGTTTTATTACTTTTATAGTTTGTCCTTCGGACATGTGGGCGCGTGAAAGCTTCGCTGGCTAAATCAGATATGCTCATATGATTAATGCTTAAAGCAAAAGCAGTCCGGAATTGGTAATTTTCACTTGTTCACAATTACTAGACTCTGTTCTCAATATTCTTCGGGTAATATTTTATCTTAATCAATTTATAACCATATGTCTTAATTCTTGGATAATTAATATGAAGGAAAATGATGCGTATAGCCCCTCAATTATAAAGATATCATCTTTCTCATTTTATTTATCTTACTTACTATTCATTGGTTAAACAAATTCTTTCTTCTTTATTTATTTTTTTAAATATTCTTTTACTTATTTATAAATTTGATTTTTTGTGTTTAGTTTTTTTTTTTTTTTTTTTGAAACATAACGAAACATTGCATNTATTTTTTTAAATATTCTTTTACTTATTTATAAATTTGATTTTTTGTGTTTTTTTTTTTTTTTTTTTTTTTTGAAACATAACGAAACATTGCATTAATGGATATCAGGATACAGAAGGTTTAAAATGGAAGAGGGCGGGCTAGCAGACCACACCCTACGATCAGACATGGAAAGGGATTCCCGAGCTAACAAGTGGGCAATCCGGTTCGCTGATCTTTTAGCGAAAGAGATAAGTACATCAAATAGAGATGATAGTAAATCTTTAATATCTAACAAAATGAGATAAAACTAAGAATCCATGTTAGCAACTTGAAGACCTTGAAGGATCAATAGGGCAACAGTTTCTACTTGGCAATTGGTGTACCGTTGTTCTTTTAACAAACTTAACGCTTCCCTAACCGCAAAGGTTTCGGCTTCCTTAACAGTATAAATACCAGTGCATGGAAGGCTCTCAGCCGCAATGAATGCACCCTGATCGTCTCTCAAAATCCAACCAAAGCCCATGTAACCATTAGCGTTATCCGCAATAGCATCGACGTTGAGCTTAAGATATCCTACAGGAGGTTTTTGCCATTCGGTGATGAAAATGGGCTTTTGTATGGGATTGAATTCATCAGCATCTTGGAATTTCGTCCACTCCATGAGGTGAGCTTTTGCTTACTCCACTGTTTCTCTTGGCGATATGGAAATATTGTTCCAGACTTTCTCGTTCCTTGCGTGCCAAATGTACTAACAAAGAAGAAGTAACAAGTTACAATGGAGATTAGAGAGAGGCTTACTGTTCTACATAAACCATTCTCCAAAGTTGGCTGCATTTGAGTGATGAATATGTATATTAGAAGTATTCCAGCACTGGGCAGCAAAGGGGCAAACAGTGGACAGATGGAGTATGCTTTCAGCAGAGTTGGAGTAGAAAAGGCATGTACGGTTGCAATTTACTCTTTTGGCTAGAAGGAGGTCAGCTATTGGAAGGGTTGAAGAACACGCTTGCCACGTGAAAGTTTTCACCTTGGGAGGAACCTTGCACTTCTATAAGGAGGTCTAGTATTTCTTTTTAGCAGTAGGTTGATCACCCAAAAGATTTCTATAGCAACTTTTAACGGTGAAGTTACCTCGCTCTTCCTTCATCCAAATAAGTTTATCATCTCTATTAAACATGGGCAAGGGGTTGTTTAAGATAAGAGAGGTGCCCTGGTGGTTAAAGATGGCTTAAATTGTTTCGGCATCCCAAGAAGGATTCTGAGACTTAACCAGAGATGAAACTACAACGTTATGCATAAAAGGGAAAGGAGGAGTGGTAATTTGGGGATTTGAAGGATCAGGTAGCCACTTATCTTTCCATATTTTGATGGTATTGCCGTTACTAGCTCTCTAGCAGTTGTTGTTTCCCATGACATCCCTGGTTGTTAGCAAATTGTCCCAGATAAAAAAGGGATTAGTGCAAGTTCTGGCATCAAGAAATGTGGAGCCTGGGTAGTACTTAGCTTGGAAAACTCTTGCCACAAGAGAATGTGGGTGACGGTAAGTATTGTTACCGGAGTATATTTGATAAATGAGTATAGTAGTTGAGTACAATCATAAGTGAGTACAATGGTGTTTGGTGTTAGGAAACCAGAGACCTCCCTCCTCCTACAACAGGCCTACTATTTATATTACAAGTACAATGACTCTTCTTCTTTGCATGTAATGATTTTCATGATGGTGAGCCCTGAATGTGAAGTGCAATAGAGCCGTTGGTAATAACTTCTCTGCTCAAGTGTAACGAATGGCTATTTAACATCCTGAGCCTCTCTGTCTTCTTGTGGTTCGGGTCGGGTGTTGCATGCCCAATTATCTTGTCATCAGCCCCCTTACTCCCCAGTTTGCGAGCATAGCCAAGTCAACTAGGGAGTAATAATAGTGTAGAAGCGAGATGAATAAGTTTTTTTTAAAGGCCAAATGCGGCGGCTGAGGCGGGGATGAGGCCAAACGTGGCCTCGGCCCAGCTCCAGTTTTTTTTGGCGCTTTGTGTGCGAGATCACTTCGACTGACCGTAGGCTTGGCCAAAGGTCAGCTCTTCCGTCAGGTAGCTAGCGAGATTGGATCCCATGCCGGCCCTAAGGGAATAGAGTGTGGTGTTTTCGAAACCAAGCCTTAAGCTTGACTAGAAAACACCCTCCCGTCAGGTAGCTAGCGAGATCGGATCTCGTGCTGGCCCTAAGGGAATAGAGTGTACTGTTTTTGTAATAAAGCCTTAAGCTTGACCCAGAAAATACCTTCCCGTCAGGTAGCTAGTGAGATTAGATCCTGTGTTGGCCCTAAGGGAATTTTTTTTTTATTTCTTCTTATTATTTTTTTAAAACAAAATTGATCAGGGCGGACCATGACCAATAGGTACATTGATAATCGTTGATCAGGCGGACCATGACCAATAGGTACATTGATAATCGATCAGAGTGGACCATAACCAATAGGTACATTGATAATCGTTGATCGGGGCGAACCATGACCGCTAGGTACATTGATAATCGTTGGGTTCTCTCTCGCATCCCTTCACCCTCTGCGCGTATGCTACGCTGCTTGAGGAAGCGAACGCACTTGATGAGGCGGATGCTAGTTGAGGAGGCAGACACACTTGATGAGGCGGACACCGCTTGAGGAGGCGGACGCACTTGATGATGCTGACGCCACTTGAGGAGGCGGACGCACTTGATGAGGTGGACGCCACTTGAGGAGGCGGACGCGCTTGATGAGGCGGACGAACGTGATGGGGTGGACACGCTTGATGAGGGTACGCCACTTGAGGAGGCGGACGCCACCTGAGGAGGCGGACGCCCTTGATGAGGCGAATGCCACTTCAGGAGGCAGACGCGCTTGATGAGACGACAAAGCGAACGCACTTGATGAGGCAGACGCTATTTGGGGAGGTGGACGCCACTTGAGGAGGCAATGGTAGACGCACTTGAGGAGGTGGACGCGCCGCCGTGGAAGGCACCAAGGCGGCCTACTGCACCGCCTCAAGATCCCCCTCACGGCCATGGTATCCGTAGTAGTACAGGTAACGGGATCCATGGGAACTGCTACACCTTGATCGAGCCATCTCCTGTGATAAGTTGATTTTTGTAATGTGTGAAGTGTTGCTTGAGATTTGAGTTCGGCTTTCAATGAAAGCACCAATGATGGTAAGTATTGTTTCTGGAGTATATTTGATAAATGAGTATAACAGTTGAGTACAATCGTAAGTGAGTACAATGGTGTTTGGTGTTAGGAAACCAAAGACCCCCCTCCTCCTACAACAAGCCTACTATTTATACTACATGTACAACGACTCTTCTTCTCTGCATGTAACGGTCTTCATGATAGTGAGCCTTGAATGTGAAGTGCAATGGAGCCGTTGGTAATAACTTCTCTCCTCAAGTGTAACATCCTGAGCCTGTCTGTCTTCTTGTGGTTCGGGTCGGGTGCTGTATGCCCAGTTATCCTGTCAGTGGGAATCGAATGAGCCTCCAAGCTTGCTTGCAAAGTAGAGCAGTATTAAATAAATCAAACTTCCGAAAACCAATGCCTCCCCAAACTTTAGGAGTGCACATGTGAAACCAAGCTATCCAACGGATACCTTTACGGTTGCCATACTCAATTCCCCACCAAAAAGCATTCATAGCACACTCAATATCTCGCACAATATCCTTAGGGATATGAAAGACACTCATCGCATAGGAGGGGATTGCTTGAATAACACTTTTGATTAGTGTTTCTTTCCCGGCTCTTGAGAGAAATTTGTGCTTCCAACTGTAGATCCTATTGAGAACTTTGTTTTTGAGAAACCCCAAGATTTCTTTTTTGTTTCTGCCTACAAGGAATGGTAATCCAAGGTAGTTGCCAGAGGTCTTGGTTCTAACAATATTTAGGGTGTTGCAAATAATAGCTTTTAGAAAATCATTGGCATTGGGGTTAAAGAAAAGTGATGACTTGCTGAAGTTGGTCAACTGTCCAGAGGCTGTAGGATAATCATCAAGAATCACCTTCAAGCTCTGTATTTCAGGGATGGTGGCTTTGCAGAAAAGAAAGATGTCACCTGCGAACAAAAGGTGGGAGATTTTTAGAGCACCACGAGCTACTTGGACGCCATGGAGATGACCTTTGGATTCAGCTTCTTTTAACATTGCACTCAGGCCTTCAACAACAATTATAAAAAGATATGGAGAAATTAGGTCTCCTTGTCTTATACCTCTGGATGGGATAATAGGACCAATCGGCTCACCATCATTAACAATGTGGTACTCTATAGTCGAAACACACTCCATAATAAGAGAAATCCATTTTTCATTAAAACTCAATTTGAGAAGGACTGCTTGAAGAAAAGATCATTCGACACGATCGAATGCCTTACTCATGTCAAGTTTGAGTGCAATCATGCCTTCCTTACCCTGCCTCTTCTTCTTTATATAATGGTGGCTTCAAAAGTTGTCATAATATTGTCTATTATCATTCTGCCGGGGACAAACTAACACGCTTTGGTTCTCGATAATAATTTTGTCTAGCAGTTTCTTCAATATGTTTGCCATCACCTTTACCACAATTTTATAAGCCACATTGCATAAGGCAATGGGGCGGAGGTCTCCCATATTTTCCGGGATAGCATTTTTGGGAATAAGAACAATGTGCGTATGGTTCAAGCCGGGAGGCAGTTATGTCATTACCCAGTATATCCCAAAATGCTTGAAAAAAAAACTCGGATTGAAACCGTCTGGCCCTGGAGATTTATCGAGGTGCATAGAGAAGACGACTTTTTTGACCTCATCCCAAGTGGTTGGTCTCAAGAGAGCATGATTATGAGAGTCATTTATTTTAGGCTTAATGCAGTTAAGGACCAAACTGAGATCCCCAGAGGCGGAAACAAAAAGATCATTGAAATAATTTTGGATTACCTCGTTGAGGGCTGGGCCTTTGTCCTTCCATTCTCCAGTAGACTTTCTGAGCCTTAAGATGGTATTGTTATGCCTCCTATTGGTCATAGATTTGTGGAAGTAACTGGTGTTTATGTCCCCATTTTTATGCCAGAAAGCTTTTGCACGCTGCTTCCAAAGGATGTTTTGCTGATGAAGGAGTCGGATGCAGTTCCTTTGGGGATAAGGGTCAAATAAGCCCTTGAACTATTCATGAAAATGTAATTAAGCACTCGAACTAGAAAAAGCAAATTATTAACGCAATTGCAATGTTGGGTGATTGACTCTTGTATGTGTATTTCATATGTAAAGAATTTTGTTAGGCCTTGTTCCAATTAAGAGTCAAATTCTGCAAACATGACCTGAATTGAGTCCATATTAGCCTCCCCATGTAACCCCTCGGTTTTTCCGACAAAGTTAGGGTTCGAAAAATATTTTTTAGGCTATAATATTTATGAGATGATCTCTCGGTACTTCAGAAGGATTTTTTTTATAAGTGAGGCTAATTATTAATAAAGCTGCGGTCTACGTACCGGTCACGAACCGTAAAATTTTTAAGGATGTATATACAGTTCGAATTTTCCTAGAAAATGGATTATTAAGTATAATACGATTAAGCCTGAACTTCTAGTTAGTTCAAGTGAAAATTTAAACGGACTGTAAGGGGTAAAATTGTTACGGACCTTGTGCCTATATTTCGCGAGATACCGAAAAATTCCCAATTTTAGTGGTTATCGACGGGATTATTTTTAGGATAATTTTGGTGTTAGAATTTTCTCGAATTAAGTTATAATCCTCCGAACTTTCATCTGATTTAACCCCAAACTGGCAAAGTAAATATTTGCTCTTCAAGAGCTACCATGGGGAGTTGACATGTGGCACTCCTAATTACCACATGGTGGAGGTAATTAATGGTGTGTCATAAGAGGTATGGCATGGTATACTTGATCCCTTAAGCTACAAGCTAAACTCACAATCATCATCTCTCTCATCTCCCACATTTTCGAAAATCATAAGGAAAAAGAAGAAGAAAGAAAAACTTAGTCTTCTACTTTGTGATCAAGAACTCCCTAAGCATCTCTTCAACTCAAGTGCTCTAGTATAGGTAAGGCTTTGGTTTTGTTCGGTTAAATCCTTCCTAGAACTTAAGTGTAAACTAAAGGTTCATGAAAATGTTGTTATTATGGTGATTTTGTTTAGGATCTTCGGTGAAAAGTTTGAAGGAGAAGATCACCATCTTTCTACGGTTTAAAAATCTTCTTGAGAGGTAAGGAATCCCTTAAGTTGGTTTAGTCACTTGAAGGTGAACAAATGCTAGTAAATTATGTGACTAGGAATTTTATGCGAAAATTATGTGTTAAGTTTGTGGATCTACTAGTTGACTCAAGAAACCACACTTTGGATTTTTGGTAATTTTTGTACACATGTTCATAGCTAATTTATGCATGTATATGTTGTATTTATGCCCATATAGGCTTATACTTGTGAAAATAGTGAAAGGAAATCAGGATAGATTCTGGCAGTAACTTCCGAGATTTATTGCGAAAATTTGGTAAGGTATTTTGACTCCATTTTTTTCAGATATGTAGTTCAATAAGTGTAGAACCCGCATATAAAATTTCATAATGATCGGAGTAGTATAAGTATGGTTTTCGAATTTTTTTCCAAAACTGGTCCAGAGAGAGAAATTCTGGACAGCACACTGCCAAGGGCACAAATGGAATTTTCTGTGTTTATTCGTGGATCAAAATGACCAAAAATTTTTATGGACATCAAGTACTATAAGTTGGGGTTCTACCATAAAAATTTCAAGTGAAAAAGAGTTCGGGAACTATTTTTACCGGCTCAATCTTTCGGACTGCGCCAAGCTGGAATTTTCTGAAAAAGAATGGTTAGGAACAATTTTGACAAAAATATGTTGTAATAAAAATAGTAACGAAATTTTGGAATGTCACAATCAATTTGGAAGAAGAATTGTGTTTTTAAGAAATAAGTGTGACTCTTGTCACTTGGAAATTTCGTGGTGAAAAGCCATTGACAAATGTGTGTATTTTGGAAACATATTTGGATAAGTATAATTGTTTTGAGTCGTCATGTGAATACGCTAATGTGAGATGTCTTGTATGATTATGATTAATTCATACTGCAGAGCGAAGTCTATTCGCTGAGTGAATGGCGAGATGTCTTTGTATGATTAATTCATACTGCAGAGCGAAGTCTATTCGCTGAGAGAATTAGTGAGCATTAAAAGGTCGTGTGTCCCGAACAATGATGTGTGTGTTGTGATTCTCACTTTGGATTGAGTGGAAATTCTCGGAAATGAAAGTTTTGCAAACTTGTCCGAAGGTATATGAAAATGATTTGAGCGGCAGTTATGCCATGGTATTTAACTGAGAAAACTTTACATGATTTAACTCGTATACTCTGCTATACTTTCTTTTATTGATAATCTGGTTACAGGTAGATTTTCAACTTATGGAAAAAGCTACAGTTTTCTGAGAATTATGTCTTTCGAAACCTTTGTTTACTTTTGAGTGACAATGGATTTCCTTACTTAGCCATCGCGCTAACTACACTTCATTGTGTCTTTTATTAGATGTAGTCTAGCGTGGGCCTCTGTGGCCCGATGAGCTCTGAATAGGATGGGAGTCGAGGTTGAAGACTACTCTATCCTAGAATAGACACCCTGGAAGGATTAGTTCCATATGTACACTTTTGGATGTTGATATGGTTATTTGAGGTTGTAAGTTTAGCCTTAGCGTTTGGGTATAGGAGAGATACCTAAGCGTGGCGGTAACACCCAGTTTTCTGCTGGTTTGATGCTTCCGCAATGTATTGTACTATTAGGGATTTTGTAATAAATCCAAGAGGTGTAAATTGGGGTGTTACACCCCATGATTTGGATATCTAATACTATACAAACACTCAAAAAAAAAAAAAAAAAGAACCATTTATAAATGCGATGTTCCTTTTAAAATTTGAAAACAAAAGTATTGTGTTAAATCAACTTACAGAAACTATTAGTGTTATTCAATTGGTTAATTTAGGATCAGTTATCTTAAATTAGTTAATTAATGATAATACAACACATCAAAATATGGAAAAATTTTGTATAATACTTTTTTCGATTAAATTTTATTGAATTGGCCAAGCACCTTGTGCTCAGATGGCAATGTAGTGACTCTCCTATATGGGAGATCATGAGATTGAGCCTTAGTGGGGGCGATGTTGACTCTTTGTGCTTCAATTGGTTGAGAGAGTATAGATGAACAAATTCAATTAACACACACACTATATAGGGTCAGGTCCGGGTATAGCTTCCCATGCGGTTGTGCGGTTACACACCTTAATCATTAAAATAGCGCACCTTAAATACACAAACTACACACCTTAAGTTAAGAACACAAACCACACACCTAAAGTTTTTAAATGGTGCACCTTCAGTACACAAACTACGCACCTTTAGCACACAAACAAAACACTTTAAGTACACATACCACACACCCTAAGCTAAGAACACAAACCACACACCTAAAGTTTTTAAATGATGCACCTTCAGTACACAAACTACGCACTTTAAGCACACAAACAAAGCACTTTAAGAACACAAACCAAGTACCTAAAGTTTTAAAATGGCGCACCTTAAATTTCAACACTGACGCACCTTAAGCATACAAATCACGCACCTTAAGAAGGAAAATAACGCACTTTAAGAAGGAAAATAACGCACTTTAAGAAGGAAAATCACGCACCTAAAGTTTTAGGTTGACGTACCTTAGGTTTCAACACTGATGCACCTTAAGCACACAAACCATGCACCTTAAGAAGGAAAACTATGCACATTATAAAGGAAAACCACGCACCTAAGCAACCACACAATCGCACCGGAGAGTTAAGGCCAACCGCACAGGAATCCATTTGTATATATATATATATATATATATATATATATATATATATATATATATATATATATATATATATAACAAAATAGGGTAAAAAGTATAAACACATTTTTTTATATTCAAAGTTATGTTTCTAAAAATAGTATATCTTTATGAAATCTCATTATATCTGTAATAATTAATTATAAAACCTTTCATCAAACAAAAAATGTTAAAGTAAGAAAAAAATCCTCCAAAGAAAACCCAATTTAATTTATATAGTTATGTCACCTACTTTATTCACGTAGAATTTTTTTAGAGTTCTAAAGGAGTTCCGTTGTCTTTGGTGGCAATTTCAAGTTTAGTCACAAAATATTGTTTTTGTCATTTAGCATCCCAAACTATCATTTTTTGAACACTTTTTGTCCTTCTGGTGAGACCCTATTTTATTCAAGGACATTTTCAACTTTTTTTTTTTTGGTTTATGATCCAATGAGAACACATACCAAGAGAAAACTAAGAATCAATCTTAGCCTTACATCTGTAAAAATCGGACGTATTAGATCAACATTTTTTAAGAAAATGCGATGACATTTTCGTAATTATTGTCAACTTCACTTCGAAGATTTGAACACTTAAAAATGCTAATACCGAATATCTCTCAGGCTTATGATCAAATATCTGCTCGGCGTGTATTCCATATATCGAGAGGGACACCCACTATCACATTCAACCCCCTCAGGGTTTAACTCGACCCTAGTCGGGGCACAAATTTATTCTTTTAAGAGTATTAATTGTTGTTGCATAGCAAACCCTGGGCTCGGGAAGATTTCCCAACCTTAACCCTCAGCCCGATTGTCCTGAACTCAAAGCCTTCTATACTTAGTGGATAAATACAACTAATAATGTTCTGTCTTATCACCTCATAATTAGATATGTTAAGAATCTCTTTACACGTGGTTATATCGGTAACACCTACGACCTCCTCAATGCATGTGAGACACGTGGCTGACATGCCGAGCTCCCGACATGTGTCTCCTTCCAGCCCTCTATATAAGGAGCATTTAATGCCTTAGGGCAGGGGAGGAGCGGGGGGGTGGGGGGGACTTTTTGGATCTTTCTCATTAGCATTATATTTACGCTTGAGACCCTCCGACCTACGGTCTAATTACCCGAGCTCACATACCTATGTATATTAGCTTACTTGCATACACCAACACATTTACCACATCATATGCATTCTGTAACAACTAAATATGCATTTCTAGATAAATTTTTAAAAATCAATGAAAAAGCTAAATTTTAAATTTAAATTGTAAATGCTCATTCTAAGCACTAAAAAAAACCCCTAAACCATATAAAACCAAAAACTCAATCATAAACTCTAAAATCCAAATCCTAAGTGCAATGCACTTTCACATTTTTGCAAGTGCAATATCTACTATACTAATAAGAGCCAAAGAGAGTTAGGCCTAAAATGGGTAGAAAAAATGGCGGTCAAATTATTTATTCAAATGGATGGTTCAGATGAATTATTTAATCAAATAGATGGTTAAGATAATTCAGATTAGTATTATTAATAGAGATTACCTAATTTAACCTTACTTTTATGATTATCCGTTAAGTTTTCCGTTAAATATTCTTTTCTCCGTTAATATTCCGTTAACTTTTAACTTACTCATTAATTTCTATAAGAAAGGTTATAGGTTCGAACCTCATCTCAATCAAATTTGACATAATTAAGTTTCTCACTCTATTTTACTCTTATTAAATTAAATAAATTAGTAGCTACAACAAAAAATGATATATATGTATTTCTTTAATTTAGAATTATGTGTCTACAATACCTTTATTTGAAAAAATTATTCATTATCAAAAAATTAAATTAAATAAGAGAAATAATTTCATTAGTTATATTGTCTTTATTTTCTCTCATTCAAAGATTCTTTACATTCAAATTTATCAATTGATATTCATTACATTGTCCATTATCTTATTTTTACTATATCTTGTAATTAAATATCAAAGTTATAGTACAAAATAATGTTATATATTTATTTACCAAGTATTTTATTAATATATCAAAAAAAATTAAAATAATTTGAAACTATTATATTAACTACTTGGGAATTGGTTGACAAAGAGAGTACTCAAATAATAACCCAACAAATTGAAGCGGAATCACTCTATTTTACTCTTATTGAATTAAATAAATTAGTAGTTACACCAAAAAAATGATACATATGTATTTCTTTAATACCATGAAAAAAATAAAAAAGAATAGTTTGAAACCAATCATATTAACTACTTGGGGAATTTTTTGACAATGAAAGTACTCAAATAACGCATTACACAGCAAATTGAAGCGAGAAACTACCATTTAATATCTTTGGAATATATAATATTTTAAATTTTCAAATTTTTATTAATTTATTTAATCTTTTTTCTTAAACTAGGGGTTTCTTTATCCACAATAACTCATTCAACAATAATGTTTGAACCAAATGAACCCCAAGCAGAACACCTAAAGGAAAGTCCATAGCTCCTATATCGTAATCTCATTGCATGACGTTGTCATCTATGCTACCAACAATATCCGAATTGCAAATAACACACTACCAACAAAAAGGAAGAGAACAAATAGTAAAGATGAAGACAATGACAATGTTGCTCAAAAGAGAATTAAGAACACTTAGAAAAATTCAAATTAAAAGTAGTATTTATTTAGATTATCATTTTTAGACCAAATATTTAGACTATCAATTTTACAAAGTTGCAAACATTTATTTTAGTAATAATTATAATGAATTTTCTATATTATGTTGGATTCATATACTTTGAGTTAGATATTTAAATAAAAAAATTTGACATTCAATTACCCATGTATAAACTTCTCCTATATAATCTTGCATTGATATACTTTCAAATATTTATTTAAATATAAACATTGGGCATTAACACATTCGTGCAATGCGCGCATAAAACTAGTTTTAATACTAAATGTGCATTTTATTAATACTTAATATGCATTACTTAACAACTAAATGTGCATTCGTAGAAAAAAAATTGAGAAACACAAATTTTAGTGTTCAAGTTTACATACTAAAATTGGTGATAATTATGAAAATGTTACTGCAATTTTTAAAAATATGATCTGATCAGTCCGATTATTTCATATATAAGGTTGAGATTGGTTCTTAGTTTTTTTCCTAAGAATTTATTCTCATATGATCCAATACTTTATATATATATATATATATATATATATATATATAATGCGTTAGTTATATAATTATATAACAATATAATGTTTGTGAATTATTTAAATAAATATATAGTTATAAAAAAAATTCAACAAATGTCTTTAGTATAATGGGTCTTGTTAGGTTAAGCTTAAATGAGATCAGAGGTTAAGAATTCAATTATTACTATATATTAACAATACTATTTACACGGATCAACATGTATATCTCGGGTACTCCTTACGGCTAATGAGTCGGGACTGCTCGAGCCAGATCGAAGAAATATACAACTTGACCCGCCTAATAATCAAGCTAAATGGGCCCAACTTAACGGATTAGACCCATTTTGACGTCTCTAAATGTGGATATACACTCTCACTTTTCAATTTTAGTTCAGCGGTGTAGCCCACCTGATACCCCAAGGTTTAGGTTTAGGGCCAACTCTACCAAAATATAAAATAATAATAATAATATAAAATAATAATAATAATAATATTATTATTAATAAAAACTGATAAGTCCGATAGCCTGATAAGGCTAGTCCAAAATTGAAGGGACAGACCCGATTGACATCCATACGTATGCATAATAACAATAATGGAAAACGGAAGTTATAATGTTAGGAACATTTTTGTCCAAGATCTGCTATTTCAAAACCAACTCCTGCGTGGGCTGCATTAACATAGATAAAAAGATAATATTCTCTCTAGATTATATGAATTATATTTCAAGATCTGATATCGTGTGTTGTGATATTATACTGCATGTTTTTTTATCATTTCATAATGGTTTAGGATATGTTTATCAATCCATCTCACATTAATTGTCAAGTTAATTTTTCTTTTAATACTTACAAGTTTAAATTTTAAAAATAAAAATTAAAAGCAATTCAAATTTTAATTAGAGAAAATTTTACTTTTAACCCTGAACTATTATGGTATTATCAGATCATACTTAAAAAAATTGCTACATTACATTTTTATTTATTTAAAAAATAAGATTTAGGGTGTGTTTGGTTTGCACATGGAGATCGGGATCGGAATGTGAATCAAATACTTTGTAATGGTATGGGTTTTGGTACAAGTATTTTGCATATATGTTTGGTAGTAGGGTGAAATTAGAATGATTTTCAATATTGATGTTTGATAATGTATAACCCTATAATGGGAATAAATGTTTTAAAAGTATAAAAAGAAAAAGAACAAAACCAAGGCAATTAATCCTAATATAATGACTTTCTTAACTGCATAACAAATACATATAAGAACCTAGCAACAACAAAGCCATATCTTTAAAAACAAAAGACACAGAAGCACAAACAATAAAATAAAAGACACATAAGCACCAACAATATAACAAAAGTGCACACAACATAACACCGTCATACACACACTAAGCAAAAGAAAAACTAACTAGAAGAGATACCAAACAACAAAACCCCAAAAACAGTGCACATAGAAATCCACACCGGTGCACACACCAAGATAGTGAAACAGACATCCTACAATATAATCAATAGTGCATGCACTCAATCATTCAAATGCCAGACTCACGGAGAATATACACAGAATCCATCCCTCTCCAAATTGCTTTACTGACTTGATGAGCAAGGAACTCTATTGTTTCCCAGTCGATCTTTCTAGATCTGTATCTTCTCCATAAAAAAAAAGAGAATAAATCAACATTTGCTTTTTCTTACGAACTGCTTTTCTTGTTTAAAAAAATAGAAAATGCAAAAAAAAAAAAAAAAACCCCAAAAAGAAAAAAACCTCACCTGTTAATATTTGAGAACCAGTGCAAATCACGTATCAACCTTTGGTTCAAATTATATTATATATTTTTCCTAAATACATATTAAAAAATATTTTGTGCACACATACAATGCATTATGCGATCATAAAAGAAAATATGACCGATTACGATCTAAATCTACTCGTGTAAAATTTAAAATTTACATCTTTTGATTTCTAAATATAATTCCCTTAATTATTATTCATATTGTTGGATATATTATAATATATATGAAATACAATTAGAAATAAATCAATTTAATTATGCAAATTTTGTTTATAAATTTATCTAAATATGTACATGATTAGGGACTATATTATCATACAAAATTTAATTTTAATTTTGTATGCTATAAAAATACATGCCTAACCAAATATATGAAAAGCCCAACTATATTATTATATTGCACACTTTAATTTTTTTTTTAATTCGTAATAACATAATTTTATATCCGCGTATCACATTGGTAAAACACTAGCACCAAAATGAAGTTAGGGTGTGTTTGGTTCGCAAATGGGAATCAGAATCGGTATGGGTATCAAATACTTGGTAAGGGTAATAGATTTTGGTGAAAGTATTTTGCATGTTTGGTAGTAGGGTGGAATGTGAATGATTATTAATAGTTGGGGAAGAAAGGAGGAAGGGGAATGAAACCCTTATTTCATTAGGGTATGAGTTTTCTAATTAATAGGGTATTCCAAACCCATAGCAGTATTCTAAAAACCAATCAACCAAACAATAACAATCACTTTGATACCCATACCTTATGCCTAAATCCACCAATCAAACACAGCCTTAAAATTTTTAGAATTTTTATCACTTCAAGGTCTTTCACTAGAGGAGAATATCTTGAATTTTTATGGAAGTATAGTGTCAATTGGAACCAAGTTTAGATGGTAAAGAGTCATTCTTAAATTATTTGTTTTTATGATAATGTTTCAAGAATTTTTTTTTAAATAGTCAAAAACCTTACAAATTAAGGAATAAAATGTGTCAATGGGATTATGGGAATTGTTAGTAATTTTAAACTAAGATGGAGCAACCAATAATTTGCATATATAGTGTAGGAAAAAAGTGCATGATCTCAACATATGGGGATGGCATATTACTAGGGATTAAGATTTTGGATTATGTTACAAAGCCCTTTTTAGAATGTGGACCAAGAGGGTTGTACACCACAATCTTGTGTCGACATGCCCTGAACAAATCAAAGGTGCTAAATGAATGTGCCAATTTTATATCCCTACAATTGGCATTAGCTAAATACAAATTGTTGTCCTAAACTTTTTTTTTTTTTTTTGGTACTACTGATGCTCGAACTCACCCCTTTCACATGGGGTGTAACTGGGTGCCACTAACCCACTAGACTACAAGGTCATTGGCAATTGTTGTCCTAAATTTAATGTTAGAAGTTTGCTGATTCAAGTCACATATAATTTAGAGATAAGGGTCAAATAAACACTCGAACTATTTATAAAAGTGCAATTAAGCATTACCTTGAACTAGAAAAAAAATATAATTAGATACCTAAACTTAGAAAAGAAGTGCAATTAACTTCATTTGACCTGTTACTGTAGGTAACCTCCAAGTTAAAGGTAATTGGAATTCCATGTCAATATGTTTTGATGACTTGGATGTCCAATTCACATAATAATAATAATAATTTATTAATATTAAATTATTTTTTCTTTTTAAAAAGCTTGGCTGGCAATGCCATGAAGATTGGCAGCAAAATTTTTTATAAATATTTTATTTATAATAATAATAATAATAATAATAATAATAATAATAATAATATTATTATTATTATTATTATTATTATTATTATTATTATTATTTGTATTGTGTATCCAAGTCATCAAAACACATTGGTGTAGCATTCAATCACCTTTAACTTTGAGGTTACATGCAATAACAAGTCAAATGAGGTTAATTGTACTTTTTTTTCCTAAGTTCAAGTGTCTAATTGGAGCTTTTTCTAGTTTGAGTGTTTAATTGCAATTTCATGAATAGTTCAAGGACTTATTTGACCATTATCCCCATAATTTATTTGTATTGAGTATTTAATATTTTATAGTTTATCAAATAGGTCATCAAACTACACACCAAACTGCATGAATTTCTGTTGTTCGGGAACCTAATTGCAGTTTCTTTTTAGTTCAGTAGCCTAATTGCAGTTTGGTGTGTAGTTAGATGACAAATTTAACCCTTATTCCTCATATTTATAAACGTGTAACTTTCATCTTAAGTATGATAAGTTTAGTTCTTAATTACATATATAATTTTAAAGCTTTTTTTTTTTTTGAAAATATTCTAAAGCTTTTAATTATAATGTGAATTTGGTTGTCTTATAATGTAATTTTTGTTCTTAAATTATGACCGAATAATAATTTCAGTCTCTTATTGTTCGGTGTGGAAGGATGAAAATCAAAATGTATTTAAAATTTGAAGGACTATATATAATATATTTATATTCACTCTGAACAATTTAAGAATTTAAATTGCTATTTAGCCCTAAGATGAAGACTAAAATTGTATATTTTATCAATTTCACAAAAAAAAAAAAAAACCTTTTATAAAAAATTTCAAGTAAATGGGTCTACTTTGAGAATCAATTCCTCATTCACCCATTATTCGTTTTGAGCGTACAATATATCAATCTTTCCGTTTTACTACGAAGAACTCGAATATACTTTGACTCGACTCAAATTGAAAGTGAACACCATTGATATTTGTACCACAAAATAGTCACTTACAATACTATTTTATGCTATTTTTCCAACAAAAAGTCCATTATAAAAACTTGTAACTTTATCATCACTGCCCTTCAAACATGTCAATTTCAACATTTGTGTCCTTTGTTAAATACACACACCTATATGGGTGTGCAATGATATTGTGTGTATCAGATACCAGAAAATGAATAAAGTGGAATTTGGAAGAAAGAAGATATATGTGGGACTTGATAGAATTGACTTCCCAACATTATATTATACAATTTTTCCCTACTTTCCCCAACAATAATAATTAGCTTTCTTTCAAAGAGTTGATGAACTCGATGGAGTAAAAGGTGACTTCTTAATAGTGCCAAACTTGATGGAAAGGGAAATATCGTTGATTTTCATTTAAAGCGTTCTAAATTTAGGTTTTTATTTTTATTTATTTATTTATTTTACTAAGGCCATTCTAGTACTTGCTCATAGAGTCATAGGAAAGACTTCAATTCCATCCTGGTCAATGTAGCGGAGAATTTTATTCTTTAAAAAAAAAAAAACCTCTTCTTCGTTTTTAAATAATGAATTTGATTTTCTTTTGGTTTATTTGTGAAAACAATTAAAAATATTGCAAGTAGTGACAATGATGCTCCAACTTTAAAAATTGGTAATGTAATAGTAACATTTTGTTGGAATTAATTGTAATTAATATATTTTGACGATACTAATTAAAATATCAATGACGTTGTGGTCTATGGGAGGTCATGGGTTCAAGCCTAGTGAGAATGGTATTGACTCTTTGTATTCTAGTAGATTAAGAAAGTTACTAGAAACTAGGAAACCTTAGAAGACTTTGCTAGAAGGCACATCTTTGAAGAATTAGAAGTGAAGAGAAGAAAAATCAAAAGATAGGGGAACAAATTAGAAGAAAATTTTATGAGTAACACAGTCAAAATGACTAAGTTTTTAGGAAACGTCTTTTACAAGTAAAATGAATCTGTCATCACATCTATTGAAAAATAGATCTACGTTAAACATAATGAATAAGTTAGATTTATTTAGAACATTTTAACATTTTTAAAAAAGTCAACGAAGCTTATATTATTTTTCACTGAGACATAAAAAGCACTAACAAAAGAAAGTTTAACAAAGTCACAACAAGTAGTACAAGGTAGCTCAAAAGAGATATATCATTTCAAATGTGACTATAAATAGAAGCGAAAATGTTGAACAAGAGGATAATGTTCTACATATTTCAAGAGTTTATTTTTTCAATTTATTCTTTCTTGATCCCATAAATGCGTGTTTTGATTTAAATTGGTAAATTTTACCGTGGAATGGTCCAAAACGTGTTTTGATTTAAATTGATAAACTTTACCGTGGAATGGTCCAAAACGTGAAAAGAAATCCCACTTGTTTCACATAATTAACTCCACTTGTGTAACATATTTAATTTTATTTTTATACACATTGTAGTTTCATTTTAGTACAACTACAGTTTCATTCGATATTATATATACAATTGTCTTATTACAGTGAGACATGATATTGGATTTCATTTTATACACACTGTAGTCTTATTACAGCACCACAACATTATAATTCTAATTCAACTACGGTTTCATTGGACAATATACATTCAAATACGCGGAGTTGTAATTCAATTTCATTTTATATACACTATAGTTTCATTACACCACAACTACAGTATCATTTTGATATAACTACAGTTTCATTTGACAATATACACTCAATATGTGAGATATGTTATTCAGTTTCTTTTTATACATACTGTAGTTTCATTTCAGCAGAACTAAAGTATTATTTCTATTCAACTATACTTCTATTTGATAATATACACTCATATGTAAGACATGTTATTCAGTTTCATTTTAACACAACTAAAGTATCATTTCAATTCAATTATAGTTTCATTTGATATTATAAACGAGTTAATACCCAATATAGTCCTCGACTATAGTGGTTTTACTCAATTTAGTCCTAAGTGACTTTTTGTACTCTATTTAGTCCTCGACTTTAATGGTTTTACTCACTTTAGTCCTCTGTTAAGAATTCTGTTTGTTGGGTGTTAATAACAAGGTTAACATGGTAATTTCATTTCTATTTTATTTTTTTTATCAAATTAATTATTAATTATATGTTCTATATATATTTACACAATTGCATACTAAAGACAAAGTAAATTATAATACTTTAGGAAAAAAAAGAAAAAACAGTTAGCAAATAATGAGCAATTAGTTAACTTTGGCATATTGAAATTCTGATCACTTTTCAAATGAATTCAAATAGAAGCATTTTTAGTTATTTTCAAATAAATCAAAACACAAAGCAATTAGCAAATAATTAGCAAATAGCATTAACAGTAATGAATTCAAACTCAATCAATTAGCATTCTGTTCCTGTAGTATCAATACATTAGAGATACTAAGATAGAGATAAATTAGGACATATAATTAATAATTAATTTGATAAAAAACAAAATAGAAATGAAATTACCATGTTAACCTTGTTATTAACACCCAACAAACAGAATTCTTAACAGAGGACTAAAGTGAGTAAAACCATTAAAGTCGAGGACTAAATAGAGTACAAAAAGTCACTTAGGACTAAACTGAGTAAAACCACTATAGTCGAGGACTATATTGGGTATTAACTCTATTATAAACACAACTAGTTTTTCACGCGCATTGCGCGAATGAGATAATGCCCAAGGTTTATTATTAAATCCTCCTTAAATAGTTAATATGATTGTATTCAAACTATTTTTTATTTTTATTTTTTTCCATGTTATTAACATAATACTTGGTAAATAAATATATAACATTATTTTTTTAGTATAACTTTGACATTTAATTACAAGATAGTGTAAAAAGAAAACAATATTGAACAATGTAGTGAATATAATTAATTAATAAATTTGAAGGTAAAGAATCTTTGCATTGTAGAAAATATAGACAATATAATTAATGAAATTATACATCTTTTTAATTTTTTTGATAATGAATATTTGTTTTTGAATAAAGGCATTGTAGACATCGAATTATAAATTAAAGAAATGCATATGTATTATTTTTTTGTTGAATTTTTTTGATAATGAATATTTGGTTTTGAATAAAGGCATTGTAAACATCGAATTATAAATTAAAGAAATGCATATGTATTATTTTTTTTTTCTTATAACTACTAATTTATTTAATTTAATTAGATTAATAGGGTGAATACTTATATTTGAATAATATACTCTAACATATTCATAGTATATGTTCAATAATTATGTCAACTTTGATTGCGATGAGGTTCGAACTTAAGACCTTACTTATAGAAATTAATGGGTAAGTTAAAAGTTAATGAAATATTAACGGAGAAGATAATATTTAACGAAAAATTTAACGGATAATCGTAGAATTAAGGATAAATTAGGAAATCTCAAGTGAAAATATAAATCTAAACAATCTGAACCATCCATTTGATTTAATAATATGACCGTCATTTTTTCTACCCATTATAGGCCTAACTTTCTTTGGCTCTTATTAGTATAGTAGATATGCGACACAATTTCATTTTAGATATACTGTAGTTCCATTTTGTTATGAACACTAAAAATATGAGATTTATTAAAATGTAACGGATGTCATTTCTTTAAGTAAAGAAATTATGCCGTTTTCAGATCATGGTGCACAAAGTCATGGTCCACTGTATAACAACCGATTTAAATTACCTAGATTAATTTTCTTTTAATTTAGTTTTCCTAGTTTTAATTTCCTCAATTCATTTTGGTTTAATTCTTTTGGCAAATAATTATTTATATTTTTATAAAATCATAGTCTAGCCTTATTTTAATCTTCATTTTTCCGTAGGGTCTACCTTGAGATTCTACCAAATTTATATACTAGATCGGCACTGTACTCTTGCAATAAAGAGTTAATACCACAAATGGTCATCTAACTATTGACTCGTACTCTTTTTAGTTTTCGACTTTCAATTCGATCACAAATGGGTCAAATGGTACTCGGACTTTCATTTTTGACCACAAATAGTTCTCTGTTAAATAGGTGTTAAATCTAGGGGTAATATCATCAAATTGATTAATATTATTATGATTACTTCTTTTTTAGAATCATATGACACATAATTAATTTCAAACATTAATAAACATTAAGTTAATAAATATAAAAATAAAATGGACGTGACAAATTACATAAATGACAAATTAAATAAAAATTCATGATTAATGTTCGCAATTTGTACTTGATTAATTATATTAATTCAACGGTGGCGGCCTTTAGTTATGTCCCAAACAAAATGTTTGATTGATTAATGAAGAGTGAAAACTATTAAATGGTCATGTATGAACAACCATGAAAATGATGGGAAGCAAGGTTTTTGAAAAAAATTTCTTTCATTTTAATCTGTTGGTTAAATTAAAACAAATAACTCTAATATTAAATCTTCATTTTGTATGCATAATTACGAGAATAAGGTGTATTGTCTTTTTATTTAGGAGTATTTATATTTGTTAATTGTTTCAATTATGCTTGTTGGTGAAAATTTCTAAACATTTTTATTTTAGAGTTAATTCCATTTTTGGTCCTAGATTTATAGGTGGCATTCCACCTTTAGTCCTTTTTTTTTTCAAAACATCCACTTTTGGTCCTAGTATTATTATGGCATGACCATTTTTGGTCCTCCGTCAAGAAAATCATTGAAATGCCGTTAAATACAATGGCATTTTGATCCTTTTTATACAAAGTAGGTTGACCCGCTATATTTTTTATGTTTATTTTTTTAAACAAAATCAAAATTGAAGACTGAAATGCTCTTGTATTTGACGAAATTTAAACTGTTTTGTTGATGGAGGACCAAAAATGGCCATGCCACAATAATACTAGGATCAAAAATGGATGTTTTGAAAAAAAGGACTAAAAGTGGAATGCCACCTATAAATCTAGGACCAAAAATGGAATTAACTCTTTATATTATGACCATTATATATATCAATTTGACGATAATACCTCTAAATTTAACACCTATTTAACAGAAATTTTAATAGAGGACTATTTGTGGTAAAAAATGAAAGTCAGAGAACCATTTGTGGTCGAATAGAAAGTCGATGACTAAAAGGAGTACTATCCCAATAGTCATATGACCATTTGTGGTATTAACTCTTAATAATAATACTGCATCTTATGAAAAAGTAATACAACTGATAATCAATATGCATGAAAACAATTGATTTTTATAAGATTAGTGTCCAATGAGACAAATGGATTTTTTTAAAATGAAATTGTACACTAATTCAAATTGGATAAGATTTTATTTAATCCTAAATACCAACTATTCGGACAAGTTTTTTTTTTTCTCTCTCTATTAAGTATGTCTTTGTTTTTTTTTGGTAGACAATATAGTATACATAGGGAAAGAATATCATAAGCTAAGCGAGAATAGTACGGAGCTACATTACAACATCACGTTACATACTAAGGTAACTTGCGTCTCATTGACATTGACTTTACACCAAACCAAAACAGCAATAATATATATTTTATAGGAAAAAAAGTTTCAGCATAAATTGTTACACGTAATAAAATTATATTTTATTTAGTTGGAGCAGCAGAAGGCGTTGGAGATTACTAATTTCCTAGATTTTGAATTTCCACGTGAAGCGAGCATGGTTAGTAGGAATTGTGAAATTATGATGTAAGCAAGCTAAGGTTAGTCACTAAATCATAATTGATTCACATAATTGAGAAGGTTACGCTCTCAATATTTAATCAATTACATGGCTTGTAAGATGAGAGCTGTACGAATTATATTGAATGTGATAGTCAAAGATACAGATTACAGGGGTATATACAATGAGAGAATCTCAGACAGCCTAGAATAGGGAATCACAGGAAGCCTAGTATGAGGAGTCATAATCTGACTCAAATACATAGAGTCCTAATACTCACCCTCAAGCACAGGGTAAACTAGTAACCTGTAGCTTGTCTCTAAGAAAAGAAAATCTAGGACCAGACAGAGCTTTAGTAAAGATATCAGCAAGTTGATCTCTGGTTGAAATAAAGTTGACTTGAATATCTCCTGCAGCAACTCTGTCTCTAACAAAGTGATAATCAATCTCAACATGTTTGGTAAAATCGGATTTGCAGACATGTATGTAGCACCAAGATTGTCACATCATAACTTGGGAACGAAAATATTGGGGACATTGATTTCACGTAGTAAAGACAAAATCCAAATTACTTCAGCACAAACATCTGCTAGTGCTTTGTACTCAGCCTCAGTAGAAGATCTAGCAACAGTTCTTTGTTTCTTACAGACCCAAGACACAAGATTAGACCCAAGAAACACAACATAACCACTAGTCGACTTTCGGTTTTCAGGACAACCAGCCCAATCAGAATCAGAAAAAGCATGCAAATCTCTAGATAGTGACTTTCTTATTCGCCGACCATAAGTGATAGTTCCCTTAACATACCTCAAGACCCGTTTCAGTTGTTCCCAATGTGAAACTGCAGGAGCATGCATATGTTGACACAGTTGGTTAACTACAAATGATAGATCCAGGCGCGTGACAGTCAAATATTGTAGTGCCCCTGCCAAACTCCTATATTGGGTAGGATCCTCATACAAGTCTGCACTGAAAGGAATAGGTTTCGAAACAGAAATAGGAGTAGATAATGCTTTGCATTCTGCCATTCCAGCGCGTTTTAAAATATCAGTCATATATCTCTTTTGCGAAAGTAGTATACCACCATCACATTTAACTGTCTCAATACGAAGAAAGAAACCAGGTTCACCAAGATCCTTAATCTTAAAAGCAGCAGACAACTTTGATAATAAATGGGTTACAAGATCTGGATCACTCCCCATCACAAGTATATCATCCACATACACTAAGAGGTAAGCATAAGCAGAATCTTGAGAAAAATATAACAGAGACACATCTGTTTTTAATGCTTGAAAACCGACAGAGAGCAAAAATGAGTGTAAACGATTAAACCATGCTCTAGGAGCCTGCTTTAAACCATATAGAGATCGTTTAAGCAAGCAAACATGATTTGGATACTGAGCATCAATGTAACCAGGAGGTTGCTTCATGTAGACAGTTTTAGACAGATTTCCATTTAGAAAAGCATTATGAACATCAAGCTGTCTAATCACCCAACCAGAGGATATAGCTAATGAGAGAAGTAATCTGACAGTAGTAGTTTTTACCACAGGGCTGAAGGTATCAAAGAAGTCTTGACCTAGAACCTGATTAAAACTTTTTGCTACTAACCTGGCCTTGTGTCTCTCAATGGAACCATCTGCTTTCCTCTTGGTGAGAAAAACCCATTTGCAACCAATAACATTCAAATCAGGCTGGGAGGGAACAAGACACCACGTTTGATTATGTAAAAGAGCATTAAACTCTTGATCCATTGCTTCCCGCCATTTAGAATGCTTGACTGCCTGTGAGTAACATGTGGGATCAGTAGGACAAACCTGTACAGTCAAGCCTGCAGGAGGAGTACGAGATTTGCTTCTGGTGACCATGGCATGAGTTCACTCATTTGGGCGTGTGGATGACCACGCGGACGGCCACGAGGCCGTTTTTCTGTCACTGTAGGGAGTGTAGGAGCCACCTGAGCAGGATATGTGGAAGGAGAACATGAATGCAACACTGATTTAGCCCAAGGACGTGACGTAGTGTCTGGAGGAGCCTACAAGACAGTCTTAGTAGCAAAGGGGAAAACCATCTCATCAAATCGGACATGTCTACACGCATATATCTTATTAGTTTGTAAGTCCATGCACCTATACCCCTAAAAGACTCTGGGTAACCTAGAAAGACACAAGGAGAGGACCTATAATCCACTTTATGACGATTATAGGGCCTTAAGTGAGGATAACATAGACAGCCAGAGACACGAAGAAAGGAATAGGAAGGAGGGGATTTATGTAGCATAAGATGAGGACTGGAGTTATTTAACATAGAGGATGGCATTTTATTGATTAAATATACTGCAGTCTCAAACGCATAATCCCAAAACTTAGATGGAACAGAGGCATTAGCCATGAGTGCCAGACCAGTTTCAACTATATGTCTATGTTTTCTTTCAACACGACCATTCTGTTCATGAGTATACGCACACGATTGTCTATGATGGATCCCTAACTGAACAAAAGATTGATGTAGCTTTTTGTATTCAGCTCCCAAATCAGACTGAATGGATTTTATTTTTCTATTAAAGGATCTCTCAACAAGGGTACGGAATCTATCAAAAATAGCATAGAGATCAGATTTCAATTTCATCGAAAAGAACCAAGTGTAGCGAGAGTAATCATCAACAAAAATAACAAAATAACGATAGCCATTTGTGGACAATAAAGGAGCTGGATCTCAAATATCAGTGTATACTAAATCAAGAATATTCAAACTTGACGACTCAATACGTGGTAAAGGAAATCGTGCAGATTTTCCCAATTGACACGCATTACACAAACTAGAATTATAATGAATATTATTTGTAGACCCACTAACCGAACATGACTGAAGAACGCGACTAAGGACACGATGATGAGGATGACCTAGTCGGTTATGCCAAACAGACGCAGAAGCACGAGCTGATAGAAAGGTAGAAGGAGATGAAACTGGAATAGGAAGAGTATAGAGTCCTCCAGAGCTACTTCCCTGCTGTGTCTGGCGTAAGAAACACAATTAAGTGCAATGTGACCGAAACCATTACAAAGTTGACACTGAACATTAAAACCGTGTCTACCACGACTCCAACTGCCATGCTGAGGACGATGATGGTGGTGCTGCGGCATTATTTTTGTATCCAAGTTTCTGCCGCCTTTCTGCTCTTTGTTTTGAACCGTACGTTGGTCTGAATCGGCAAAAATTATTATAAATAATAATTATCATGAATCCTGGCTAACTGATACTAGATGAGAACTGTATGAATTATATTGAATGGGATAGTTCAAAGATACATATTACATGGGTATATATAATGAGAGAATCTCGGACAGACTAGAATAGGGAATCACAGGAAGCCTAGAATAGGGAGTCATAATCTGACTCAAATACATAGAGTCCTAATATGTAATCCTTGTATTTATATTTAAATATACTTTTAAGAACATGTTAGAAATAAACAATAAATATCCCTAACATCTTATGATATAACATGCATCTTGTTAAAAACTAAATGCCAATCTAGAAAATAAAATAGAGCTCTTGTATAATAATTTAAATTTGGCCATCTTTTATACAATTACAAATAGAGTTAATGCCATATAAGATCTTTGAATATAGTGATTTTGTCACGTTTAGTCCTAAACTTTCAAATTGACATACCATCCGTAGTCCTCGACTTTCAAATTGTTATCATTTGTGGTCCAAATTTACCACCCATGAGCGCGCACACATATGGTCAAGGTTTACCTATCATATGTGGTTTTAAACACTTACATAAAAAAATGAATTTTATTCAGCAAACACCATTGAGTAGTGGTTATGAGTTTCTCTCGTAAAAAAAAAAAAAAGAATAGTGATGAGGTGCATTCAGTAAGTTAACAAAATTAAGGGGTGTGTTTGGAAACACGGAAAATGATTTTCCAAAATCATTTTCCAGGTTTTCAGTGTTTGGCAAATGAGGGGAAAATAGGGTCAACGAAAAATAAGGCTTCGGTCAACGGAAAAGGAAGTCATTTTTCGGGAAATTGACTTTCGGAAGGAGACGCTCATTTGCTTTGGTTTCGGAAGCAGTCGAAACCAGTCGTCGCCGACTGGTTTCTGCAGTTGTCGCGTTTCTATTTTTTTTAATAATTTCTTTTTGTTGTGATTTCTTTTTGTTAATTTGTTGTGATTTTTTTCTCTTTAAACAAAAAATCATCTTCTTTTTAATTTTCTGGAAAATGAACCAAGCACACAAAGACAGTTTTTCAAAATTCATCCAAACACCGGAAATGAAGCTATTTTCTGGAAAATGACTCATTTTTTCAGAAGTCATTTTCCTGCTTTCCAAACACGCCCTAAAGGAATGAGTTCAATTTGATCATATTTTAAAATGTATTACTTTCTTACTACATTTAAGAGTTAATTCCATTTTTGGTCTTAGATTTATATGTGACAATCCACTTTTAGTCATTTTTTATCAGAATATCCACTTTTGGTCCTAAAATTATTGTGAAATAACCATTTTTGGTCTTCTATCAACAAACAGTTTTTTCCGTCTTTAATTATATATATTTTTTTAAAAAAAACATAAAAAATATAATGGATCGACCTATTTTGTATAAAAAGATCTTAATGTCCTTTATTTAATGACATTTCAACGATTTTATTGACGGAGGACCAAAAGTGGTCATGTCACAATAATACTAGGACCAAATAAGAATTTTCTAATAAAAAAGACTAAAAATGATCTGTCACCTATAAATCCATGAAAAAAAAAAGGGAATTAACACCTTAAAAAAAGGGAATTAACTCCTACGTTTAATGTATGCCATTATTATGATTGATATAAAAACAATTTTTGTTTAGATGTTCCGAAAGTTTTATAAAATTTTAGTGCAAATCACAGAAACTCAAGTGGGTGTGTACACATTTCGTCATTAATTAGAAGTCCAAAACATAGCATGCACATACTTGCTGTGTGTTTATTTTATTTTATTATTTTTTATCTGCAGTTCTACCTGCACTTTGAAGAGAGGCTATATGGTACTAAATTGCTAATGTTATGTTTTTTAAAATTTGCAATAACTTAACACTCTCTGAAGTAAATCTTTAATTTTACTCTTTTTTAATTTTGAACTGTTATCACGAATAATATAGAAAATATTAAGGATATTTTTGAGACATATAATATTTACTAATATTTTATATGCGCGATGCACAAAAATATATGCTCAATATTAATACTCAATGTTAAAATCGTAATTATATTAAAAATATATTTTTTAAGTAAGAGTATATAATTTTTTTAAAAATTTATAGTCATAATTGATGAATCATTGAAAGACAAATAATTATGATATGATTAATGATTAATATTATTAAAGTAAGAATTTTAGGTATAATAATTTACTAAATATAATTATGGTAATATGTAATTAAAATGTAAATAATGGAATCAAATTTATTTCTTATATTATTCTAATCTATAATTTCTACACACATTATTAGCTTTGAAGAATATATAAGAAAAGATATTGTGTATATGCAAGTGCATGCTAATAATAATGTGAAAAGATGACATAAGTTATAACGGTAGGGATATTTTTCTCTAAGAAATTCTATAGTACAACTATTATAACATAATGTATTAAAAAAACAGAAAAAACGGACATAAATTAGGGGTATAACCTTAATTGAGACTTATTATATGTTTTTAGATTATATGCTATGCGTTACTAATGGAAAATTATATTGTGCACCCACGTCCACCTCATAAGATGAATCCTAATAATCTAATATATGGTTCAATTTTTTTTTTAATATATTGCATGTTCATTTTTTGTGTACTACATATTCATTTTTAGTAGCCAGTAGGTATATTATATTTTAATATATGTTCATTTTTAGTGTATTGTAAGTCAAAATGAACTTGTAATACATTAAAATGGACATGTAATATACTATAAATGAACATATAATACACTAAAAATGAATATACAATATATTAAAATTAAACTTGTATTAGGAGTCCATCTTGTTAGGTGAACCGTACCATATCCACCATATATATAAGCACAATGTTATAACTAATTGGGTGGGGGAAAAAAGGAGGAGAATAAATTAAAGACGATATGTTCTTTAGCACCCATGATCGATCACCACATCAAATAGGAAATAAAGGGTAAAAAGTTGAGATGTATAATAGAACCTCACAAAGACTAATAGGTGCATTTCTAGGCCTCAAATCTAAGCTCTCTAATTAAGTTGGAACACACAATATCATCTATATAGGCTATGCTTGACAAACTTAGCTGAAAAGATAACTGAAAGCTGAAAAGTAGCTGAAAACTGAAAAGTTATAAGCTCGAAACTGAATCTGAAGAGCTGTTAAGCTAACTGTTATGTTTAAAAGTGTTTGACAAAATTAGCTTTTTTATAAGCTGATAGATGTAAAAAGACTAAAACGGATATCTTCATATAATTTAAATAGTTTTAAATTTAAACAAGTTTGTTCATATATTAAAATATAAAATAGTGAAATAAATGTATTTTAATAAAATATAAAGTAAGAACATATATTTGAAAACATATAAAGTAAAACAAAATGTTTATAATTCATAAAATTAGTTCATACAAAAATCAATGTTCAAACACAAATGCCAAATTGAAATTACAACCAAACATATTGATGGGAAAAAGTCAAAAAAATTTAGCCAAAAAGGTTTTAATTGGAAATGGTAAATGATGTCATTTCTTTAAAATATAATAATAAGGTTAAAGATGGAAAAAAAAAAAGTTATGAAGCTACTAGCTTATAACGCTACCTTAGGTAGCGTTAAAAAATAAGCTCTTAGTTTAAGCTACTACCGTATTTTAGGGACATTACCAAACAGAACTTATAGCTTATTAGTAGCTTAAAATAAACTATAAACTCCTAAATAACCTTTGCCAAACAGAGCCATACTCATGCATATAAAAATGATGTTAAATTTATATACTTTAATTTACTTCTAAGGATACTTCATTTATATATATCATGGATTATGATTGATAAAAATTACAAAATAATTTAATAATATTGTATACAGCAACATAACAATAAATAAATAAATTGAGACTCATTTCAAATCACATAGCATATTTTCAAAGAGTATGTTTTGTGTGAGACGGTTTCATGTGAGATGTGTAATGTTTCTATGAATTTAATTTTTTTTAAAAAAATATTTATAACTAAAAAAATATTACACGTTTTACGTATACATTTTAAGTGAAATAATGTTACGGAAGATTTATTCATTTTCAAATGGGCAAAATGCTTTTCATTTTTTTTTCCAAGTGAAATTACAACTTACTTCATCAGCTAAAATGTCTTATGGCTTTGCTGAACTTAGGGTTTCTTTGAATAATAAGAAATTGATTTTTGAAAAATATTTTTTGAAAAATGAATTATTTTTCAGAAAACATTTTCATTTTCAGTATTTGGTTACATTTTTGAAAATTATCTTGGTTTGTTTGGTTCATTTTTCAAAAAATGAGTAAAATTGTATAATTTTAAACATTTTAATTGTTTTGTTTAGAATATAACATTTATAATCTAAAAACTAATAAATGTGAATGACAATTATACCCTTTATTTATGTCCGTTTTTTCTTGTTATTTTTTAATACGTTATGCTATAAGAGTTGTACTATATAATATTTTGGTAAAAATTAATCATACCGTTATAACTTCTGTTATCTTTTTTCAATTATTGTTACCATGCACATGCATCCACTGTATATTTTCTTATCTTGTTCAATGGTAATAATATATAGAAATTATATATTGGAGTACTATATAAGTTATTTTCTAAAATATAAATATCAAATTCATAAAAATGGTTTATATTATTATTATTATACAATAATAAAAATATTTTAAATCTAAATAAATATAATATTTTAATATAGATTACTAACATTGGACATCTATTTTTGTGCATAACGCATAGAAAATACTAGTAATAATATAAATGGTGGTAGTGCGGTGATAGTGGTAGTAGTGGTAGTGGTGGTGGTGGTGGTATATTGTTGTTGTTATTATTATTATTATTATTATTATTATTATTATATAGCAAACAACACCACCACTATCACTACTATCACCATTGCACCACCACCACCATCACGACTGTGGTAGTGGTGGTGGTAGTATGGTAGTGGTGGTGATGGTGGTGATGGTGATGGTGTAGTGCGGTGGTGGTGTGTTGATGGTGGCGGTGGTGGTGTGTTGACGGTGGCGGTGGTGGTGGTGGTATGGTAGTGGTGATGGTGGTATGTAGTGGTGGCGACGGTGGTTGTGGTGGTGGCGACAACGACGACGAAGGTGGTGGTGTAAAAATTGGAAAATGACTTCTCCCACAAAAGATGAAAAGTCATTGTCTAAGAAAATAAGAGTATTTTCCTTTGATCAAACAATCATTTTCCTTTGACTTACATTTTTCATTCTTTACCAAACACAGAAATTATTTTCTAAGTTTTCAAAGACAACCTTACTTCTATGGATTATTTTAATTGCTATATACATATATGAATATATGTATTGTATTGAATATTAATATTACAACCGAAGAGTATATATTCACTACAATAAATTACAAGATTTCTAAACAAATGGAACCAACAAGCTAGCTACAAAGAAAAACAATTCTTTTATTTTATTTGTTAAATTAAGAAATTGATGAAACATTAAATTTCTAATAAGGTGAGACATACATATAAATTGACACAGAAATAAGTATTTTTATTGAACTGGATTTTCATCTTCAGGAATTTGTTAACTTTCTAGTTAGCCCTACCATACCATTAATAAATTGTAATTGCCAACAAAAAGCTTTACATCAAAAGGTTATACTGAACTTTCAATCCCAGAAGTTTTTGGTCATGTCAATAAAATCCCAACAAGATGAAGGCTTGTTGGCATTTAACCACAACTTTCCCAATTTGTTCACGCAATAGATACTTATATCAATAAGCATAGCTATCAATCTATCAACCCATTCTTATCAAAATGATAAAGTTTAGGGAAACTTATATTTTAATTTCACCTTTAAATTGTGCACAATTAGTTGATTTGTCAATTCGATTTTTGATTTGTTAATATAATCTTTGGCTATAAAGGGTGTATTGTAGTCAAATTATTAGTCAAAAATTAAATACAAAAGTACCACACTTGTCAATAAGTAAATCAAAAATTAATTTTTATAAAAAAAATTAAATACCAAGGTGTACTCAAAAAAAGTGGTATCAAATAGATTGCAAATATGGAACCTGTACGTAAGTGAATTTAAGTGTGTGAACACTTTGATACTTTGGCCAGTTTTAGTTAATGCTTTCCCATGTTGTTCTTCAATAATTGAAAATCATTATTATTCTCTTTTATTTCTACTTGGACCCACTTGTTGGCTTCTTATTCTTACAGATCAGAATGTAATGTTGTATACATTAGAAATAAAACTCCCTCCCAGTCACATGGCATCTTTCCAAATGAGCAAACATTTTGTTTTGTTTTTATTTATAGATTAATTGAATTTGTGGAGTCCAATATATCTTTTTAGAGTTTATTTCACTTTCAATTTTATGAATATAATTTTTTTTTTTTTTTTGGTGTAAACCTACCCGCGTCTGCAAGCAGAAGTGTTACCAAGTCAATCAGGAGGTCTTCTAAGAAAGTAGTTCCCCAATCTCCACCCATGTTGGCTAAGAAATTGGCATATTTGTTTCCTTCTCTAAATACATGCATGTTTCTGAGATAGGAGAACTTAGCAGCCAAAAACTTAAAGTCCCCAATTAAGGAGTAACACTCATTGTCACCGAGCTGCTTATCTAACTAGACTTTTATCACTGTTTTGGAGTCCAGATCCGATCCACGATGATATTCTCTAGCCCCTTCTTGTGATAGAGCCATAGACCTTCCCCTTAGATCCCACAGTACACACTCTGAATGAAAGGAATTCTTCCTAAATTGGTTAATGATAGCACACTACATTAGCATTATTTAGCGAAACTTATGATAATTTTTTTGTCCATCAAACATTATTGAATACAATATACCGTTTTCATGTTGTCTTTCAAATTTAAAAGTTAACCTATTAATTTTAGATATAATATTTTAATTTTCATATTCTACTTTTGAAATTTTATGATTTTTGAGGTATACTTGATTCTATCTGTATTAATGAACAAGAAAGAGTTTACATCATAAGGTTTGATTTAATTTTCAGACCCCAAAAGAAGTCACGTCAATGGACAATAACGTTGCATAAAGTAACGTCAACAGCTTCTGATACTCCCTAATTACCTAATTAAGAACTTAATTAAGCAAGGTTTTAGAAAGGTGGCATTGATTTGCTTTAACTAACGAAAGAAATAAATTAAATACATATGATTATTCGAATGGACAAAATTAAATCAATGTTTTTTTATTTTTTTTTTTATCTTTTTTATAAATACAACCAATGTCTTAATATAGTTAAGAAGTTATTTTATATTGCTCTCATCGCACTCAATCCAGCTTTACAAACTCTTCCAAACCTAAGTTTGGATTTTTGCCAAGTGATTAAATAAAAATGTGAGAATGGAGAGCTCATATCTTTAATCTAAAATTGGAAAAATCATGGATTCCATTATCATTTCTTGTATTTGTTAGAAAAATTAGTTTAAATAAGATATTTATAGTGGCTATTTTGAGGCAATGTTTTGAGTGTAGTCCAATTTTGATTTGGGTTGAATCAAAGTAGATTCAAATTCTCCTAGTTGAAAGGATTACTATGATACATTATATACATACTTAAGATGGATAATAGGTGAATGAGGAATTAATTCTAAATTTGTACTCTTGACTAGAAAGTTTGTTGTTTAACTAAGGCTCTATCATTTGACCAAGACTTTACTGCGTTGACTATGTCTACCAATAAAGTCATTTGCGGATTAGTTTGTCTACTGAGCAGATATGTTTACCGAAACTGATCAAGATTACCATTCGAGACTTGTCTTCTGAAAGTTTAAGTCTTTTGGAATAGTAGTTTTTACTGGTGTGCAACATTTTCAGGTTTCACCTCTACCCTAAATAGAGAACTCTACTGTTAGCGCATCTCTATAGATTGGCAATGAATTGCTTATGCCTCTCTCGAGACCTAGAACCCTTATTTATACAAGCTAAGAGAGATTTCTCCCATAGAAACTTCTAAACTACTTTAGGAACTCTTTCCTTATTACATTTTAGGCACTTTCCTAATCTATCCGACCTTCCTTCCATATTTCCCGCCTTCTGCTGCCGAGTCTCTTTAGGAAACCTTTCGTGACTGCCACTCCTGCACCGCCTTTCCTGCCTCAGCCCTTTCTAGGTCGGCCTGGTCTGACTTATCTCTTCTTACTTCTTTGGTCCAACCTTCCTCCATGGTAATTAGTTGTTTCAATAGTTATGTTCAATCACTCTTAATCTAAGATCTTCAGCTGCCTTGTTACCTTCTCAACGATCGGCCGACCGACCGATCATCGAGCGACCTTTACCGTGTCGTCATATCTACCTTCGAGCCTTCTCTCCCTCCGCATTGGTCATCCTTTTTTTCCTACTCTAAACTTCTAGTACCGAGCCGTAGCCTATCCTCTATAATCTAGTCCCTCATTTTCCCGAGCTATGCAAAGCACGGCTCAGGAAAATGCAATGCATCTCTATATCTAGGAAAGTTTTTTACTCCCCAGTCCCTTACGCTTTGAGTTACACGAAGTACGACTAAGAAAAGTACTGCTAGCTCGTCCTTCAACATCAACCCATCCCCTGTACGCGTTCATCGTCTCAAGCTCGCTTCTACAGAAGGAAAGTTTTTTACTTCTCCCTAGTCCCCCACTTTCCCGAGTTACGTGAAGCACGACTCGAAAAAGTAGCTGTGACCAGGTCTCTTGTGCAATGGTTGTCGCTCGTGCCTGCCCGAGCTTCAGCTTTTAACTCCATATTCTCACGGTCCCATCGGTCAAATCCATTACATTTAATGCCTTTTGATCCTTATTTCTTGTCGATCAGCGAGCTTTTGACACTGTCACATCAATTTAACTCTCTTCACTCGAGTGCAACTGCCTTTTGTCTTTTCCAAGGTAAGTCTTCTCCTATAAATATTGATGTTTTCCCATTTTTGCTCATCCTCCCATGTTCAACAGCTTTCCTACTTCAGAACATAGCTCCCAAACGTAAAGTTTTCGCTCCATCCCCTGGCGATATTCTTTGCGACTGGTGGAGCACGCGACCAGAGCCTGGATGGCCGATCGGAAGGACCATCTAAGGTCCGGTGACCTTCAGCCCGGCGATGATCCGCTTCTGCTAATCGATATCTCGCCTGAGTAGGAAGAAGACGATTGGGTCGCTATACCCCTCGAACCGCCATCTGTCGAGATGGAACCGCTGTTTCACAGCCCTGTTTCCTCGGAGGCGCTGATTCCGGACCCTGACTACGTGGAGTTCCTGGATGAGATCGATGCCATGCTGGACCGGGGTATCCTCGATGGTGCTCCGCCAAGCGTCACTGCCTTTTGGGAGGAATTCTGCGACTATGCTTCTGCTCCTGCGCCGGCGACTCCGACTGTCTCTTCTAAGGTCGTTCCTTCGACCAAGTATGTTTGAGGCTTAACCTATAATAGCCTTGTCTTTTGGTATCTTTTGCTGGAGGGGTGCATCATTGGCCCTTTTTTGTTTTGAATGTAATTATCCAGCCCTTGGGCTTTAGATGAATGGTACATCATCATCTTTTTGCTTGTGCTTTGCTTTCCCTTTCTCTGTACGCATTTACTAAACAGGTTGATTCATCTTCGAAATCACTCCTTCGGCCCCTAAGGGTCTTTTGAGAACCTTTGACGCTTGCAAACGCCGAGATAGGTCGGCCCCTAGACCCTAGCTCGATGGGGTCAGGTCCGACCTATCTTAAGATTTCTCTACGACTTTCCAACCTCGCCCCTCGACCCGTTCTCCAATCCATGCTTCCAGTCCCTCAGACTCTTAGTCTAAGGGTTCGACCAAACTTAAATTAGCACAATCTGCCCCCTAATTGCATTAGATCCGACTTATCGTTTGAGATCCTCTTCAGTCCCTCAAACCCTTAGTTTGAGGACTAGGCTGAGTTTTGCTCAATCTTCCCTTTTTCAAGGGATTTTACCGGGTCCGACCTCCAATAGGTCGGCCCACGCCCACCTGTCTTGACTGTATAAAACCCTCCATTTTCCGCCTTTTTCGATATTTAATCTTTTTCGCGATTCCCGCCCTCATCATTACATTTTCTAAACCGCCGTATAGGCATTAAATGCCTTCCCACTCTGACGTAAGCTAACCGTTCCATCAACCATCGCATCGCTTGCCCGCCCGTCCGATTTAATCCACGCGTCTTCATCTCCTTCCTCCTCCGACTCTATAAAAGGCTCGCCTGTTTTCTTTCTTCCTCTTTTGCTTTCTTCTTATGCAGTCCAGTTCTTTCCACTCCAGTCACTTCACTATTCCTCCACCGCCATCGTCTGCTCTCACATTGCTTCTTTCTCTCCGGTGTCAGTTTCGCAAACCCTTCTACTAAGCCCTTTTTCCCTTTCTTGCTTTCTTGCCTTCTTCGTCATTTCCATGTCTTCGTTTTCTTCTTCTTCTCACGCGAGGTTTTCAGAGAACCTCTCTACGTCTGCCTTCCGGCCGGTCGCTTCTGGGGATGCGCCGGCCGATCCTCTGAGTAATGCGTCTAAGGAGATTCCTTTCCACCCGGTCATGGCCGCGTCCGGAGTATCGCTATGAGCCAACCTTATTTAAGTACCAAAGTCTCTAACTTAGCCATTCTATCCTCAAACTTTGCTTGTTGCCTTAGAAGTAAATTTTTTTCATTAGTAGACATCATCCCTCTACCAACTCTAAAATATGTTGATGGATTGACATGTCCTCCTATACCCCTTGCATGACCTCCATGCTCCTTAGATTCAAGTGCCTTTGTAAGGATGTATTCTTTTGGTCATTTTAGTTTGAGCAAACCTTGTTTCTTCTTTGAATATATGCATCTTGTAATGCATCACAAATTACCATGATAACCCACAATTATTCCAAATACATAAAGAGGATAAACAAGTAAATGTTTTGCTTACAATCTTAGAAAATGTTGCCTTCGACACATCTCCTAATACTTCTCCTTGCTTACTAGTTCTTCCCTTCTTCCAAAGTATAACTATATTTCCCTCTTCATGATCACACAACTTTGTTGACTACAAGCAAGAACATTTATCAATTTGTATCTCAAACTTGAGATGAAAATGAGTTGATGTAATTGATGGGGGGTAGACTAAAGCTCGGCCCTAGAGGCTCGGCGTAGACGAAAGGGACGATTGATGAGATGGGGAAGAAGGCTTGGAAAAAGGCACGATAATGCTGTATAGGTCGGCCGAGGTTGTCTCGGTCGGTCGAGGGTTCAAGGAAGAGGTGACAAGGCAGCTGAAGATCTTAGACAAAGAGTGATTGAACATTGCTATTGAAACAACTAATTACCTTGGAGGAAAAGACGAGCTAAGGAGCGAAGGGGGATGAGTCGGCCCAGACCGACCGAGAAGTAGGCCGAGGCAGAAAGAGTAGTGCAAGGAGATGTGGAGCAGGAAAGGCGGTTACAAGAATTTCCTAAAAGGGCCAGGCGGCGAAAGGCGAAGGATATGGAAGGAAGGTCGAGATAGATTAAGAAAATGCCTAAATGTAATAAAGAAAGAGTTCCTAAAGTAGTTTAGAAGTTTCTTAAGGGAGAAATCCCTCTTAGCTTGTATAAATAGGGGTTCTAAGTCTCGAGAGAGGCATAAGCAATTCATTGTACTCAAAGGCAATTTATAACACAAAAAGGGTTGAAAAGTCGCTCTAGTTTCCAATCAAGTGTTAGTCGATTTTCCGGTGGTGTTGGCCTGCCGTTCGACCATTCTATGGGAGATAAAACCAACATTGGCGCTGTCCATGGGGATCAAACAAAAGGTTGTGTGGTCTCTAGCTGACTGAGAAGGTTGAAAATACGTAACAATGGTGACTACTAGGAATCGTCAGGGTCAAGGACAAGGAAGGACACAAATTCAGGTGCAAGCGAATGGTACTACTGGGCAAACTATTTCTTCGGGAAGGAACCTGCGAGAGCAGCTATCCCGACCCTGTGCCGGCAACTTGCGAGAGAAACTTAATCGTCAAAACTCTCGTGCTCAAAGTGAGCAAGTGCGAGTGGAAGATCTTCTTGCTAATGGGGTACAAATTGGAGAGGCGCCTCCGCCTCCTCCACCAGTCGTATCTGAACAACCCGAGCAGCTGGGAATACTAGGGGCACTCACTCGGTTAGTAGACATTTATGAGTGAGAGGTGCGCCTTCGCGAGAGAAATAGGCCTCCGATGGTTCAGCAAGCAAGATATGTCCGATTGATAGAGTAAGAAAGGTCGGCCTCTTCGCGCCGATCTCCATCAAGGTCAAGACGACTACGTCAGTCCATCTTCGACAAATTGACGATTCAGGACGTACCGGGCAATGGGAATCTAAATACGCAAGAGGTACTGAAGGAGGTCGCTCCTAATGAGCCTAGAAATAGGTGGGAGCAAAGGTATGATGATGTTCAAAGGCAAATTGAGGAACACTCAATTCATGAGAGCATGGGGGAATCACCAGCTGGTCGGTGTCGAAGGCCGAAGGACGTTGTCGCATTGGCTCGGCAAGTTTGGGACTTATAGAACCAAGTGAATGGGAATACTAGTGATGCTTAGTCTTTCATGCGGGCGTGCCCATTCTCTCAAGAGATTATGGCATTCCGGACCCCAACGAAGTTTAAGTTACCTGAAATCCTGACGTATGATGGAATTAGAGATCCTCGGGAGCACCTGCTTAGCTTCCAGGCTCAGATGCAGATTCATGGAGCTGAAGATCCTTTGATGTGTAAAGCTTTCCTAACGACTTTAACTGGTTCAGCGCAAAGGTGGTGCATGAGGTTGCCCGAGCATTCTGTGAACAGTTTTGCGCAGTTGGCCGAGCTCTTCTTGACCAATTATGCTGCCTACTTGCGTCCTAAGAAGAATTTCATGTACATGTTCAGGGTTATGCAAGACCCTAATGAGTCACTTAGGTCATTCCTAGCGAGATGGCAGAAAGAGGTTCACACAGTGGACGATTTGGATGATAAGACAATGTTAATCTTGTTTATGGAAAATCTAAGGTTGGGGAAGCTGTATACCTACCTCCATACTGAGTGGTCGAGCTCGTACGCTCAAGCCATTCAAAGAGCTAATCAACAGGCTGACACAGAGGACACGACAAAGCAGAAAAAGATCCAGGAAGGAGGGTCGTCCCGACTTAAAAAGCCTCGTCTAGAGGAACCGCGAACCGGAAGATTTGATAAGAGTCGATTAGGCCGACAAGAGACTAGTCGGAACCCTGAAAAAACGGGTGTCCCATCGTTTCACCAGCAGCCGATCGCGGTTCAAGAAGTTCAAGCTCAACCTCTGTCTGAGATACGACCGACTAATACGCCCCCGACCGTTGGGTAGATCTCGGGAACTAGCAAGTATTGTCGGCTGTATCGATCGACCACGCATTCGACCGAGGAGTGCAACTTCTTGAAGAAAGAAATGGAGGCTATCATTCAAAGGAGCGCTCCGAGCCAATGGCAGTAGGGCGTGCCTTGGCAACGCGGAAACCCGAGCCAAGCTGAGAAGGGTAACCGTGTTAAGGGAAAGCAGCATGCTACGAAAAACGAGGAAGCAAATTGGAAAGGGAAGAACATCATCAACATGATCGCTGGATGTCCCGAGGGAGGTGACTCGGCGGGATCGAGGAAGGCGTGGGCTCGATAGTTGTACGTTGGAGTTATTTATGGGAGAGCAGCTAGTGTGAAAAAGGCATGCCGATAGCCGATCACCTTGAAAGATGACGATTTGCCATTGGGGGCTAGGCCCCATCGAGATGCCTTGGTCATAGCGATGGACATAGTTGGTACCATCGTGAGACGAGTATTGGTGGATACGGGTAGTAGTGTTAACGTCCTCTATTTAGACACTTTCAAGAAGTTGAGATTGGATCGAGACATCCTTAGGCCGGTTATAACTCCCTTTGCGGGGTTCATGGGCGACCCCATCGAAGCTGAGGGTTCCATAAAGTTGCTGGTTGAGCTAGGTACCTACCCTAACGTTACTACCATGGAGATGGATTATGTAGTTGTTCAACTAAAGTGTTATCATAACGCCATCCTTGGAAGGTCGTAGTTAGAGAATTTGGGAGCTTTGATATCCTTGAAACAACTATGCATGAAATTCCGAACCCCTATAGGGGTGGGTGTGGTACGGAGTGATCAGAAGATAACTCGTGACTGCTATTTGCAATCCTATCGCAAGATGGGGAGGTCGGACCTACGGATCCATACCATCACCAAGAGAGAGGACATGGGGGAACGCACTTTGGAACGACTCGAGCCGATGGTCGAATTAGAAGAGGTAGAGATTGATCTGAGCCACCTTGAAAGACAGGCAAGGATCAGAAAGGGCCTTCCAGATACAGTCAAAAGGTCGGTCGTGCAAGTACTGAGGAAATACAAGAAAATCTTCGCATGGGGACTAGAAGATATATCGTGGGTAGACCGATCCATAATCACTCACCGTTGGGAGTAGATCCGACCTACCGACCTGTAGTTAAGAGAAAGAGACACCTCTCAACGGATCTTCGCGAGTTTGTGAAGAAGGAAATTGACGCGTTGCTGGCCGATGGGTACATCCGAGAAGTTAAATATCCAAAATGGCTGGCCAATGTAGTATTGTTCCCGAAGCTTCCCGCGTAGAGGATGTGTGTTGATTACACCGACCTAAACAAAGCATGCCCAAAGTCTTATTGATGAGATGGTTGATGAGACAACCAGGTGTGCCTTACTAAGCTTCATGGATGCCGTTAGGGGTTACCATCAAATTTTCATGCATGCCTCGGACGAGGAAAAAACTGCCTTTGTAATTCCGGACGGGGTATACTGTTACTGAGTCATGCCCTTTGGCCTGAAGAATTCTGGTGCGACCTATACCAGGATGGTGTCTCAGTTATTCAAAGACTTGTTGGGTAAATCCATGGCTGCTTATGTGGATGACATGCTGGTAAAAAGTCTCAAAGAAGAAAGTCATGCAGACGACCTTACTGCTAGTTTCCGAATAATGGAGGAACACAATCTAAGATTGAATGCAAAGAAGTGAGCTTTTGCTGTGCAAGGAGGGAAGTTTTTAGGGTATATGGTGACTCGGTGGGGAATTGAGCCAAACCCTGAAAACGTTAGGGTTGTACTGGATATGCAGCCACCTATGACCATCAAGGAGTTACAACGTCTTACAGGTCGGTTGGCAGCATTAAGCCGATTTCTTTCTAAATCGGTCGACCGATCCTTACCTTTTTCTAATGCTCTAAAACTGGGAAAGATTCGTTTGGTCGGAGGAGTGTCAAACTGCCTTCGAAGGTCTCAAGACATATCTATTTTCTCCTATGCTATTGTCCAAACCGGTGGAGGGCGAGACATTGTTTCTTTACTTGGCTGCCTCTCAGCAGGCTGTTAGCTCGATGCTAGTCCGAGAGGAAGAGAATGTTCAACATCCTATATATTATGTGAGCAGGGCTCTGAAAGCTGCTGAAGTTCATTACTGGCCACTTGAAAAAAGTGGTCTATGAGTTAGTCATCGCTGCTCAGAAACTGGTCCCCTACTTCCAAGCTCACCCTATCCGAGTATTGACAGATCATCCGTTGGCTGGAGTTTGAGGAATCGGACCTCTTCTGGTCGATTGGTCAAGTGGGCAGTCGAGCTTACCCTCTACTGCTGTGCCTATTCCTGACCGATGCTGAAAAAGTAATGGAAGAAGCACACTTAGGGATTTGCTTGGCTCATCAAGGAGCTCATACTTTGGCACGAAAGTTTGTATTGCAAGGATACTATTGGCCGACCATGGTTAGAGACTACATCCGAAAGGTGGCAAGGTGTCTTGTTTGTCAAGCCTTCGCTCGGAAAGAAACAAGGCCGGTTTCCTTCTATACGCCGGTCACCACTGCCATTCCCTTTGCAAGATGGGACATTGATTTATTGGGCCCACTTCCAGTAGCACCAAGGTGGCACAGGTTCTGCATAATAGCTCTTGATTACTTTACCAAATGGGTAGAGGCCAAGCCATTAGTCACGATCACCGAGTATTAGTGCCGAAAATTACTTTGGAAAAACATAATTTGCCGGTTTGGTATACACGAGTGATAAGACTCCGAGATACCCTTATTTCAGGCACATTTTAGGGTGTTTTATCGCGTCTATAGCATCCTTATTTGGTAAATTATGTGCGTAAATGTTTGAAAATCACTAACTGATGCACAGAAGCTACTTATAGCTTAAAAGAAGTAAAACAGGAACCCCGGGAGCAAATAGGACCAAAAGATGAGCTTAAAAAGCAAACCAGGCAAAAGCGGAGCCTCGGAGGACCAATCTGGAAGGCCACACGCGTGTGAGCAAGCGTGGAAACTTTCCAGAAGCTCCCCACGCACGCTCACACGCGTGTGAGAGGCGTGGAGGCGTGTTGCGCGAATTTCAGCTAGGGTTGTCATTTCGGAGACTATTTAAACCCCTTTGATGAATTTCCAGAGGAGGATTCCAGAATTTTTAGTTTTCCCTTTTCTTAGTTTTTCCTTTGGAGAACTTTCTCCATTTTTTCTAGTTTCTAGATTAGATCAATCTCCAATGTAGAAGACAACAAGCTTGGATTGAAGATCTTCTTCTCTCTAGGTGATCTCTATTTCATTTCTATAATTTTAGTAATCTTATTCTTGGATTAAATTAGCTTTTGCTTGCATTTCATATCATGAGTAGCTAATTTAGTCTAGGGATTTGGATTGTGTGATTGAATATTGCTTTTGTGATGATCTTATTTCTATATCTTGGATCTATGAGTTTGTGTTGATGGATTATCTATTCTTGTCTTTTGATTGTTGTTTTGATGAGATCTTGTTTGGATTCGGCCAATCTAGATGAGAGATTGAGCTCTTGACTCTTTCATGTCTTTGATTAGAGTTAGGATTTAAAGCTTTACACAATCAAAGTTCCTATGGACTTCTTAAGAATAGTAGGATAGTGTGTAGCTTAAGTGTTTGATAAAATTCCTCTTAGAACTTTGGATGCTTGAAAGCACTCCTAAGTCAAAGAAGCCTTAGTACACAAGGTGGAAAATGACTAAGACAACACACTCTTGAATAGCCAATATCCTAGCAATCCTAATCCATGACCTTGCACTCTCACTATGCAATATTCATGAACACTATCCAATCCCTACCCCTTTTACATATTCCCAAAATCACTTTTACTTTACTACCCTTTTGCACTCAAACCAACCAATGAACTACACTCTCACTTGCAATTCCACCCTTCACCACACTCAAGTCCTATGCATGATCCAATCAAGTAGACTCCCGAATGTTTGACATACCTCCACGTCCCTCCTTCAGACCGACACTCGGGGAGTCACAGACTTTCCGTTTTATCATACAAATATCTTTTGACATTTCACCCTATGCACGCAAGTGTTGTAAAAAAATGGCGTCGTTGCCGGGGATGGCAATAGGTAGTCATATGTTTTTGTTTACTTTGATTGCATGAATGCTATATTTGAGAAATGTTAATCTATTCCACTTAATTTTGTTTTATTATTACTTGTTTTGCTACTAACCCAATTGACTACTTCTAGTCAATTGTGGAAATTTCTGTTTCATTGATAATTTTACTAGGTGAATGCACACACGAGCAAAAGGAAATCAAGGTCTACTACCCTACATTCCTGAAATTAATAAAGCATCTAGAAGGAAAAATACCCAAGGATCAATAATGGCTTCATCAAGCGCAACAAGAAACCCACAAGGAAGAGGCACAACAGTACCAAATCCACCCCCAGTTCCAATCAATCCACAAGTACCAATTAACCATGAAGAACCAATCATTGAAGAACCGCAGGCTAACAGAGCAAACAATCAAGAAAACATTCGTGAAGAGGAATATTATGGAAACCCTCAAGAACCACAAAGATCAATCGCAGATTACATGACTCCGGATTTTAACATGCACAACTCGATCTATGTACCTCCAATGGAGAATGTCAACTTTCATGTGCATCCAACTATTCTCACACTGGTTCAGAACAGTCAATACTCGGGATTACCATCTGAAGATCCCAACGCACACATCACAAGATTTATACGAGCATGTGGGATGTACAGACAAGAAGGCGTTAGCGAGGAAATAATTCGACTAAAATTATTTCCATTTTCAGTTATAGGAGAGGCAGCACGATGGTTGGAAAGCCAAGACGACAATCATTTCAGAACGTGGCAACAGTTGCATCGCGAATTCATGAACGAGTTCTTTCCCATTACAAAAACTATGAGGATTAGAAGGCTGATACAAGAATTCAAACAAGGAAGACTTGAATGTTTGGGAGAGGCTTGGCGAAGATTTAAAGTTCTTAAAAGGCAGTGCCCACAAGATCTGATGCACCCATAGGACATGATTAGCTCATTCTATGGAGGGTTGACGGATGAAGGAAAGATGTCGCTTGACTCATCCTCCAGCGGTGCCTTTGTCTCCCTAGCGTTGCAAGAGGCTGAGGAACTGATCGAGAGAATATCTAAAAACACATCCTGTTGGTATGAACGAAGAGGAGATCATGGAGGAATTTATGAAGTTGATAATCGAGTGGCAAGTGAGGCCAAAATCGAAGCAATGAATCACGAAATCAAAAAGCTACAGGCTATGGTAGAAAAAATGGAAGGAAAACCCAAGCCTTGCATGACATTAGCACTTTATTGTAATATCTGTGGAGGACCTCATGACACCAATATTTGCACTTCTACGTCTGCATCTGAACAAGTTGAGGCGGTAGATTATCAAAGGAACTCCAACTTCAATGCTTATGGACAAAACCAAAGATCAAACAACAATTGGAAACAGGGAGAGGGTTGGAACAATAACAACAATGATGGATATCAAGCGCAAAGACAGTACAACTATGGACAGAAGCCTGCATATGGACAAAATGATAAGAACAGACTAATGTACAATCAAAACCAAGGAAATGGAAATCAAATGACCCAGTTCAGGCCACAATACGACTCTCAACTTGATTTTACTCAACAGAGAAGGGATGACATCCGTGAGGTAGATGAAAGACTTACAAGGACGATCATGGAACTCAAAAATGGTCGGGCAAATCTGAAACAAGAAATTACTCAAGAGATTAGACAAGAAATTTCTAGTCTTCGCCAAGAGTCTAAGGTTACACTAAAGACAATTGAGAATCAAATCTCTCAGATGTTTAAGATGATGTCAGATCGACACTACGGACAACTCCCAAGCAACACTGAAAACAACCCGAAAGAGAGAGTCAACGCCATTGATGCCAAAGAAGAAACACATGAGAAATGTGATCCAATGGATGCTATCTGTGGAACTTGTCAATGTAAGGTAGACGACCAAAGAAACAAGACTACCTCTTGTAGTCTTAATCTTGAATTAAAAAATGCGAACAGTTCATGCACCATATCAATGAAGGAACGCAAGGAGGAAACCACTTCGGAAGAAGGCCCGAAAGAAAAGGAACTACCAAGAGACAACGTCAAAAGCTCGAAAGAAAAGGAAACAGCTCGAGAAGGTAAATTTAAAGCTTTTATTCGAAAATTCTTCAATAGCAAAGAATGCCGTGAGTTGTTTCAGAATGACATTTGTGATAATTTTACATGTTTAAGCCAAGAATCTTCTGCTTGCTTGACTGAGGGAAACCCCAGAAAGAAGGGTGACCCTGGAGCTTTGTTGATTCCTTGTTCTATACAGAACATGGAACCTAGAAACGCTCTTGCTGATCTTGGTGCTTCTATTAATGTCATGTCTTCAAATCTCTTTGAGAAATTGAACCTACCACGTTTGAAACCGACGAGGCTGACTCTACGTTTGGCTGACGGAACCACACGGTATCCTGAAGGCTTAGCGGAAGATGTTCTAGTAAGAGTAGGAAAATTTCTTGTGCCTGTCGATTTTATTGTCTGTAAGACGGGAGATGATGATCCCCATGAATCCTTAATTCTTGGAAGACCATTTCTGGCTACATGTCGGGCTGTTAGTTCAGGAGAAATTACCCTGAGATTCGAAGGACAAGCCACGAATGATGACAAGGAAAAGGCAAAAGAAGGAGCTGATGACAATGAAAGGGCAAAGGTCAAATCAAAAGTGAAACCAAAACCGAAGCGAAGGAACGATAAGCTTACTTGGAAAAACACGTGGGTACCAAAATGCTTCTTACCCACCACCAAGGAATATGGTTGAATTCAAACCAAGCTATAATGCGTCTAGCCAATGACGTAAATCGTGGCGCTACTTGGGAGGCAACCCAAGATTTTAATAAAATGCTTTACATTATTGCTATGCTTTCGTTTTTAATGTTTTTGTTCTAATAAATTGCTACAATCATATGGAACCATGTTTTGAGGACTAATTTGTAGGATTCGAGACTAGAAATTGCTTTGGAAGAGCTTAAACTGGATATAGGTATGGAAGGCAAGGCCCAAAATTAGAAGAAAACGATGCAGTGGACCTACACGAGGCTCACACGTGTGTAGCCGTGCGTGGGAACGAGGCAGTAGCCTCCCACGCACGCTCACACGCGTGTTGCCATGCGTGGGAGCGAGGCAGAGAGCTCCCACGCACGGTCACACGAGTGTGACCGGCGTGGAGGCCCCTACGGGTTTAAAACCCTTGTTCGGCCATCCCACCTTATTTTTCTCCCAAAATCAATTTTTCTCTTCTCTTCTCCACGCAAGGAAGAACCAAACTCAAGGTTTGAACATACTTCTCACTTTTTACCATTCAAAGAAGATTAAAACGTCAACATCAAGGTAATCTTTCATCTTTTTGACTCTTTATCCTTGAATATTCATGAGTTTGGAAGAGTTTGAATGTGAAATTTATTTTACATTGCCTTGCATGATTTTGAATGATTAAATTGGTTATAATGCTTCATAGAACTATCCTTTAATGTTTTCTTTCATTATTGATGGTTACATTGATGGATTGTTGTATATTCTTGAACTTCAAGTGTGAACACCATTGATAAACAAATGGGTTTGTTAAATTTCTTGTTGAAATTATGAAATTAACAAATGGGTTTGTTAAATTTCTTGTTGAAATTATGAAATTGATGCTTGGGTTTGTTAAATTTCTTGTTGAAATTATGAAATTGATGCTTGGGTTTGTTAAATTTCTTGTTGAAATTATGAAATTGATGCTTGAATTGATGAAATTTCTTGTTGAAATTATGAAATTGATGCTTGAATTGATGAGATTTCTTGTTGAAATTATGAAATTGATGCTTGAATTGATGAGTAAACTTGCTATAGAACTATTATATGTCATCAATTTGACTTTTCACATGCTACATCGCCCAAATTGAATTTTCAATTTCAAAACCCTAATTTTGAATTTGGGGAAGAAGATGAAGTTGACTTTTTGAAATTCTTGACTTTTGTAGTTGACTTCTTATTTGACTATCAAATTGATATATCTTATGATGAATTTATGCATGTGTGTGATAATGGAATGATATTGTTGATATTCTTATGCTTGAAATTGTCCAAAATATAGGGGAAACTATGGCAAAATTTTCGGAAATTCTTAGCCCTATATGTTTGAAATCCATTATCTTGACAAGGAATTTTACACAAATATAATGGTGACTTATTCAAAGCCAATTACCATGAATGATAATTTCTATAATTTGTAGGATGGGACGCTCGAAAGAAATTGCAAAGAAATCAAAACATGATGTAGGAGAATCGAGTCGATCAAGGACACGGCAGCACACTACAGCTCAACAGGCTATACAAGAGCCGGGATCAAGGTCACTACGACACTTGACACCTATTCAACTCGCAACAGTAGACAACTATAAAGGAAAGCAGCTTTCTGTTGGCCGTCACTTTGAGGATAATGTTTTAAGAGAATTTGGTTGTTTGCAAGAAGTGAATATGCTCCTTAGGCACCCACAGCTCCGCTATCTGTTTCAGTGGAGAGGACCCACCTATGCGCCTGTCACCTATGAATTCTTGGCGACCCTAGAGATTAGAAGGGAAGTCAACGATGCAAGGGAGTCTATTTCATTCACTCTTTTCGGCAACCACTACAGTATGTCTATTAACACTTTAGGTGTTACACTTGGTTTTCATGCAACAAACAATGCCCCATACAACTCTTCAAACTTGAAGGCAAAGCTCATCACCCGGAATGCTTTGAAGGCTATCAGATTAGCCTTTGCTATAAATCTCTCTGGACGAACCACGAATAGAAACAAGGTATACAAGCAGGACTTATTCTACATGTGGTGCATGGAGAATGATGTCAGTATTAACATGGGCGTTCAGGCTAGGAAATGGCTCCAGACCCAGCTAAAGCCAAAGGTTCAGACTGTGTTTATTGGACCTTTTGTTTCTAAATTGTGTATTGGGTTGGGCCTACTGGACCGGTTGATGGGGGAGAGATCTGATGGTTGCTCAATTTCTTTTACCGTGGGAGAGTTCTTTGCCGCAGAACTAAGGCTTGGAGGTGATGATGCACCCGATTTAAATGCTTCTGATAATGATGATGAGGACGAGAAAGAGAATGAGGAGGAAGACGCTGCATAGGAGCAAGGCCCAACTCCAATGGAGTGGACCGCGTCGCAAAATTTTCATAGACAGCTACATGAGAAACAAATGAACTATTGGCGTGAGGAGCATACTTGGCAGGAAGGCCATTTCACATCCATCTCCGCAAGACAGGATGTTCACACCGAGGATCTCAACCGCATGAGACAAGCGGTGGAGAATAATGATAGAAGAATTGCCGCTCTTGAAGCTCGATTCGACAGGCAATTTCATCCCTTCGGTGATGAGTGATACCTTCCTCAACTATTCTCGGTCCTAACTGATTAACACTTGATTATGAGTTCTGTGACTTGGGTTACTATGATTGCTGGTCCCGTCTGAACATTAGGATCCCTATGCGTGGGGTTCCGACTTTTATTTCTTTTGTTTCTTTTCTATGCTTTACTTTACTTTATTGCTTTATGTTATTTAATTTCCAACTGCTTTACTTATCCGCATTTATATTTGAATAATTCTTCTTATTTACATGCTTTATTATTTATGTTTCTGCTTTTATATTTCTATCAGTTTATAATAATTGAATAGTACTCCGAAAACCCTTTTTGTATGTTATGTCTCCATTTCTTATAGAGCATCTATAACGGGAGCAGGCCTATGCTGGAAGCTAAAGTGTGGAAAGAAGGATGCATACTTGGTTTATCCTCTTATCCCTTTTCTAATTTTAAGCCCCGTTTTGATCTTTAAAGTGTGGAAATATTTTCTTTATAGCTTTGTGTATGAGTATACTTAAGTTTACCATGATTAATAGGATCGTTTGATGCATACCCTTTATCCCAGAGCAATTTCCAAAGTGTGGAAAGGGATTTTTAATTGTCTATCCTTAGAATCCCTGTTTCGTTCCTTTACCCTGTACGTATAGAAACATCAAGGACGATGTTTACTCTAAAGTGTGGAAAGGACGCACTTTGTGCTTTACATGCTTACATGCTTAGTATTAGAAGTTGAAGCTCTTGGGAATGATAAGCGGGTGCATTTGCAGTTTTGAAAAGAGAGTTATTATTTGTGTTATCTAGGGAGAATTTTGACTAGATGCCCAAAAATTTTTACTCTCGAAATATCTTTGAGGAAGTTACTTTTCGCACCCATGAGAGAGTTTAGAGCCAAATAAGTTTACATTCTTGCCTGCTTGCATGATGTTCACCTCTTATTTACGTAAGACCTTAGTCAAGGATCTCTCGAAGTGGGAGTGTGCACTCTTTAATTTGAGAAAGATAAAACTAGCGAGGCCCGGAATTGAACTAACCTTGGTAGGGCATGGGGCAAAAGGTGAGCCTAATGGTGAGCTTAATGAGAAAACAAAACCCTTGAACATTAAATAGAAAAAGGCATGAGGGGTTGACACGAGGAGAAGTCGAAAAGGCAAAAGGCCAAGCACCAAAAGAGTTTAAAAAAAATTGAGGGAAGCCAATTCGTTGGGTTGTGTCCAAACCATAGTCTTCGGTAAGCAAAAAGCTTTATCTGGAGTCGGTTGTTCACATAAAAAGATCCCAAGAATTGAGAAAATAGAGCTGAGGTGAGCCGCTTTGCTAGGATTCGAGTACCCATTGCACTGACCTTCGAAAAATCATGGATCTCCATGTGAAGTCGGGTGGCTCGATGACGTTATCCTAGGAAGTGAGAAGAAAGAGGGACCGCGCTAAGCCAAAAGCGGTGAGTGGTCCATGCCCCTACCCTCATTTACATTTACGTTGGGCTTTGGCGTATAAGGATGGAAAGTTGATTAGCTAGTGAACATCGTTCCCACTAGTAGGATCGGCTAGAGGCCCTATTTAAATAAAAGGTGAACCGAAACTTTGGAAATGCATGCTTGCGTATGGTGCGAGAAGTGTGATCCCTTGTTTTATTTGTTTTATCTACGAAAGGTTTTTATTTCCCGAAAATATTTCTTGAGTTGCTGACATCTTACCAAAATCCTTTATAGATAACACAAATGATTTTCCCCGTTTCAACAGTCTTAGACACCCATTATTTTGACTTGCCAAAAGCTTTATTTTGCATGGGAGAGTATCTCGGAGACTTATATGCTTAGAGAGTAAAATGTTTTGCTTGAGGACAAGCAAGAAGCAAAGTGTGGAAAATTTGATAA
>NC_044919.1:15684185-15693212 GCF_003576645.1 Ipomoea triloba | reverse complement strand
GTCTTGCTTGAGGACAAGCAAGAAACAAAGTGTGGAAAATTTGATAAGACTCCGAGATACCCTTATTTCAGGCACATTTTAGGGTGTTTTATCGCGTCTATAGCATCCTTATTTGGTAAATTATGTGCGTAAATGTTTGAAAATCACTAACTGATGCACAGAAGCTACTTATAGCTTAAAAGAAGTAAAACAGGAGCCCCGGGAGCAAATAGGACGAAAAGATGAGCTTAAAAAGCAAACCAGGCAAAAGCGGAGCCCCGGAGGACCAATCTGGAAGGCCACACGCGTGTGAGCAAGCGTGGAAACTTTCCAGAAGCTCCCCACGCACGCTCACACGCGTGTGAGAGGTGTGGAGGCGTGTTGCGCGAATTTCAGCTAGGGTTGTCATTTCTGAGACTATTTAAACCCCTTTGATGAATTTCCAGAGGAGGATTCCAGAATTTTTAGTTTTCCCTTTTCTTAGTTTTTCCTTTGGAGAACTTTCTCCATTTTTTCTAGTTTCTAGATTAGATCAATCTCCAATGTAGAAGACAACAAGCTTGGATTGAAGATCTTCTTCTCTCTAGGTGATCTCTATTTCATTTCTATAATTTTAGTAATCTTATTCTTGGATTAAATTAGCTTTTGCTTGTATTTCATATCATGAGTAGCTAATTTAGTCTAGGGATTTGGATTGTGTGATTGAATATTGCTTTTGTGATGATCTTATTTCTATATCTTGGATCTATGAGTTTGTGTTGATGGATTATCTATTCTTGTCTTTTGATTGTTGTTTTGATGAGATCTTGTTTGGATTTGGCCAATCTAGATGAGAGATTGAGCTCTTGACTCTTTCATGTCTTTGATTAGAGTTAGGATTTAAAGCTTTACACAATCAAAGTTCCTATGGACTTCTTAAGAATAGTAGGATAGTGTGTAGCTTAAGTGTTTGATAAAATTCCTCTTAGAACTTTGGATGCTTGAAGGCACTCCTAAGTCAAAGAAGCCTTAGTACACAAGGTGGAAAATGACTAAGACAACACACTCTTGAATAGCCAATATCCTAGCAATCCTAATCCATGACCTTGCACTCTCACTATGCAATATTCATGAACACTATCCAATCCCTACCCCTTTTACATATTCCCAAAATCACTTTTACTTTACTACTCTTTTGCACTCAAACCAACCAATGAACTACACTCTCACTTGCAATTCCACCCTTCACCACACTCAAGTCCTATGCATGATCCAATCAAGTAGACTCCCGAATGTTTGACATACCTCCACGTCCCTCCTTCGAGACCGACACTCGGGGAGTNAGGACAAGCAAGAAGCAAAGTGTGGAAAATTTGATAAGACTCCGAGATACCCTTATTTCAGGCACATTTTAGGGTGTTTTATCGCGTCTATAGCATCCTTATTTGGTAAATTATGTGCGTAAATGTTTGAAAATCACTAACTGATGCACAGAAGCTACTTATAGCTTAAAAGAAGTAAAACAGGAGCCCCGGGAGCAAATAGGACGAAAAGATGAGCTTAAAAAGCAAACCAGGCAAAAGCGGAGCCCCGGAGGACCAATCTGGAAGGCCACACGCGTGTGAGCAAGCGTGGAAACTTTCCAGAAGCTCCCCACGCACGCTCACACGCGTGTGAGAGGTGTGGAGGCGTGTTGCGCGAATTTCAGCTAGGGTTGTCATTTCTGAGACTATTTAAACCCCTTTGATGAATTTCCAGAGGAGGATTCCAGAATTTTTAGTTTTCCCTTTTCTTAGTTTTTCCTTTGGAGAACTTTCTCCATTTTTTCTAGTTTCTAGATTAGATCAATCTCCAATGTAGAAGACAACAAGCTTGGATTGAAGATCTTCTTCTCTCTAGGTGATCTCTATTTCATTTCTATAATTTTAGTAATCTTATTCTTGGATTAAATTAGCTTTTGCTTGTATTTCATATCATGAGTAGCTAATTTAGTCTAGGGATTTGGATTGTGTGATTGAATATTGCTTTTGTGATGATCTTATTTCTATATCTTGGATCTATGAGTTTGTGTTGATGGATTATCTATTCTTGTCTTTTGATTGTTGTTTTGATGAGATCTTGTTTGGATTTGGCCAATCTAGATGAGAGATTGAGCTCTTGACTCTTTCATGTCTTTGATTAGAGTTAGGATTTAAAGCTTTACACAATCAAAGTTCCTATGGACTTCTTAAGAATAGTAGGATAGTGTGTAGCTTAAGTGTTTGATAAAATTCCTCTTAGAACTTTGGATGCTTGAAGGCACTCCTAAGTCAAAGAAGCCTTAGTACACAAGGTGGAAAATGACTAAGACAACACACTCTTGAATAGCCAATATCCTAGCAATCCTAATCCATGACCTTGCACTCTCACTATGCAATATTCATGAACACTATCCAATCCCTACCCCTTTTACATATTCCCAAAATCACTTTTACTTTACTACTCTTTTGCACTCAAACCAACCAATGAACTACACTCTCACTTGCAATTCCACCCTTCACCACACTCAAGTCCTATGCATGATCCAATCAAGTAGACTCCCGAATGTTTGACATACCTCCACGTCCCTCCTTCGAGAACTCCCGAATGTTTGACATACCTCCACGTCCCTCCTTCGAGACCGACACTCGGGGAGTCACACCTCCACGTCCCTCCTTCGAGACCGACACTCGGGGAGTCACAGACTTTCCATTTTATCATACAAATATCTTTTGACATTTCACCCTATGCACGCAAGTGTTGTCAACGAGCATTTGATAAGTGATAACGGTCGGCAATTTGATTAGGCGGCGTAGTCGGTGCCTAGGAGGTCTAGTCGTGCCTAGGAGGCCTAGGCGGTCAGCGGCTTAGGCGGTGGTTAGGCGGCCTAGGCAGAGCTTAGGCGGTCGCCAAGCTGGCCAGCCGCCTAGACCACCATTTAAGGTGATACGCTAGGCGGTCGACCAACGCCTAGCGCCTAGGCGGAGAATAATCGGCACCTAGACGTGATTTTTGCAACACTGACTACTATTAATAAAAATGAAATCTTCATTTGTGAAATTCGTGCCCAAACAATGGTAAAGATAAAATGGAAAAGAAAAACCGATATTACTAATTGATTGAAAATATAAAAAGATCCTAATGGAAAAGGAAACGGAAATTAGGCAAATTGAAAAAAGAAAATGATATTACTAATTGACTGAAAATTATTTAAAAACTTTAAAAAAAATTAATTACACTTTCCTTTTGAAAACTTTAAATTATTTAAACTTTTAAAAAATTAATTAAACATTGGTTGTTAGATTTTTTTTATAATTATTACAATTAATTCATTCAAATATGGAGGAGAAAGAAAAAACTAACAGGGCGTTTGGTTAGAGGGAATGAATTAAGTGGGAAAAGAATTGCAATTCCATGGAAAAAGAATAATGCGGGAATAAAGTGAGAGTTTAAATTCCAGTGTTTGGTTGGCAGGAATAAAATTGCTCGGAATTTCAATTCCAATGTTTGGTATACATTGGAATTGAGAGGGAATACGTAGTATAAAGTCCAAAATGCCCATTGTTGTTGTTGTTGTTATTATTATTGTTGTTGTTGTTGTTGTTATTATTATTATTATTATATATAATTGACAAATTAATTCACAAATTGTTAAAGTTGTTGCATATAAATAATGCAAAATTTGAAGAGTTCTGCATATAAAGAACTCAAAGAAAACGAAAGTTGTTGTATATAAATAACGCATATAAAAATACAAATTTTGAATAGTTGTTACATATAAAGATTTAAATTAAATGAACATACACAAAGAGAAGTCGAAGAATAGTAAACGCTATAATTTAGAAGAGAATGTCATGTATCAATTTTAGGTTAAAAAATGGAGGGGTAATTTTGTCTTAAGACTATATTTTTTCTTACTAAAATCCATGGAATTAAAATCCCATGGGGGGCCATGGGATTCTAATTCCACGAAAATGAGGGAATTGTAATTCCGTAGAATTGCAATTCCCTCCAACCAAACGAAGGAATTTTGTTGCATTTGGAATTATGCGGGAATTAAGTGGGAAAAAAATTGTAATTCCCTCCAACCAAACGCCCTGATGCGATATGGTGAAATGAATATACTTAAGGTATAAAGTATAATTGTACATATATTAGTATAATTGACTAATAATAATTGTCTAATAATTATTATGGTAATTAAACTAAACATTGGTTGTTGAATTTATTTTTATAATAATTATAATTAAATTAATTTCTCATTTTACCATATTTATTTTAGTAATAATATAATTACATAAGTCATATTACATATCGATCCTTTTAAGATAATTGTGGACAAACAAGTCATATATTATTCAATTAATTGAGTAATACTTTTGCACTAATCTTATAATCAAATAAATGTACATGTTCAATATTAGAATTATTTTATAATTTTATATTTATTTTTATTATCTAAATATATAATAAAAAAAATTATCCGTGCATTGCACGAGTAATTTCACAATTATTTGCTCTAATTTAAGCAAAGAAAACATCATAAAACATAATCGATGCAACCAATTTCATCAATTGAGCTATATAATATTCGATGTTATAATTTATATAATTGTATATCGATCCAAATATTCTTAAAATATTATAACAAATTCATTCCGTGCAACGCACGGGCGAAAATACTAGTAAGACTATAAAGATGAAAAGTTTATCATAATAAAAAGTCTTTATAATATCTACATGTATTTATTATTTTTGTGTAGGTAATAATGCAGTAAGGAGCTTTTTTAGTGATTATTTTCTATCAATTGTTTTTTAAAGAGTTGAAATTAGTATCAAATTTGGTCAACGCATCAAAATTATAAACATGAAAATAAGAACCAAACAGGAAAAGTCATATGTAATAATTAAGGTTATCTTTGTTTTTTCTTTTTCTTTCATGGTTTTGAAGGGGAACACAGAACACCTACTGACCTAGTGCTTTTCTGTCCTTGAGATGATTAATAATGATATTCACGTGGAAGACTACAACGGGGTTTTGAGGCAAATTATTGTGTGGACCATGGTCCATATAGTATTATATAGACAATAATAAAAAGTACATTTTTAATATACTAAAATTACATTATTTGTATATTGAATGTACATTATATAAAATAATGTATTTTTAATATTTAAATAATATATTTTTTAAAATATAATATACATTTTTAATATATTAAAAATATATTATTTGATACTTGATAGTATGGTCCAAATAGCTGTGTGAATCAATAATGATTGGGGTTTTGGCATTATCGTCACAGTAGAGAGTTTCAGGCCTTTGGTCCACACTCACATGCGGATTGACTTCCTGTTTCGTTAAGTTGAACTCCATGGCGAAAGCCCAAATAAATTGCGTGCTAACGTCCTCTACTTCAATGCTATAATTGAGATTACTTATTCCCTCGTATATTTAAAATCCAAATGTGTTACACGAGTTATGACACCTATTCAATTTTTTTAAAATAAATGCTTAATTTGAATTTTAAGGTATTTAACATTTTTTGGTACATCAAAATTATTTTTAACAACCACAAAAAAAAAAAAAAAAAAAAAAAAAAAAAAAAAAACAATTCAACCATTACAAGGCGTTTGATTGGAAGGAAAAAATTAAAGCACTCTTACATAAATCATATATAACGTCAGACATTTAACATCTGTTATATGAAAAACCAACGTTAAAGGTTAAATAAATAAATAAATAAAATTTAAAACACTTTAAAGTCGGTTATTAACTAATAACCGACGTTATAAATAAGAAATTTAAAAAAATAATAGAGACTAATATACGACGTCATTTATATACAACATAACCAACGTCATAGTGCATTTTAGTTTTTTCTTTTTTTTTAAAAAAAATTTCATATACGACGTCAGTTAATAAGAAAACCGACATTGTATTATTGTTATTTTTTATTTTTAATGTCGACGAAGCGATATGACGTCGGTTAGTTATTTAGCCGACGTCGTATCACTTCACAATAAAAAGTTAGTAACCACGACGTCGGTTGTTCTTAAAAATCGACATCGTAGGGTTTTAATTTAATTCAAGAACTACCGAAATTAGACCATTTTGAACCCTCAGTTTAATTTTTTTCTCCACACAACACAGCCATCGCCACCCATCGTTGAGTCGCACAGCCACCGTCATCCACACCGCAGCCCACTGCCGCTCAACCACCGTCGTCTTCGTCTCCCCGCTCGAACGCCAACCAACGCCATCTACCACCAGCGCTGCAACATTGCCACCGCCGCACCTCCCACAGCCACACGGGCACCGCCGTCCGACCACCTCCGGTAAGTTTTTCATTTTTTTAATTATTATTTTAATTTTTGAATTTTTGAATTATTGGAGTTAAAAATAATTATATTTGGAATTATTTATTAATGTATTACGAATTTTAGGAATTATTAGGTGTATATTTTGAATTTTATAAGTTATTGGTTATATATTTTGAATTTAGGAAATTATTGTATATATATTTTGTATTTTAGTAATTATTATTATTATCTTTTGAATTATTGTTAATTTATTTTGAATTTTGGTAATTATTGTTAATATATTTTTAATTTTAGAAATTATTGTGTATTTTAGGAATTATTATTATTATATTTTGATCTATTGTTAATTTATGTTGAAATTTAGGAATTAATGTTAATATATTTTAAATTTTAGGCATTATTGTTAATTTATTTTGAATTTTAGTTTTTTAGTGTGAGATGATGTTTTGATTAGTTTTTTTTTTTTTTTTTTTTAACTTGTTCATCAAAGGTAAGTTCACACAACTTGGAAGTGTAATAATCTAAGCATAATCATTTATTAGTTTTTTTTTTTCAATTTTAATATAAGTAAATCATGGTTAAATTTCATTGTAGGTTATTAGTTTGATTCGAGGTTCGCTTATCGTCGTGGACAAATGTTTGGTGAGGTAAGATCTTTATCTATTTATTTTCTTATGAACTTTTGGCTTTCCCTTGTGCATCTGGTGATTGGCCACACCGTGGTCTATGGTTATTTATGTTTTCGGCTTTCTCTTATTCATCTGGTGATTAGCCACACCATGGTCTATGTTTATTTTAGTTTTTGGATTTCTCTTATGCATCCGCTGATTTGCCACACCGTGGTCTATGCTTAAATTAGTTATAGTTATTGTATCATGATTATTTTAGATATTTGTTGAATCAATGGTTCAATGTTAACAAAAGTTTAATTAGGGTTAATATTATTTTAGATTAACTTGTGATGGATAAAAGTTAGATGAATGCTTCTTGGATTAGTAAGAAATATGATGATGGAGTTAGAGAATTTGTGGACCTTGCAAAACGCCGTCTTCCGAATAATAATGGGAGGGTATTTTGTCCTTGTAAGAAGTGTTGCAATTTAACAAAATTAAGGGCAGACGACATATATGATCATCTACTTTGTGATGGAATTAATCTAAGTTATACAAAATGGATATGGAACGGTGAAGGGGGAGGAGGGGCTAGTACATCTAACATGTATGTTGACAACGAAGCAAATGAAGATGATGAGTTTGAAAATCGATTGGATGAAATCTTTCACGATGTTGGAGAAGAGTTCACTGATCTATCAAATGAGTTGGATGAATTATTAAGTGATTCAAAGACCTTGCGGTCTAGTAGCACCCGGTTGCACCCCCACATGGGAGGGGGTGGATTCGAGCCTCTATGAACAGATACTACATTGTACAAGAGTCAATAGTACTGAAAAAAAAAGTGATTTAAAACAAACTTTGTGGCCAGGGTGTAGTAAATATACTTGGTTATCTATTATTTTGAAATTATTGAACTTAAAAGCTGGGAATGGATGGAGCGACAAGAGTTTTACTGCTTTACTTGAGTTATTGAAAGATATGCTTCCAGAAGATAATGAATTTCCGAAGAGTACATATGACACCAAGAAGATTTTGTGTCCCATGGAAATGGAGTATAAAAAGATAAATGTTTGTCCTAACGATTGAATATTGTTTAGAAATGATTGCAAAGAATTGCATGCATGTCCAATCTGTGGGGCATCGCGGTACAAAACAAGAGAGCATGTTGTTGGTAAGGCTAGGGACGGAGCCAGGTTTTTATGATTGGGGGGCCAAAATAGATTGTTACATTACTAATGTATTAAAATTTAGAACGTCTCTCTTGCATATCACAAAAATCATCTATAATTGAATCTATACTAAATTGTTTTGCAATTTCCTTTTCAATGTACACTAACAAACAATCATTAAGAAATTGATCATCCATCTTGTTACGAAGTGTGGTCTTGACAATTTTCATGGCAGAAAAAGATCGTTCTGTAGTAGCTATAGAAAGTATCAATTCTTTGTGTCTTTTTCATTATAGCTCAATTTTTCTATGTTCACAATTAATCACAAATCACAATGTCAATATTTTGGTGAGTCAATTAAAAATTTAAACTAACCAAGCCAATTAAATATAGCAATTTCCAGTTTCCCGTTCGTTCTTCTTATTTCTCTAGTTTCTCAACCTATACTAATTTAATGTTAGCCACTTAGCCATTAATGGAAGAAAACTAAAACTCAAAAAGCATAAACTTAAAAAAAAAATTACTTACCAGATTATATATAAAAGCATAAACTTAAAAAACACAAATTAATTACCAGATTATATATCAAAGCATAAATCATAAATGTATTCTTCCACAAAATATATAACAAATTAACAATACAAATTTACAAAGTAATTATTCAAAGTTTCAAAACAAAATGAAAACATTACCAGAAAATTAGGAATACCAGATTAATTGTTGAAGACTTGTAGTGTTAAAAATGAAGAAGATGAAAATCTGGAGCAAGCGAGCCGCGAGCAGTAGCAGTCGTCCAGTAGAGTAAGAAAACTAATATTTTTTTTAAACATATTTATTTGTTGGGTACTTGGGTTCACAGTTGATGGCTCCATACTAGCCAGTCTAGCCCATGCTAGGAAGATAGTAGGGGGCTATATATATATATATATATATATATATATATA
>NC_044919.1:15670530-15683741 GCF_003576645.1 Ipomoea triloba | reverse complement strand
ATATATATATATATATATATATATATATATATATATATATTATAACTAATTTTTTTAGGGGGGAGGGGGCGGGGGCGAAGGCCCCCTGCACACACCATGTACCTCTGTCCCTGGGTAAGGCAAGTTTGAAAGGGCCACCAGCTAAAGTTTTGTGGTATCTCCCAATTCTTCCAATATTTAAGCGTATGTTTGCAAATCCAAGTGATGCAAAAAACTTAACATGGCATGAAAATCAAAACATTATTGACGGTAAGCTTCAACACCCGGTTGGTTCTCCTAAATGGAAAACCTTTGGTAATGTTTTTCCTGAATTTGGTCATGAGTCGAGAAATCTAAGACTTGGACTTTGTACTGATGGTATGAACCCTCACGGGAACCTAAATAGCAAGCATAGCTCGTGACCAGTTATGTTGGTGATTTATAATCTACCTCCTTGGTTGTGTATGAAACAGAAATATATATTATTGTGCTTGATGATTTTTGGGCCAAAAGAACTAGGTAATGATATATATCTCTTTTTGACACCTTTGATTGAAGACTTGAAAAAATTGTGGGATGAAGGTGTGTTAGTGTTTGATGCATATTGGAAAGTGAATTTTAAGTTGCATGCTATGCATTTCTGCACAATCAATGACTTTCCCGCTTATGAAAACCTGTTTGGGTATAGTGTCAAAGGACATAAGCATGCCATATATGTGAAGATAATGCATGTTATTGTCAACTTATTCATGGTAGAAAGACAATCTATATGGGTCACCAAAGGTTTCTTGATGGATTTCACCCTTATAGACCGATTAAAAAAGGCTTTCAATGGGCAACAAGATTATACAGATGCTCCACAACTTAACCACTGACTGGATTGAAGTTTATGAACATGTGCAATGTATAAATGTTACTTTTGGTAAGACTCAAAAGCTAAAATCTCAAAGAGGTAAGAGGTCAAAAGCTAATGTTGAGATACCTCCAAATGAAAAGAACCCATGGAAAAAGAAATCTATATTCTTTGATCTTCCTTATTGGAAGACATTAGATGTGAGACATAGTATTGATGTGATGCATGTGGAGAAAAATGTGTGTGATAGTCTTGTTGGAACTCTTTTAGACATAAAAGGTAAGACTAAAGATGGACTCAATGCTAGATTAGACTTGATTGAAATGAACATACGAGCTACATTAGCTTCACGCCAAGGGGATAAGAAGACATATTTGTCTCCAACTGCTTATACTTTATCAAGAAAGGAGAAAATAAGTTTTTGTGAGTGTTTACGTGGAATGAAGTTACCACAATGGTATTCATCAAATATCAGAACACTTGTGAATATTAGGGATGGCAATTTCAATCCGCCCCGCGGATAATCACCCGAATCCACCCCGCATGGATCGGGTTTTTTTGGGTGATAGTGGGTGGTGGGTCGGGGTGGATCTTAAAAATGTAAACCCGCGGTGGGTCGGGTTGGATTCGGGTTTTATGTACAAAACCCGCCTAGCACCCCACCCGACCCACCATGTGTGTATACATATATATAATAGTAAAATAAGTAGTACTAGTATATAGTTAATTATAAAAATTTTAATAATTTTGGGTAACTTTTTAGTATTTTTATATCTAAACTACTAAATTTATTTTTTTAAATTAACAATTTAGTTATTATATTATAATATTTCTATTATTTTATGTTTTAGTATAACTAATGAATTTTATTGTTTAATTATGTCTAAGTACTTTTGATACTCCGTATTATTTTTTGAAAAAAAATAATAAATTGATAAGTGGTGGGTACCCGTAGTGGGCACCCGCACCCGGTGGGGGCGAGATGGATTCTAAAAAAGTTCACCCGATGCGGGTTGGGGTGGGGGTGGGTGGAGAAAATAAAAGGTGGGTCGGGTGATGGATGTAGCCCTCCCCGACCCACACCCGACCCATTGTCATCCCTAGTGAATATGCAAGATTTAAAATTGGTGGGGTTGAAATCTCATGATTGCCATGCCTTAATGCAACGACTATTGCCAGTGGTTGTTAGAGGTATATTGCCTAAAAAGTTGAGATATACTATTATAAGGCTTTGTTTTTTTTTTTTTCAATGCTATCTGTGGAAAAGTTATTGATCTAGACAAATTAGATGAATTAGAAAATGACATTATTGTTACGTTATGTCAGCTAAAGATGTGCTTTCCACATTCATTTTTGATACCATGATTCATTTGCTTATACATTTGGTGAGAGAAATTAGATAGTGCGGTCCCGCTTATTTGAGGTGGATGTACCCATTTGAATGGTACATGAAAGTGTTAAAAGGTTATGTGAGGAACCGTGAGGTGAGTTGTTTGTGGTGAGTGAGTGAAGATGTTAAAACGAGGAAAAACTTTTCCGAGTGTCATGTTCACAAGGATGGCAGCTTGGAGAGTGTAGACGATCTACCGCTAATTATCGTGACAACATTTATTGAAGAAAATAGTGAAATGCATGGTTAACAAAAGTAAAGCTAAAAATGTAAACTCTATCAAGAACAAAGAGGATGGGATTAGGACTTATCGGATTTTGCACTCTCAAGCTATGGTAAGGATTGAAAATGCCATTCGGTCTAGTTAAAGGGACTAAACGCAATATACTGAGTGGCGTCACACTCGGTATCCCAATCCTCATTCGGTTGGGGAATTTTATTGAACACCTTGTCTATGAATCTCCTCCAGACCTCATCCTTCCGGACAAAGGGCAGGAGATGTGAACATCAAGCTCTCGGTAAGTAAATATGTTATAATTCTCTACATTAATAGTTATATATGTTGAATAAATTGAACAAATTTTGGGAATAAATTGAACCGCACAACCATTTTGGGAATTTTTTCGGGGAACGGGGGCGGGGATGGGGAGAATTTCCCCATCCCCGCAGGGGACGGGGAGGGCATTCCCCGCCCCGACCCTAATCCCCGATCCCCGTCCCCGATTCCCCATATAATTACATATATATATATATATATATATATATATATATATTATTAACAAAAAAACTTTAAAACAAGATTGAAAATACTAGCAGTATTGCCACTGCCTACAGTAGCGATTTGTTTAACTGCTTTGTTTTAACTTTTAGTTTTGATTAGTATTAGTGATTAGTTTTAAATTTTGATTAAGTGATTTGTTTTTAGAATATTAACTAGTTAAATAAATAGACTAACTTGATTAGTATTTAACTAATTTGTTGAATTTTGATTAACTGGAAATGAAAGTGTGATTAACTGAATTTTGACTAATAACTAGTTTCTATCATGCTAAAAATAAAGCAATTTAACATATTTTTAAAAAATAAAGTGTGATGAAAATAATATTGTTACTGGCACTAAGCAAAAGGTATAATTTTTTTTTCATTAGCATCATTAAAAAAAAAAAACGGGGCGGGGATTCCCTATCCCCGAAAATTCCCCGCGGGGACAGGGATGGGGAATAATTCTACATCCCCGCCGGGGAACGGGGCGGGGACGGGGAATGGGGACCTATTTTGGGGACGAGGACGGGGACCCCATTCCCTGCCCCAGCCCTGCCCCGTTGCCATCCATAGCTGCAATGCATCACTTTATTATTTGCCCAAAGAAGCTGGTAGAGTTATGTACTCAAGCTGAGGTATGTATTCTCAAAACTTTTAGATTTTAAATTAGTATTTAATTTAATTTTTAAAAATAGTAATTGTTACTTATATTCAACAGTTAAAAAGAAAGTCCAAATTGAATTATGAATCCGTTGTGCAACAATCTTCTGTTGATTTGACTATAGCTGATCCAACTTCTTTGAGTCCTTTATGTCAAAAGGCATATAAAGTTGTTCGCAATCTAAAACAAAATCTTGTGATGGATATGTCTCGTGGTATTGTGGGCGACATTGAATATGAGTTACATCTTGAGAAGTTGGAGGTCATGCATTTTTTAAATATGGAGACGTTGAATATTTCTTGTTTGCAGTTCTTTATAAGGCAATAAGTTCTTTGCTATTATTTGCTCATATTTTTTTTTCATTTCATTTATTAGAACTATTATATTAGTAATATATATGATTGGGTGTATTTTCTAATAGGGGTCTTTATAACGAATTTGGTTTGGCATCAAAGACCACGTATGTCTTCTTAGATCCAAACTGGATTCAACCAAAATTGACGACTAGAGAAGAACCGTCAGGGTATATAAATGTCACCATGCAATATGGAAGAAACAATGTCATTTAGCTCCATATGTTATAAAGTAAGTTTTAATTGCTTCAAATAAAATAACTTAAATATAATGTACTTCTATTATATATTATATTTACTTACAAGTAATAAATTATTTATTTGTGGTGGGCATTGGATGTTGATGGCAATTTGTCCTCTATTATATGAAATCTATTAAAGATATAGTTGAAATGTAAGTAAACTTATAAGTAATTAATAGTTATTATTAATAATGTACGGTATCATAAAGTATTTATGTATACTTATCTCTTATGTTTATAGGTGTGTGAAATCAGCAAGTATTTTGAGTGGAAAGAAACCAACTCGTCAATCAAAATGGATTAAATGTTTGGTAAATATTTTATACATTTGTAAAATATATATTTTATTGTTTTCATAAATTTTTAATTGTATTTTAATTCAAATATAGTGTGCCAAACAAGATGAAAGTATCGAATGCGGATATTATGTGATGAAATACATGTTTAAAATTCTTTCCAATGAACATATGGAGGAAAGGATAAGGCAAGTAATTTAATAAAATACCTTTCTCATTCAAATTTTAAAAATACTTACTAATTATTTATTAATTCTCAACATTGTAGATCGTGGAGAGAGTTGGTAGATTAATCTACAATCAACAAGAGAATAATGAAGTTAGAGACGTCTGGGCCAAATTCTTCATTGATGAATGGTTTAGTACATTGCATTAGTACGTGAACTAATATATTTGATATTGATAATTTTAGATTTAAATTGTATTATTAATTAGTATCAATTGTGAGATTTATTACTTTTATTAATTGTGATATTATAAATATAAATTGTACAGGTTTTGGATGTGATTGTGATAAGATATTTGAGTAGGTTTTAAATGTGGTTGTGATATATATATAAATATATATGAGCAGGTTTTGGGTGTAATAGACAAATAAATGTAATACTTAAATAAAAATACATAAATCGTCGATTGTTAGTATTAAACGACGTTGTATATATTATATATTCTTTTTTAAAAAAAAAAACCTACAACGTCGGCTATTTAGTAATAGCAAATAGCTGACATTGTATATTAATTTTTTTAAAAAAAAACTTTCGACGTCAATTATTTTTTAACCGACGTCGTATGTGCACCATACAACGTCTATCTAATCAACGTCTCGTTTTAGCCGACGTTAAATGGTCTAGAAAACTGATGTTAAAAGTCATTTGTGTACTAGTGAGGAAAAAAGAAATTGTAATTCCATGATAAAAGAATAAAGTAAGAATTCAAATTACATTGTTTGGTTGGCAAAATAGAATTACTTGAAATTGAAAGGGAATAAGTGAAAACACTATCTAAGGTTTTCCTAGGGTTTGTTTGTTTTCCGTGCTTTTTTCGATCGTGGTGTTCGGCTTTCTTTGCTGTTTATCAGCGTTTTTCTCACTTCTGTGTATACGTCGACGAACTGCATGGCGTCATCTACGACTGGAGGTGTTGTTGGAAGGCTGACCGAACGCTAGGCTGATATGGCGTTGGATGATGAAGAAGAAGGGTTTGAGCCAGTCGGTGAGGGTGTCGGTGTGATTGAGATTGGCGGGGAGGAGTCCTGGGTGGTAGTCGGTCATTTCCTTACTGTCAAGCTTGTTAAGGTGGAGTTCATGCGGCAAGTTCTGGCCTCTGTGTGGCAGCCGGTCAATGGTGTCCAAGTTACTGAGCTACAACCCAACTTGTTTCTGTTTATCTTCTATCATAAGTCTGATATGGTTCGGGTGTTGGAGAAGGGGCTGTGGTCTTTCGAAAACAACACGCTCGTCTGTAGGCAGGTCCGCGACGGCGTCCTCCCGGGTAATTTGATTCTTGATTCAGTTGACATGTGGCTACAGGTCCATGAGCTGCCGTTATGTTATACTTCTGACTTGGTTCTTGAATAGATAGGGAATTTTATTGGTGGTTTCGTGCGCTGTGGCGATAGATTTGCTGGTGTTCCTTGGAGAACCCTTTATCGGATTCGTGTGTCGATTCCGGTAGCCCGTCCGTTGAGGCGTGGAATGAAGTTAGTTAAGAGGGACAAAACTACCTGTTGGGTTTCATTCAAATACGAACGGCTACATACTTACTATTTCTTTTGCGGGTTGTTGTGGCACTCGTACAAATTCTATGTTAAGGCCAGAGATTCGCCCATGCCACTCGAGCAGTATCTGTACGGGGCTGGTTGAGGACGGGAGGTCGCACGCAGTGGCGGAGCCAGAATTTAAGTTGAGTGGGGGCGAAGAAGCAAAGTTAAATGAATTCAAAATTGTTCAAATAAAAAAATATCAAATACGAATAAGATTGTTCAAATACAAAATACATTATAAATTACAATACAAGGTTTATGATAAACTAAGGGATAATATCCCTCTATGCTCTCTCATGTTTTGACATCGGTGTAGAATTGCTTCATTTGAAAAAAGAAAAAAAAAAAGAAACACTTAGAGACCAAATCATACATATTGTTAACTAGAGATGATGAAAAACTAAAATACATTAAGATAAAAAATATTTAAAATAAAATATAAAACATAATTAATTCAATAAAATAGTTTGAATGGAAAACACATTATAAATCACACAAAATTTCACTTAAAGAATTTGAAAACAAAATTTATGTGACAGGGTTTGAACAATAGACCATTTCACTTAAAGAATTTGAAAACAAAATTTATGTGCCAGGGTTCAAACAATAGACCATTTCATATGGTATAGCAATGGTGAAGCCTTACAATCTAAGCCAAATTACTCTTTATTTAAGTTTTGGTATATTTAGTATATATACTATATATATGGGGTGGGGGAGTGGGGGCAGCTGCCCCCACTGCCCCCATTGTGACTCCGCGAGTGGTCGCACGGGTCCAAGAGTGATTGGGGACCACTGGTTGATCCCGTCGGAGGGACCCCAGCGAGCGGAGGAGCCGGCTGCTCCAACGATGAGCTTGAATGGCGAGTCGGATGGTGGTTTGGTCACTGATGGTCGTGCGCGGGAGACGGGGGTAGTGGCAGTTTCTAAAAAGCGACGTGAGGGCTCGGGCGGTGGTGGCGGCCGACATAATGGTGGGGAGGTTCTGATGTGATGATGACTGACGTTCCAAAAAACTTGTCCTTGGCGGGTTCTGGCTCTCAGACACGCCCATCGTCATGAGTACTATTAGTTGGAACTGTCGTGGCTTGGGCGATCCACGCACAATTCGAGAGATTGTGGGCCTTGTGTCCTATAGGAAGCCCAAGTTCTTGTTTTTTATGGAAACTAAGGTGGGGCGGATACATCAGAGCGGATCCGTGTCAAACTTGGTTTTGTGGGACTGTTTTATGTGGATTCCGTTGGTTTGAGTGGGGGTTTGACTCTATTTTGGAGGAAGAATTGCACGTCCAATCTGTTAAGTTATTCACGACATCATATTGATGTGCAGGTTAGGCTAACAAGTTACGAGTGTTGGCGAATGACGTTTTTCTATGATTTACCGGAGCGCGGAAGGAGGAAAGACTCTTGGGACCTGCTTAGATCCTTGGCTGGTAGATCCCCATTGCCATGGGTGGTCTTAGGAGATTTCAATGATCTCTTATATACTCTACTTCAGGATTACAGCCTGATTTTTTCACCTAGTTAAATAATTATTCAATTGGGAAATAGTGTTCATCTTTATGAGAGAAAAAGAAAGTATTTAGTTATTGTTGAGATTTGAACCTTATACCTCTCCCATTAAACACTACGATCTTAACCTTCAAGCCATCACAATTCTTTATTCCTTAAGTTCCATTTGAAACCTTATTCTCATCATCATAATTACTAGAATATTATTATTATTAGTATGATTATTATTATGATTACTATTACTATTATTATTATTAGTATGATTATTATTATGATTACTATAAATATAATTATGTACTTTGGTAATGTATATTATATATATATATGTAGTATACGTATGTATATATTACTTTCAAATATAAATATTTTTACATACATATATATGTAAGTGTGTGTATATATATTACTATTATATATATGGAACACTATGTGTACGTATATATATGTAAACATGTATATATGTATGTGTATCTATCCAAATATCCAATACATTTTCTTCTATTAATCATAAAAAAATTATTTAAATGTGATTGGATATGATTAGGAGGTTACATGAGTTACAATTTCTAATCTATACTATATATAAAAACAATTTCCTCCTCCCAAAATTTCCCCCCAAAACTTAGGGGTATTTTGGTAAAATCATTTATTTTATTTATTTATTATTTTATTATTTTATTAATTATCCATCCTATAATATTATTATGGTAATATATGATAATGATAATATGGTAATATTGTTAATATTAATGGGTGATGGTGATTAGTGATATATAATTGATAATTGATAATATGGTACATGGTATTATTCTAATATTAATATATTAATATATAATATATTAATATATACTAATATTAATTAATTAATTGGTGATTATTTTAAAAAAGAATAATTAATTGGTGATTGGTGATTAGTGATATGGTAATATTGTTATATATTAATATATATATATATATATATATATATATATATATATATATAATATATATATATATATATATATATATATATTAATATAATAATTAATTTTGGTGATTGGTGATTAGTGATATTGTAACCCCTCGGTTTTTTCGACAAAGTTAAGGTTCGAGATATGATTAAATTTTTTTAAGCTATGACGTTTAAGAGAAGACTGTTCGGTGCTCGAAATATTTTTTTTGGATTAGTTATCGATAAGCTGCGAACTACGTACCGGTCCGAACCGAGAAATTTTCAGGATATAGATTCAGTTCGAATTTTCTAGAATTGGATTATTAAGTATCATACGATCAAGCCTGAATTTCTAGTTAGTTCAAGGAAGATCTTAAATGGACTGTAAGGGATAAATTGTTACGGACTCTGAACCTAGATTTGCGGATTACCGGAAAATTTCCAAAATTGGTGATTTGCGACGGGGAATATTTTTAGGATAAATTTTGGTATTAGAATTTTCCCGAATTAAGTTATAATCCTCCGAACATTCATCTGATTTAAGCATAAACTGGCCAATTAGATTTGAGATCTTCTAAGGACACCATGGGTGATTGACAAGTGGCAAGGCAAATCTAAGACTAAGATTGGAGCATTAAATGTGACATTATGAGGTATGGCCTAGTTGCACTTGTTACTTGATCTTCAAGAACAAATCTACACTAATCACATGATCATCTCTCTCACTCTTCACTCCATTTTCGAACACACTTAGGGAAGGAAGAAGGGAAATTATCTTAGCTTCTCATTGTGATCCAAGAACACCCAGGCAATTCTTCAACTCCAAGGATTACTCTAGGTAAGAACTTCGGTTTTGTTCGGATTCTACCTCCTAAGACTAAGCTTGAACTTAAGTGTTAATGTTTAGTGCATGAAAAATATTGTTATTGTGGTGATGTTTTTAGGGGCTTTGAATCCAAGGAAAGATCTAGCACTTCTACGGTTTTAAAAATCTTCCATCGAGGTAAGGAATCCCTTAAGTTGGCCCAATCACTTGAAGGTAGACAATTGCTAGGAAATTACATGATTAGGAATTTTTACATGAAAATTATGTGCTATGTTATAGATCTAAAAGTTGGCTCAAATTCTCTACCTTGATTTTTGGGAAATTTACTAGGCATGTCCATAGCTAATTTATGCATGTATATGTTGTATTTATGCCCATATAGGCTTATACTTGTGAAAATAGTGAAAAGAAATAAGGATAGTCTCTGGCAGTAACTTCCGAGATTTACTGGGAAAAATCGGTAAGGTATTTTGATCCCATTTTTTTTAGACATGTAGTTCTATAAGTGTAGAACCCGCATATAAAATTTCATAATGATCGGAGTAGTATAAGTATGGTTTTCGAATTTTTTTCCAAAACTGGTCCAGAGAGAAAAACTCTGGACAGCACACTGCCAAGGGCAAAAATGTAATTTTCTGTGTTTATTCGTGGATCAAAATGACCAAAACTTTTTATGGACATCAAGTACTATAAGTTGGGGTTCTACCATAAAAATTTCAAGTGAAAAAGAGTTCGGGAACTATTTTTACCGGCTCAATCTTTCGGATTGCGCCAAGCTGAAATTTTCTGAAAAAGAATGGTTAGAAACAATTTTGACAAATATTATTTTTGTGCATTATATTAACGTGGAAGATAATTATGTTTTGAACATTATTGTGACTCCTGTACTTGAATTTCTGTGATGTGACTAACACTAACCTAAGTATGTGGGTTGGGGAAATATACTTGAATAAGTATATTGATTATGGAGTCATGTGGTAATAATTAATGAAGGTGAGGGAGTCTGTACGATTAATCGGTACTGCAGAGAGAAGTCTATTCGTTGAGTGTTGGGTGAATTAAACGTGGATGTGTTGTGTACCCCACGTGGGAATTAAAAAGTGGATGTGTTGTGTACCACACTTGTGAATTAAACGTGGATGTGTTGTGTACCCCACGTGTGAATTAAAAAGTGGATGTGTTGTGTACCCCACTTGTGAATTAAAGGTGGATGTGTTGTGTACCCCACGGGTGAATTAATGGCTGTGTTATGTGCCGAAATTACTGATGTAATGTGAAATTTGCTTGTTGTTAGACTGCTTGCAGGTAGACTGCGATTGCTGGGTAACGTTTACCTTACCTTATTGTATTACTAATTGTGGTTTCGAAAACCTTTGTTTATTTTCGAGTGATCATGGATATCCTTACTTAGCCGTCGCGCTAACTACACTTCGTTGTGTCATTTATTAGATGCAGTCTAGCGTGGGCCCCTGTGGCCGATGAACTCTAAATAGGATGGGAGTCGAGGTTGAAGATTGCTCTATCCTAGAATAGACACTCTGGAAGGATTATTTCCATATGTACATATCTGGATATTGATATGGTTATTTGAGGTTGTAAGTTTAGCCTTAGCGTTTGGGTATAGGAGAGATACCTAAGCGTGGCGGTAACACCCAGTTTTCTGCTGGTTAGACGCTTCCGCAATGTATTATATTTTAAGGATTTTGTAATAAATCCAAGATGTGAAAATTGGGGTGTTACAGATATGGTAATATTGTTATATATTAATATTTATATTTATATAGATTGATATTGATATTAATTAATTAATTGGTGATTGGTGATTAGTGATATGATAATCTATATCTATATCTATATATCTATATATATTTATATAATTGACATGTAATTAACTATATTAGAATGAAAAAATTATATAATATTGTAGTAAAATTTTTACATGTCAATCATCTATATTTACATAAAATTAAAATTAATTATACTTTCCTTTTGAAAAATCTTCCATATTATGTTTATCCTCCACTATATAATGATGAGAAATTACTCCTCTCACAACGTACCAATATCTGTGCTCTCACTATTAGTTAGAGATCTATAATCTGTAATTCTACGAAGTCGAAGATCGAACTTTAACAAGCGTAGAATTGTTATGGTATGCGGTATGATTTAATTTTTAGTTGATTCATTCTGCATGTTGGAGATCCTTATGGTGTAGTCTGCATTCCATAGAGTATTTTGTAGTACTGTGATTTAGTTTGATTTTAACAGCTCAATATGCTTTAATTTTTGCTGATAAGGTTTCAAGTAGCTAGGCCAATTTTGCCATGGGCGTATCACGTATGTAAAATTACAATTTTCAGAGTGATTGTAGTGAACAATCAAATGTTTTCTATAATTATATATTTTAATCACATTACTTTGATTGGTAATTTCTAATGGAAAAACATTGTATTGTAACTTTGTATTACAAGATTTTGAATGATAATACCTTATTTAACTATCCATCTTTTTAGTTGTACTGTGCAAAATAACTAGCAATCTACGGATGCTCATCTATATATTGTAGAATTTGCAATCTTGATCTTCCCCATTTACGGATGCTTATGTAATTTGGTAAAAATGGTGGTTACTATACTTGAATAAATCCTCAATTATTCATTCCAATTGTTCGTTTTACCATTCCAATTCTTCATTTTATAAAAAATGGTGCATTGGAAGCTAAACATGGGTCATTGTATCATTGATTGTTGATTCCAATTATTATTAATCTTTATCATTAATTGCACAATACTAATTCACACTTATTAGTTAAAAAATGGTGATTACTATACTTGAATAAATGAAATAATAATATTAAATTTTGTAGCCTCGATTTAAAATCTATTATGTTAATATAATAATAATAATAATAATAATAATAATACTCCGTAGTAATAATAATCTAAAATTCTTAATATAATTTTCCTAAATAATAATAATAATAATAATAATAATCCATAACTCTTAATATAAGTTTGTAACTAAATTTTCCTATTAAATCTGTTTATAAGGTAATATAAATATAGAATTGAGAAATTCCTATGATATTTTATTTAATTGATATTATTCCTAATATATTTTTATCTAAAAGGCTTCCTTCCTTTTTTATAACATTGTTCCATATGTTAATCCTTTAANACTTTCCTTTTGAAAAATCTTCCATATTATGTTTATCCTCCACTATATAATGATGAGAAATTACTCCTCTCACAACGTACCAATATCTGTGCTCTCACTATTAGTTAGAGATCTATAATCTGTAATTCTACGAAGTCGAAGATCGAACTTTAACAAGCGTAGAATTGTTATGGTATGCGGTATGATTTAATTTTTAGTTGATTCATTCTGCATGTTGGAGATCCTTATGGTGTAGTCTGCATTCCATAGAGTATTTTGTAGTACTGTGATTTAGTTTGATTTTAACAGCTCAATATGCTTTAATTTTTGCTGATAAGGTTTCAAGTAGCTAGGCCAATTTTGCCATGGGCGTATCACGTATGTAAAATTACAATTTTCAGAGTGATTGTAGTGAACAATCAAATGTTTTCTATAATTATATATTATAATCACATTACTTTGATTGGTAATTTCTAATGGAAAAACAT
>NC_044919.1:15656955-15670505 GCF_003576645.1 Ipomoea triloba | reverse complement strand
TTAAAGGATTAACATATGGAAACAATGTTATAAAAAGGAAGGAAGCCTTTTAGATAAAAATATATTAGGAATAATATCAATTAAATAAAATATCATAGGAATTTCTCAATTTATATTTATATTACCTTATAAACAGATTTAATAGGAAAATTTAGTTACAAACTTATATTAAGAGTTTATGGATTATTATTATTATTATATATTATTATTTAGGAAAATTATATTAAGAATTTTAGATTATTATTACTACGGAGTTATTATTATTATTATTATTATTATTATTATATTAACATAATAGATTTTAAATCGAGGCTACAAAATTTAATATTATTATTTCATTTATTCAAGTATAGTAATCACCATTTTTTAACTAATAAGTGTGAATTAGTATTGTGCAATTAATGATAAAGATTAATAATAATTGGAATCAAACAATCAATGATACAATGACCCATGTTTAGCTTCCAATGCACCATTTTTTATAAAATGAAGAATTGGAATGGTAAAACGAACAATTGGAATGAATAATTGAGGATTTATTCAAGTATAGTAACCACCATTTTTACCAAATTACATAAGCATCCGTAAATGGGGAAGATCAAGATTGCAAATTCTACAATATATAGATGAGCATCCGTAGATTGCTAGTTATTTTGCACAGTACAACTAAAAAGATGGATAGTTAAATAAGGTATTATCATTCAAAATCTTGTAATACAAAGTTACAATACAATGTTTTTCCATTAGAAATTACCAATCAAAGTAATGTGATTAAAATTTAAAATATAATTATAGAAAACATTTGATTGTTCACTACAATCACTCTGAAAATTGTAATTTTACATACGTGATACGCCCATGGCAAAATTGGCCTAGCTACTTGAAACCTTATCAGCAAAAATTAAAGCATATTGAGCTGTTAAAATCAAACTAAATCACAGTACTACAAAATCTCTATGGAATGCAGACTACACCATAAGGATCTCCAACATGCAGAATGAATCAACTAAAAATTAAATCATACCGCATACCATAACAATTCTACGCGTGTTAAAGTTCGATCTTCGACTTCGTAGAATTACAGATTATAGATCTCTAACTAATAGTGAGAGCACAGATATTGGTACGTTGTGAGAGAAGAGTCATTTCTCATCATTATATAGTGGAGGATAAACATAATATGGAAGATTTTTCAAAAGGAAAGTATAATTAATTTTAATTTTATGTAAATATAGATGATTGACATGTAAAATTTTACTACAATATTATATAATTTTTTCATTCTAATATAGTTAATTACATGTCAATTATATAAATATATATAGATATATAGATATAGATATAGATTATCATATCACTAATCACCAATCACCAATTAATTAATTAATATCAATATCAATCTATATAAATATAAATTAATATATAACAATATTACCATATCTGTAACACCCAATTTTCACATCTTGGATTTATTACAAAATCCTTAAAATATAATACATTGCGGAAGCGTCTAACCAGCAGAAAACTGGGTGTTACCGCCACGCTTAGGTATCTTCCTATACCCAAACGCTAAGGCTAAACTTACAACCTCAAATAACCATATCAACATCCAAGTGTACATATGGAACTAATCCTTCCAGGGTGTCTATTCTAGGATAGAGTAATCTTCAACCTCGACTCCCATCCTATTCTAGAGTCATCGGCCACAGGGCCCACGCTAGACTGCATCTAATAAATGACACAACGAAGTGTAGTTAGCGCGACGGCTAAGTAAGGATATCCATGATCACTCGAAAATAAACAAAGGTTTTCGAAACCACAATTAGTAATACAATAAGGTAAGGTAAACGTTACCCAGCAATCGCAGTCTACCTGCAAGCAGTCTACAACAAGCAAATTTCACATTACATCAGTAATTTCGGCACATAACACAGCCATTAATTCACCCGGTGGGTACACAACGCCCACACAACTGTTAGGACACCCGACAGTTAGCTCTCGCACATCACCCGTGGGTACACAACTCCCACCATTAATTCACAGGTGGGGTACACAACACATCCACCTTTAATTCACAGTGGGGTACACAACACATCCACTTTTTAATTCACACGTGGGGTACACAACACATCCACGTTTAATTCACATGGGTACACAACACATCCATCACACGTGGGGTACACACACATCCACGTTTAATTCACCAACACTCAGCGAATAGACTTCTCTCTGCAGTACCGATTAATCGTACAGACTCCCTCACCTTCATTAATTATTACCACATGACTCCATAACCAATATACTTATTCAAGTATATTTCCCCAACCCACATACTTAGGTTAGTGTTAGTCACATCACAGAAATTCAAGTACAGGAGTCACAATAATGTTCAAAACATAATTATTTTCCACGTTAATATAATGCACAAAAATAATATTTGTCAAAATTGTTTCTAACCATTCTTTTTCAGAAAATTTCAGCTTGGCGCAATCCGAAAGTTTGAGCCGGTAAAAATAGTTCCCGAACTCTTTTTCACTTGAAATTTTTATGGTAGAACCCCAACTTATAGTACTTGATGTCCATAAAAAGTTTTGGTCATTTTGATCCACGAATAACACAGAAAATTACATTTTTGCCCTTGGCAGTGTGCTGTCCAGAGTTTTTCTCTCTGGACCAGTTTTGGAAAAAAATTCGAAAACCATACTTATACTACTCCGATCATTATGAAATTTTATATGCGGGTTCTACACTTATAGAACTACATGTCTAAAAAAAATGGGATCAAAATACCTTACCGATTTTTCCCAGTAAATCTCGGAAGTTACTGCCAGAGACTATCCTTATTCTTTTCACTATTTTCACAAGTATAAGCCTATATGGGCATAAATACAACATATACATGCATAAATTAGCTATGGACATGCCTAGTAAATTTACCAAAAATCAAGGTAGAGAATTTGAGCCAGACTTTTAGATCATAGACATAGCACATATATTTTCATGTAAAAATTCCTAATCATGTAATTTCCTAGCAATTGTCTACCTTCAAGTGATTGGGCCAACTTAAGGGATTCCTTACCTCGATGGAAGATTTTAAACCGAAGAAGTGCTAGATTTTCCTTGGATTCAAAGTCCCCTACAACATCACCACAATAACAATATTTTTTCATGCACTAAACATTAACACTTAAGTTCAAGCTTAAGTCTTAGGAGGGTAGAATCCGAACAAAACCGAAGTTCTTACCTAGAGTTCCTTGGAGTTGAAGAATTGCCTAGGGTGTTCTTGGATCACAATAGAAGACTAAGATAATTTCCTTCTTCTTCCTAAGTGTGTATTCGAAAATGAAGAGTGAGAGAGATGATCATGTGATTAGTGTGATTTAGTTCTTGAAGATCAAGTAACAAGTGCAACTAGGCCATACCTCATAAATGTCACATTAATGCCCAATCTTAGCTTAGATTTGCCTTGCCACTTGTCATCACCCATGGGTCCTTAGAAGATCTCAAATCTAATTGGCCAGTTTATGCTTAAATCAGATGAATGTTCGGAGGATTATAACTTAATTCGGGAAAATTCTAATACCAAAATTATCCTAAAAATATTCCCGTCGCAAATCACCAATTTTGGAATTTTTCCGGTAATCCGCCAAATCTAGGTTCAGAGTCCGTAACAATTTATCCCTTACAGTCCATTTAAGATCTTCCTTGAACTAACTAGAAATTCAGGCTTGATCGTATGATACTTAATAATCCCAATTCTAGAAAATTCGAACTGAATCTATATCCTTAAAATTTCTCGGTTCGTGACCGGTACGTAGTTCGCAGCTTATCGATAACTAATCCAAAAAAATTATTTCGAGCACCGAACAGTCTTCTCTTAAACGTCATAGCTTAAAAAACATCAATATCTCGAACCTTAACTTTGTCGAAAAACCGAGGGTTACAATATCACTAATCACCAATCACCAATTAATTAATTAATATTAATATATATATATATATATTATATATATATATTATATAGTATATTATATTATATATATATAATATATAACAATATTACCATATCACTAATCACCAATCACCAATTAATTATTCTTTTTTAAAATAATCACCAATTAATTAATTAATATTAGTATATATTAATATATTATATATTAATTCACATTACTTTGATTGGTAATTTCTAATGGAAAAACATTGTATTGTAACTTTGTATTACAAGATTTTGAATGATAATACCTTATTTAACTATCCATTTTTTTAGTTGTACTGTGCAAAATAACTAGCAATCTACGGATGCTCATCTATATATTGTAGAATTTGCAATTTTGATCTTCCCCATTTACGGATGCTTATGTAATTTGGTAAAAATGGTGGTTACTATACTTGAATAAATCCTCAATTATTCATTCCAATTGTTCGTTTTACCATTCCAATTCTTCATTTTATAAAAAATGGTGCATTGGAAGCTAAACATGGGTCATTGTATCATTGATTGTTGATTCCAATTATTATTAATCTTTATCATTAATTGCACAATACTAATTCACACTTATTAGTTAAAAAATGGTGATTACTATACTTGAATAAATGAAATAATGATATTAAATTTTGTAGCCTCGATTTAAAATCTATTATGTTAATATAATAATAATAATAATAATAATATAATACTCCGTAGTAATAATAATCTAAAATTCTTAATATAATTTTCCTAATAATAATAATAATATAATAATAATAATCCATAACTCTTAATATAAGTTTGTAACTAAATTTTCCTATTAAATCTGTTTATAAAGGTAATTATAAATATAGAATTGAGAAATTCCTATGATATTTTATTTAATTGATATTATTCCTAATATATTTTATCTAAAAGGCTTCCTTCCTTTTTTATAACATTGTTTCATATGTTAATCCGTTTAATATGCTAATCTATATAGGTAATTACCATATACTATTTACCATCTAAATAATCCGTGGTAATTACACTATATTTAACATCTAAATTTATTATGGTCATTAAACATAGAGATTTCATTCTTACGATAATTTTATATATTTTTACTTCAGATAATGTCAATTACCCGTGCATTTCATTTGATTACTTTTGAATAAAATCTTAAAAATTATGACAACTAATGAATTAATATTGTTGTTCGTAATATAAATTTTATCAAATCAGTTAACGAAATTGATAATACACATATTACATCCATAATTAGAGGAGATTAACAAAATTATGATAATTATTTCAATTCACGTATTATTATGCTAATTCACATATTATTACGTCCATACAATTATGTAAACAGATTATTACACATATAAAATTATGCTAATGGTTACTTTGGAATAAAATCTTAATAATTATGGTCATTGAGAAATTAGTTCAAACATTATATTATTATTAAACGGTTTTTTATACTTGCCGTAATTTTATCTAATCAATTAAAGAAATTAATGGTACACATATTACGGACATAATTAAAGAAAATTAAACATACACATATATATTACAGATAAAATTAAAGAAAATTAAACATACACATATTACGTCCATAATTAAACGAAATTAAAATATACATTATTTTTTAATTATAATATATACTCCTTAATTACCATACTTATTCATAATACATGGACGTCATAATTAGCATAATATTAATCTATACTATATATAAAAACATAAGAATAGTAAAGGCATATTTTAAATTTTAAACAATAGTAAAGGTAAATTAAAAATAGAATGAAAATATTTCAATAATAATATTCTACATCATTAATTAAAAATAGAATAGAAATTAGGTAAAAATACCCGTGGATCTATTATTCTAATTGACTAATTAACTGAAAATAAAAAAAAAATCGACTAAAAATGAATCTGATGTTACTATTTGATTGAATATATAAAAGGAAATGAATATTAATAATTGACTGTAAATAAAAAAAAAATCCATAATTAACTAAAATGAAAAAGGAAATGGTCATATCATTGCAATTTAATTAAAAAAGGAAAACATTCTACATCATAAATAATAAAGGCATATTATAAACAATATTAAAGATAAATTAAAAAAGGAACGGAAATTAAAAATGAAACGGAAATATTTCAATAATAATATTCTACATCATCAATTAAAAATGGAACGAAAATTAGGTAAATATTACTACGTAATTCTTTTCATTTTTCCTAGATAAGGTTGCCTGATATTAATTTACACATAAAAATCGGCACTAATAATTAAAAAAAAATTAAAAAAATAGAAGAACTGCCGGAGACGTTTGTTTTTTTTTATTTAAATTTTATTATTATTATTATTATTTAATTATTTTTAATTAAAATTATTTAAAAAGTTTATTTTAAAATTAGTAACCACCATGTCATCACAATTGTAGGTAAACAGGTCAATTTGGACTTCTTTTTTTTTTTTTTGAAAACATGTCAATTTGTACTTAATTGCATGAGTTTATATAGTTCAGGAATCCAAATTGCATTCTTTTTGAGTTCGATGGCCTAATTGCAGTTTTGTGTGTAGTTCAGTGGTTTATTTGACCATTATTCCGAGAAAAATGATATTACTAATTGATTTAAAATATAAAAAGATCGTAATCTATATTCTATAATATATATAAAAGTAAAATCCTCCTATTTCATTCCCCGCCTAAACTTTTGTAGTCAATTAATGAAATATTTTATTGGTTAAATAATTAATAAAGCTTATTTGTTAAGAAAATGTAAAATAGAAATTAACTAATATCTATAAATTGATAATATGTATACTCACATATCAACACTATTAATAAAAGTAAAATCATTTATCGGGAAAATAAAAGGATATTACTAATTGACTGAAAATTATTTAAAAACTTTAATAGTTAATTATACTTTCCTTTTGAAAACTCTAAGTTATTTAAACTTTAAAAAAATTAATTGAACAGGGGTTGTTAGATTTTTATAATAATCAAAATTAATTCATTCAAATATGGAGGAGGAAGATAAAACTAAATGTAATATGCGGAAAATGAATATACTTAAAGTATAAAAGTATAATTACACATATATTAGTGTAATTGACTAATAATAATTGCCTAATAATTATTATGATAATTAAGTTAAGCATTGGTCGTTGAATTTATTTTTATAATAATTACAATTAATTTATTTCTCATTTTCTCATATTTATTTTAGTAATAATATAATTATATAAGTCATAATATAATTATATAAGTCATATTACTTATAGATCTTTTAAAGATAATTTTAGACAAACAAGTCATATATTATTCAATTAATTGAGTAATATTTTTGTACTAATCTTATAATCAAATAAATGTACACGTTCAATATTAGAATTTTTTATAATTTCATCTTTATTTTTATTATCTCAATATATAATAAAAAAAATTTATCCACGCCCGGGTAATTGGACAATTATTTGTTCTAATTCAAAGGAAAACATCAGAAAACATAATCGATCCAATCAATTTCATCAATTGCGCTATATAATATTCGATGTTATAATATATATAATTGTATATTGATCCAAATATTCTTTAAATATTATAACAAATCCATTCCGTGCAACGCACGGGCGAAAATACTAGTTTATTATAGTTATTATTATGAATTGATGAGGATGAGTGGATGCCTTTTTCTCCTCCTTTTTCTCCTCTCTTGGCCGGTTCACTCACCACAAAAAGAAAAATAAAATTCTTGACTTCTTCTCTTCTCCATCATCCATTCGGCTTCCTCTAAAAAATTAAAAAAAAAAAAAAAAAACTTTTCTCTTTCTTCTTCGAGCATTCTTCAATTGTTCAAGTGATTCAACAAGCCTAAAGAGGAAAACCTAAGAAATTGAAGGGTTTAAGAGATTTTGAAGGAATTAGTTCTCGAGTAAGTGGATTTGTCCCTTTATGCCTTGCCCTTTTATGTATAATTTGCTAATGTTATAATTACCAATTGATATTTTGTATGTATATGCAAATTTTACCTAATTCTTATTCATGGTTTTAATACATGAAATCTTGTGTACGAATACATGGCTCGAATTTATTTATTTAAAAAAAATTCGAATGAATATATATGTATGAAGTAATGATTTAGTTATGCATATAGGTATGTTATGTACGTATTTCGTATGAAGTTATATATATGTAATTGAAATTTGGAGTATTTCATATCTATATTTGTATATAAATGTATAAATTTTGGCATGCTTGTACATACATCTATTGTAGAGTGTATCTCGTATGTATATAATATATATATATATATATATATATATATATATATATATATATATATATATATATATATATACTATGTAGTTGTTTTGTATACATAAATATAACTTATATGAATTATGTGTATTTGATTTACGTATGTATGAACACTTGATTTGTCTATTTAAATAGTTGGATTATGACATGCGTACATACTCGTATTGTGGTAGTACAAATTACATCCTTCATATTTATACTATTTATTATTTTATTTTATTATTATGCATTAAAATGTAATACGGTATATATATGTATCTGCGTACGTATATATATTTATATATGTGCAATTTACTATATTATAATATTTAGAGTATATTTATTTTAATACTTAAATTTGTTGCAAATACTAAGAATTTCTATGTTAGACATTTATTATATAAAGTATGTTATGTATGTATGTCCTATAAAAATAAATAGTGAACTGTACGTATGATTAGGTGATAATAATAATAATAATAATAATAACAACAATAATAATAATAATGTGAGTATTATTATGTACGTATAGTACGGTATATTATAGGTAAGAATTTAATTAATTAGTATTCTTGAGGTATTTTGTATGATGTTTAGAGATGACATAAAAGAATTATTTAAACCATTAAAGTGTGTAACCCCTCGTATTTTCCGATAAGTTTGAGGTTCGGAAAATAGGTCTTTAAGTTATGACATTTAAGAGAAGACGGTTTGATGCTCGAAATAATTTTTTTTAAGGATTAGTTATCGATAGGCTGCGAACTACGCACCGATCACGAACCGAGAAAATTTTAAGGATATAGATTCAGTTCGAATTTTCTAGAATCGGGATTATTAAATATCATACGATTAAGCCTGAACTTCTAGTTAGTTCAAGAAAATTTTAAATGGACTGTAAGGGATGAATTGTTACGGACTCTGTACCTATAATTCGCGAGAGACCGAAAAATTCCCAATTTTGGTGATTAGCGATGGGATTATTTTTAGGATAATTTTGGTGTTAGAATTTTCCCGAATTAAGTTATAATCCTCCGAGCTTTCATCTGATTTAACCATAAACTGGCCAAATAAATTGTGATCTTCCTAGAGACTCCATAGGGTGATGACATGTGGCAACCAAATCTAGCCTAAGATTGATCATTTAATGCTAGCATTAATGAGGTATGGTGCAATTGCACTTGATTTCTTAGTCTTCAAGCTAGAGCTCACATCATCATCTCTCTCATCCTACTCCATCCCATTTTCGTAGATCACCCAAGGAAGAATAAGAAAAAAATAAAATTGTTTAGTCTTCCATTGTGATCCAAGAACACTTAGGCATTTCTTCAACTCCAAGAGCTCTACTATAGGTAAGAACTTCGGTTTTGTTCGGTTCGATTCCTTCTAAGACTTAAGCTTTAACTTAAGTGTTAATATTAGTGCATGAAAAATATTGTTATTATGGTGATGTTTTAGGGACTTTGGATTCAAGGAAAGATCTAACGCTTCTACGGTTTTAGAAATCTTCTATTGAGGTAAGGAATTCCCTTAAGTTGGAATTAGTCACTTGAATTTGGATAATTGATTTTGGTTGAAATATGGTGTTTTTGGAGCTTTGGGGATATTTTTGTATACATGTTCATAGCTTGGATATGCTTGTATATGTTGTATTTATGTCCATATAGGCTTATACTTGTGAAAATATTGAAGTAAAATCAAGCTAGTCTCTGGCAGTGACTTCCGTGAATTTCTGGGAAACATTGGTAAGGTATTTTGACTCCATTTTTTGTAGATATGTAGTTCAACAAGTTTAGAACCTACATATAAAATTTCATAATGATCGGAGTAGTATAAGTATAGTTTTCGGAATTTTTCCCAAAACTGGACGGAGAGAAAAATATTTCGGACCAAGGGCAAAAAGGGAATTTTCTGTGTTTATTCGTGGATCAAAGTGACCAAAACTTTTGACGGACATCAAGTACTATAAGTTGGGGTTCTACCATAAAAATTTCAAGTGAAAAAGAGTTCGGGAACTATTTTTACCGGCTCAATCTTTCGGACTGCGCCAAGCTGAAATTTTCTGAATTATGCTTAGTATGATTATGGATGTGTTAGTGATAATTGTGAGGTAGTTAGTGAGTTAATGGTGATCAGGTGATGCTAAGGACATGGATTAATGATAGAGATTAAATGATAATCTCATGATTTTTGGGTTATGGTTAGGCAATGACCTTACCTATTAGAATTTATATATATTTGGATGTACGATATCCTCAAGTTATGATCTAATGGTGTTGATCATAGTGGAAGTTGTTGAGGACGATAGTTAAGGATGTTGGTTGATTTTAAGTGTGAGATGGACATATGAAGTGTATCCAAAAATGTTTATGAAAACTTACGTTGAAAAACGTATGCTATTTTGATATAAAGGTTGTCAAAACCTTATTGTTTGAGAAAATGATGTTTGAAAATCCTTCAGGGGCTAAAGAGGTAGCCGATATCAAATATTGGACTCATTTGTGAAATATGTCCAAAAGAAATGATTTAAGAAAGAAAAACTGAAGGAAGGAAAATGTTTTCAAACCCTTAGTTTCTGGAATAAGGTGGGGACCTACGGGAAGGCTTAAATGCCACGGCCCGGGGTTGGAATAAGGGTGGACCTACGGGAGGGCTGGAGTGCCATGGCCCTAGGTTGGGATAAGGAGACCTACGGGAAGGCTGGAAATGCCATGGCCCGAGGTTTGTATGATCAATTCATACTACAGAGCGAAGTCTATTCGCTGAGAAGAGATGGAGTTATGAAAAAAAGAAAGCCTCGTGCTTACTCAGGGGAAACTAAGTGAATTTTTGACTATGAAAATTATTGTTACTCTGGGCTGCGGTTCAGATTATTATGAGCATTAGAGCTGCGGTTCTATTTGCAAATGATGAAATTCTTGGAAATGAAAGTTTTGCAAACTTGTCTGAAAGGACATGAAAATGATTTTTTTTAAACTTCTAAACTAAAAATGTTTTCAAACCTTTGTCTACTTTTAAGTGACAAATGGATTTTCTTACTTAGCCGTCGTGCTAACTACACTTCATTGTGTCCTTTATTAGATGCAGATTAGTGTGGACTCTAGTAGCCCGATGAGCTCTAAACAAGATGGGAGTGGATGTCGATGTTGTAAGTTTAGCCTTAACGTTTGGGTATAGGAGAGATACCTGAGCGTGGCGGTAACACCGAGTTTTCTGCTGGTTAGACGCTTCCGCAATGTATTGTAATATTAGGATTTTGTAATAAATCCCAGATGTGAAAATTGGGGTGTTACAATCTGGTATCAGAGCTCAAGGTTGAGATCTAGGTTTGAACTTTAAGTTTGAATCTTTGGGGAATAGTAGTGGTCTTTTGAAACCATGGATTATAAGAAGAAAGTTTCGGGGACGAAACTCTTTTTAAGGAGGGTAGACTGTAACCCCTCGTATTTTCCGATAAGTTTGAGGTTCGGAAAATAGGTCTTTAAGTTATGACATTTAAGAGAAGACGGTTTGATGCTCGAAATAATTTTTTTTTAAGATTAGTTATCGATAGGCTGCGAACTACGCACCGGTCACGAACCGAGAAAATTTTAAGGATATAGATTCAGTTCGAATTTTCTAGAATTGGGATTATTAAATATCATGCGATTAAGCCTGAATTTCTAGTTAGTTCAAGAAAAATTTCAAATGGACTGTAAGGGATAAATTGTTACGGACTCTGTACCTAAATTTAGCGGGATACCGAAAAATTCCCAAAATTGGTGATTTGCGACGGGAATATTTTTACGATAATTTTGGTATTAGAATTTTCCCGAATTAAGTTATAATCCTCCGAACATTCATCTGGATTAAGCATAAACTGACCAATTAGATTTGATATCTTCATAAGGGATCCATGGGGTGATGACATGTGGCAAATCCAATCCTAGACTAAGATTTGGCCATTTAATGTAACATTAATGAGGTATGGAGGCTTTGTACTTGATTGCTTGGTCTTCAAGAACAATATCAAACAAGATCATCTCATCTCTCTCCTACTCTCCATTTCATTTTCGTGTAACACACTAGGAAGAAGAAGAAAATTATTTTAGCTTAGTCTTCCATTGTGATCCAAGAACACTTAGGCATTTCTTCAACTCCAAGAGCTCTACTATAGGTAAGAACTTCGGTTTTGTTCGGTTCGATTCCTTCTAAGACTTAAGCTTTAACTTAAGTGTTAATATAAGTGCATGAAAAATATTGTTATTATGGTGATGTTTTAGGGACTTTGGATTCAAGGAAAGATCTAACGCTTCTACGGTTTTAGAAATCTTCTATTGAGGTAAGGAATTCCCTTAAGTTGGAATTAGTCACTTGAATTTGGATAATTGATTTTGGTTGAAATATGGTGTTTTTGGAGCTTTGGGGATATTTTTGTATACATGTTCATAGCTTGGATATGCTTGTATATGTTGTATTTATGTCCATATAGGCTTATACTTGTGAAAATAGTGAAAGGAAATCAGGGTAGATTCTGGCAGCAACTTCCATGATTTACTGGGAAAAATTGGTAAGGTATTTTGACTCCATTTTTTGTAGATATGTAGTTCAACAAGTTTAGAACCTACATATAAAATTTCATAATGATCGGAGTAGTATAAGTATAGTTTTCGGAATTTTTCCCAAAACTGGACGGAGAGAAAAATATTTCGGACCAAGGGCAAAAAGGGAATTTTCTGTGTTTATTCGTGGATCAAAGTGACCAAAACTTTTGACGGACATCAAGTACTATAAGTTGGGGTTCTACCATAAAAATTTCAAGTGAAAAAGAGTTCGGGAACTATTTTTACCGGCTCAATCTTTCGGACTGCGCCAAGCTGAAATTTTCTGAATTATGCTTAGTATGATTATGGATGTGTTAATGATAATTGTGAGGTAGTTAGTGAGTTAATGGTGATCAGGTGATGCTAAGGACATGGATTAATGATAGAGATTAAATGATAATCTCATGATTTTTGGGTTATGGTTAGGCAATGACCTTACCTATTAGAATTTATATATATTTGGATGTACGATATCCTCAAGTTATGATCTAATGGTGTTGATCATAGTGGAAGTTGTTGAGGACGATAGTTAAGGATGTTGGTTGATTTTAAGTGTGAGATGGACATATGAAGTGTATCCAAAAATGTTTATGAAAACTTACGTTGAAAAACGTATGCTATTTTGATATAAAGGTTGTCAAAACCTTATTTTTTTTTGAGGAAAATACCTCACTTGATTATTGTCAGAAAGAGGTAGCCGAT
>NC_044919.1:15652776-15656357 GCF_003576645.1 Ipomoea triloba | reverse complement strand
TTTTTTTAAACTTCTAAACTAAAAATGTTTTCAAACCTTTGTCTACTTTTAAGTGACAAATGGATTTTCTTACTTAGCCGTCGTGCTAACTACACTTCATTGTGTCCTTTATTAGATGCAGATTAGTGTGGACTCTAGTAGCCCGATGAGCTCTAAACAAGATGGGAGTGGATGTCGATGTTGTAAGTTTAGCCTTAACGTTTGGGTATAGGAGAGATACCTGAGCGTGGCGGTAACACCGAGTTTCTGCTGGTTAGACGCTTCCGCAATGTATTATATTTTAAGGATTTTGTAATAAATCCAAGATGTGAAAATTGGGGTGTTACAAAGTGTAAGATAAGATTTCATGTTTTGGGTACAAGTAAGATTTTCATATCTTGATTTGCAAGTTATTATTTTATTTTGAGCCAAAAGTTTATTCATATTAAATGATTTTGAAGTTATGGTTGAGATTGTGGTACAATGAGCATGTAAATGTAAATATTTTATGATGTGTTGTGGAGTGTGTACTTATTTCTTGAAGAAATAAATTTTGGAGCCTAAGGGCTATGTTTTAAAATTATGTATCATTTTATTTACTTATGAAAAAAAATGTTTTTGAAGTATACCCAATATTAAGAACCCAAGTTTGAGATTTGTGATCAATTGATTCTGGTCAAGAGATTTTGAGAGCCTAAGGGCTATATTTTATTACATAAAATATNTTTGAGAGCCTAAGGGCTATATTTTATTACATAAAATATTTTGAAAACTTATGGAAGATATGTGACTTGGAAATTGTGGAGTATTCAGTTGTATGCTGGATACTAGGGCTATGCCCTGTTGAGGAGTGGTTAGGATAATCCTACCACTAGGGTTAATACCCTGTTTTGAGGAGTATTCGGTAGGAACAATCCCCGAATACTAGGGCATTCATTGTCCTGTTAAGTTGCAGAGTGGTTAGGTTTTTGCCTACCACTATGGTCTATGTACCCTGTTTTGTGGAGTATTCGGTAGGAACAATCCCCGAATACTAGGGCTAGTAACTTCCCGGTGAGGCTTGGAATCCTCACTCGGGGGTGTGCACACTTAAGGTTAGAGTCTTGTTTCCATTGACATGGAATTTTGCGGAGTGTTCAGCGTGGAGCTGTTCACTAGGGCCTAAGTATAAAGGACCCTGTCCCATTGTGTATGTGATGTGCTTCCATATGTATTTTGTGGTGTGCAAGTATGGCACAAAATAAAGTTTTTAAGGAAATCTTATAAGTGATGATATTATGAAAATTTCCATATGCTTTTTGATATGAATATTATAAATTGTTTTTCTGAATCAAAAATGCAGTGCATCTGAGTTTTTGAAAGAAGGGGTAAAGTAAAGTAAATTCTTATTTTCTAAAATTATTTTCTTTAGGGGCAGACAGTCCCCTTACTTTCTTGTTGTGTTTTGAAATCCCTATTTGAGTAGCAGGTGATGTTTGACATGGTTTGCTGTGAGAGCGCGGTAGACCGAGATTCTAAGGACTATCAAGGCTTAAGAAGAAATTGATGTAATAGTAGATTATTATTTTATTTTGGACTATGGATTTATTTTTTATTTTTGTTTAAGGTTAGCCTTGCATCTAATCAAGTAAGGATTAGGTGTGGCGGTAGCATCCCTATTCAATTTAGTTTTGTAAAGCTTCCGCAATGATCTTAGTGAATTATTAAGAAAGAAAAAAAAATTAAGCAAAATTTGATCTTAATTTGGTGTTGAAAAATGGGGGTGTTACAGAGGGGTTAGACAAAGTTATGGCTACCACAGGTTGGTGCAATTTGCTTGACAAAGCTTATGTGGAAAATATCTTAACTCGCACGTCGGATCATTATTCTATTTTCCTGTGTGTTAGACCGGGTGAGCTGTAGGTTGGTAGGGTATCCAGAGGTTTCAAGTTTGAGATGGCCTGGCTGCTTGATGAAGGGTGTAGGGGGTAGTGGAAGATGCCTGGAATGATGGGAAGGCGGAGGGTCTCATGAACTATCTACATTTGTGTGGAGAGAGGTTGAGAAGGTGGGGTGGAGACGATTTTCACAAGTTTGGTGAGCGTATCAGAAATCTTCGTGGGAAGTAGTTGCTCTTGCGTGGTCTGGGGGACCTGGCCTCTTTAGCTGAGTTCCAGCACTTGGAGGATCAGTTAGTCCGGTTGGAGGCTCAGGAGGATGCCCTCCGGAAGCAGCGAGCCAAATAGCACTGGTTGAGGGGAGCGGAGGCGAATACTCGTTTTTTCCATAGGTATGCATATGCCCAAAAAAAAAAAAACTATATGTCTAGACTTAAGAATGAAGTTGGGGAGTGGGTAGAATGTGAGGCTATGAGGCCTGTTGTATTGTCTTACTTTGAGAATATTTTCCACTCGGGTAGCTCCACCCTTGAGGAGTCTTTTTTTGCCTCTATCGCTTCACGGGTCTCACAGAGGGATAATGAACTTTTGCTGCGCGCCTTTGAGCAAGATGAGGTAAAAGCAGCCTTATTTTCGATGTTTCCTGATAAAGCCCCAGGACCTGATGGGTTGAATCCTGGGTTTTATCAGCATTATTGGGATGTAGTAGGTGAGGATGTGACGACCTTTGTGGTAAACTGTCTGAGTTCTTGTTCTTTTCCTGATGGTCTGAATGATACTAACGTAGTGTTGATCCCCAAGAAGAGTACCCCTGAGTATGTGTCAGACTTAGCCTATTGCGCTGTGTAATGTTATGTATAAGATTATGGCTAAGGTCCTGGCAAATAGAATGAAACAGTTCCTTGGTGACCTAATCTCTAAGTCTCAGAGTGCCTTCATTCCGAACAGGCTCATCATTGATAATATTCTAGTGGCGGCGGAGGTGGGGCATTTCCTGAATAGGAAGCAATGTGGTATAGTTGGCTGGCGTCCGTTGAAGTTAGATATGGCAAAGGCCTACGATCGTATGGAGTGGCCTTTTCTCCGGAAAATGTTACTGGCTCTGGGGTTTGCTGACAAATGGGTTGAGTTAATTATGTTGTGTGTCACCACTTTTCCTATGATTTCATGATTAACGGGGCTAGTGGTGGACATGTTGTGCATACCCATGGTTTGCGCCAAGGGGAGGAATAAGAGAGCTGCGTTTGTATATATTGAGGACAAGATCAAGCAACGGATCTGTTCATGAAATAAGAGGTTACTGTCCCAGGCTGGTAAGGAAATCTTGTTGAAAAGTGTTGCCCAAGCAATGCCCACTTTTTTAATGAGTATTTTTTTTGCTCCCTGAGTCAGTCTGTTTATCAATTGAGAGGACTATGAATAAGTATTGGTGGGGTATTGGCCCAAAGAAGAAGATACATTGGAAGGTCTGGGATCATTTATGTGTGCCTAAGAAGTTTGGGGGTTTGGGGTTTAAGGAGCTCCGTGCATTCAACTTGGCAATGCTGGGTAAACAGGCTTGGCAGTTCTTAACGATGTCTCAGTCCCTTGTGGCAAGAGTCTACAAAGCTAGGTACTACCCAAAATCCTCCTTTAGTGATGCTACTTTAGGGAGTTGTCCAAGTTATTGTTGGAGAAGTATCATGTCTACTAAAGATTTTTTGTGTGTGTGTGGGGGGGGGGGGG
>NC_044919.1:15648074-15652600 GCF_003576645.1 Ipomoea triloba | reverse complement strand
GGGGGGGGGGGGGGGTAGGAGGAGATTAGGCAATGGAAATTCAACTTTAATCTGGGGTCACCCTTGGCTGCCTGATGAGGTTGATCCAATGATTCACACACCCATGCCTCCCCAATTGGGTGGTTCGCTAGTTTCGGGTTTGATTGACGAAGGAACTGGTTCATGGCATAAAAATGTGCATGGGATGAAAGAACAATGTGCACTAGATGAAGTAACAATGTACATTGTATGAAGGAACAATGTGCACTGTATGGCACAACAATGTGCTCTAGTAGAAGGAACAATGTGCACTGTATGGCATAAAAATGTGCACTGGAAGAAGGGAAAATGTGTACTATATGGCATAACAATATGTACTGGAAGAAAGAACAATGTGCACTGTATGGCATAACAATGTGCACTAGAAGAAGTGAAAATGTGTGCTATATGACATAAAAATGTGCACTGGAAGAAGAAAAAATGTGCACTGGAAGAAGAAAATATGTGCACTCGAAGGCAAAACAAATAACTTACACAAAATTACAATAATGCCATCGTGTTTTTTTTTTAAATCTCCAATTTGAACCCTTGATCTAGACTAAATCTACAGATACAATTTCATCTTATTTCTCACCTAAAGCAATTGTTTCACAGGATCCTTTATATATATATATATATATGGGTGCTTTCCAATGATAACACCCTCTCTGTGAGTCCATGAGAACCAATCTCATCCATTAAAAAAAATAGATCTATGGATGTGCATATTAGGGATGGACATGCTTAATATGCACACATCATAATGCCTAATATCCACACACGCGCTTTTAATCTCCCAATTAATATAATCCATTAATATATTTTTTTAATGGATGGGATTGGTTATAGGGATGGTTCTCATATGATCATGGTTGAAAAAAAAATGCTAGGCGCTTGTGTATTTTTTAATTTTATTTTTTATTTTTTAAAAATTTGTTTAAGTATTTTTTTTATGTTTTTTAAACACTAGTAATTATAAATTATAGGGAAAATGGTCAAATAGGCCCTCGAACTATAGCTCATTGTGCAATTAGACCTTCAAACTTTAAAAAAGTTCAATTAAGCCCTCAAACTTGTTATTTTGGAGCAAATAGACCCTTGAACTTATTTATGACCTGTAATAGCAGGTCATAAACATTTCCGGCGAACTCCGACAAAGTTCCAGAGAAATTCCGGCCAAAAAACAAACCCAACAACCGCCGGCGACCGTGAACCGTTTCACGGTCGCCGGCGGCGTGGCCGGTCGGGATGGCGACCAAACTGGTCGCCATCCCGTGGAGACGGCAACCAGCTTGGTCGCCGTATCCAACTCTGGATGGCGACCAGCTTGGTCGCCGTCTCCAACTCTGGATGGCGACCAAACTGATCGCCATCCAGTTGGAGACGGCGACCAGCTGGGTCGTCGTCTCCAACTGGAGATGGCGACCAGCTTGGTCGCCGTATCCAACTCTGGATGGCGACCAGCTTGGTCGCCGTCTCCAACTCTGGATGGCGACCAAACTGATCGCCATCCAGTTGGAGACGGCGACCAGCTGGGTCGTCGTCTCCAACTGGAGATGGCGACCAGCTTGGTCGCCGTATCCAACTCTGGATGGCGACCAGCTTGGTCGCCGTCTCCAACTCTGGATGGCGACCAAACTGATCGCCATCCAGTTGGAGACGGCGACCAGCTGGGTCGTCGTCTCCAACTGGAGATGGCGACCAGCTTGGTCGCCGTATCCAACTCTGGATGGCGACCAGCTTGGTCGCCGTCTCCAACTCTGGATGGCGACCAAACTGATCGCCATCCAGTTGGAGACGGCGACCAGCTGGGTCGTCGTCTCCAACTGGAGATGGCGACCAGCTTGGTCGCCGTATCCAACTCTGGATGGCGACCAGCTTGGTCGCCGTCTCCAACTCTGGATGGCGACCAAACTGATCGCCATCCAGTTGGAGACGGCGACCAGCTGGGTCGTCGTCTCCAACTGGAGATGGCGACCAGCTTGGTCGCCGTATCCAACTCTGGATGGCGACCAGCTTGGTCGCCGTCTCCAACTCTGGATGGCGACCAAACTGATCGCCATCCAGTTGGAGACGGCGACCAGCTGGGTCGTCGTCTCCAACTGGAGATGGCGACCAGCTTGGTCGCCGTATCCAACTCTGGATGGCGACCAGCTTGGTCGCCGTCTCCAACTCTGGATGGCGACCAAACTGATCGCCATCCAGTTGGAGACGGCGACCAGCTGGGTCGTCGTCTCCAACTGGAGATGGCGACCAGCTTGGTCGCCGTATCCAACTCTGGATGGCGACCAGCTTGGTCGCCGTCTCCAACTCTGGATGGCGACCAAACTGATCGCCATCCAGTTGGAGACGGCGACCAGCTGGGTCGTCGTCTCCAACTGGAGATGGCGACCAGCTTGGTCGCCGTATCCAACTCTGGATGGCGACCAGCTTGGTCGCCGTCTCCAACTCTGGATGGCGACCAAACTGATCGCCATCCAGTTGGAGACGGCGACCAAGCTGGTTGCCGTCTCCACGGGATGGCGACCAGTTTGGTCGCCATCCCGACCGGCCACGCCGCCGGCGACCGTGAAACGGTTCATGGTCGCCGACGGTTGTTGGTTTTGTTTTTTGGCCGGAATTTCTCTGGAACTTTGCTGGAGTTCGCCGGAAATGTTTATGACCTGCTATTACAGGTCATAAATAAGTTCAAGGGTCTATTTGCTCCAAAATAACAAGTTTGAGGGCTTAATTGAACTTTTTTAAAGTTTGAGGGTCTAATTGCACAATGAGCTATAGTTCGAGGGCCTATTTGACCCTTTTCCCTAAATTATATAATACTTTAATAGTTAATACTAACATATTAAATATTAACTTAAAAATATCTAGAGTTTGTACAATTTAGGGTTATTTCGCTCAAAACGATGTTGTTTTGAGTAAAATCACCATTAAAAAAAATAGATAATCGGCCGACTAGGAGGCCTAGGCAGTTAGCGTCTAAGCAGCCTAGGCGGTGCTTAGGCGGCCTAGTCGGTCGCCTAGCCGGCCAACCGCCTAGACCACCATTTAAGGTGATAGGCTAGGCGAACGACCAATGCCTAGCGCCTAGGCGGCAATTAATCGGTGCCTAGGCGGAATTTTTGCAACACTGATATATATATATATATATATATGTATATATATATATATATGTATATATATATATATGTATATATATGTATATATGTATATATGTATATATATGTATATATATGTATATATGTATATATGTATATACATATATATATATGTATATACATATATATACATATATATATATATATATATATATATATATCATGGTTGAAAAAATCGTTAGGCGCCTAGGAGCTCGGATATTTTTTTTTAAATTTTGTTTAAAAATTTTAAATTTTTTAAGACGAATAATTATAAACTATTTAATACTTTAATAGTTAATACTAAAATATTAAATATTAACATTAAAAACATCTAGAGTTTGGACAATTTGGAGTTATTTCGCTCAAAATGATGTTGTTTTGAGTGAAATAACCAATTAAAAACAAAAAAAAAAAAACAATAGGTAATCGGCCGACTGCCTAGCTAGACTACCGATTTTGATGATACGTTGGGCGGTCAGCCGACGCCTAGGCGAGGATTTTTGCAACATTGATAAATTTAAAAAACAATGTGGTGGCATTATGGTAATTTTACGTATTGTTGAAAGCTTAAGGTTCATAATTTTAAAGTTTTAGGTGCGTATTTTCAAAGCTTAAGGTTTTTAAGTTCAAAGTTTAAGGTGAGTAATTTATAGCATTAGGTGCCTAAGTTTAAATCTTAAGGTGTTTAAGTTTAAAGCGTAAGATGCGTAAGTTTATAGCTTAAGGTGTATAAGTTTGTAGCTTAAGATGCGTATGTTTAAAGCTTAAGGTCTGTCAGTTTGAACCTTAAGGTGCATCAGTTAACACTTAAGATACATCAGTTTGACACTTAGGATGCGTCAATTCTACACTTAAGGTGTGTCAGTCCTATACTTAAAGTGTGTCAGTTTTACACTTAAGGCGCATAAGTTCTACACTTAAGATGCATCATTTTAACACTTAAGGTGCGCCAATTCAACACTTAAGGTGAATCAGTTTGACACTTTAAGGTGCATTAATTTGACACTTAAGGTGCGTCAATACGACAGTTAAGGTGCATCAGATTGAAACTTAAGGTGCATAATTTCGAACCTTAAGGTGCATCTGTTCAACAATGGTAGGAGGAGAATGCATCTAGTTCTAAGGAAGCACGCTTTTTATTTTAATTTTCTTTGATTTGAGCAGTTGATCTAGATTAGATTAGATCAACGACTCAGATCTCACCCCATCTTTCACCAGGGATACTTTTCGCACATGCACCATCCCATATATATATATATATATATATATATATATATATATATATATATATATATATATATATATATATATATATATATATATATATATATATATATATATATATATATATATATATATATATATATATAT
>NC_044919.1:15489161-15647153 GCF_003576645.1 Ipomoea triloba | reverse complement strand
ATACATACATACATACATACATACATACATACATACATACATATATATATATATATATATATATATATATATATATATATATATATATATATATATATATATATATATATATTAATGCATATCATTTTGAAAATTATAATCTGATTATTAAATTGAATTTAAAAGGCATATTAATGCTAAAGATTTATGATCTCCTACGTAAAACTATTTTACCGTAATCCATTTTATCTTGGAAATTTAATGTTGCAATACTCCTAGCACCCCGAAAGGTAGCGAATCGGTTTCAAGAAAATTTGTTTACATACGACTTGAATTTTTCTTTTTCCATTCTTTCCTTGGATTATTTTTTAAAAAAAATTATAAATACCAATTTTTTTTATTTTTATAGAAAAATCAACTTATTCATCTACAATATTTTCAACTTCTAGACCATGAAATAGCTTTGATAGAGTTAATTCCACCAAAGGTCCTTGTCTTTGGTGGTAATCTCAAATTTAGTCTCAGACTATCGTTTTTTCCATTTAACATCCCAGACTATTATTTTTTGGACACTTTTAGTCCTTCTCATGACTTTTCCTATTTTTAGTGAGGGCATTTTTGTCTTTTTCATATTTTTCTTTTGTTATTTTTACGGTTTCAACCGGTTTAATTGATTTAGGACTTTAGATAACTTCTAATTTTTAGTAACCATATTTTTCAACCGATTTTTAGTAAAATCCTAAACCAATTAAATCAGTTGAAAGCGGAAAAACAACATAAGAAAAATATGAAGAGACAAAAATGATTTTACTAAAATTAGAAAAAATCATGAGAAAGACTAAAAGTGTCCAAAAAATAATAGTCTTGAGATGTTAAATATCAAAAACGATAGTCTGGAACTAAATTTAAAATTGCCAAAAAAATAAGAGAACTCTCATAGAATTAACTCAGCTTTAACAATATATTAATGTCTCGATCATTTTTTTGAGTATTAGTGACTCTGTTACAAAAGATTTGCATTTCTTCAGTATTTGCATTTTACTAAAATCTAATTAACATAAATAAAACTTTAATTACTACTCTCTTAAAATTATCTCATAATTTTCACTTATCATTATATTTGATTCATTTTGTATTTGAAAATTGTATGGACTCCTTTATGATAGTTTATAGTTATGTAATCAATATATAAAGTTTTTCTTTTGTTAAGTTTTAAATATAATATCATATTAAGACGTAAACATATGACATACGTTATGTAGATAATATACCCATATAGGAAATTTAAAAACTAGATACTTAGAAGCAGTGGCGGATTCAGAAATTCCTTTTAGTGGGTGCGAAACACATGGTTGAAAAATTTGTTAAGCGTTTCTCAGACGTCTAGGCGGCAATTTATTATTTATCAGTGCTTATGTATTTTTTTTTTTAAAAATTGTTTAAAATTTTTAATTTTTTAAGACTAATAATTATAAATTATTTAATTCTTTAATAGTTAATACTAAAATATTAAATATTAACCTAAAAAACATCTAGAGTTTGAACAATTAGGGTTATTTCGCTCAAAGCGATATCGTTTTAAGTGAAATAACCCATTAAAAATGATCAATAGCTATTCGGCCGACTAGGCAACCTAGTCGGTGTCTAGGAGGTCTAGTCGGTCAGTGCCTAGCGCCTAGATGAGATTTTTGCAACACTGGCGAAACATTAAAATAAAAAAAAATAGTCATAAATATTGTTGGATATAGGCGAAAAAATAAAACACATCATAACTCTATAAAAATATTCATAACAAAATATGAAACAAGATTAAAGTGATAAAATAATTAAAATAGAAAACACGTTATAAATTACACATATCATTATTAATTTTAAAATATATATATATATATATATATATATATATATATATATATATATATATATAAAGCATTAAAGAATCTGTTGAACTAAAAAGCAAAAAAGCCTTCAAGATGCGTTGAAATAAAAAGCGTTATGAAAGGGACTCAAACTCTTGACATTTCATAGCAAAACAAAGCCCTTACCAACTCGTACAATTGATCAATTATGTATATTTATCTGTTTTCATATACTTATATCTAAAATCTAAACTATATATACATATATACATACAACACTCTATATGGGTTGGGGGTGGGGTGAGTGGGTATCTAGGTTCAATCCAAATAGTAACCAATAGATGGTGGGCTGACCTGTTCATTTGACACGACTTAGAGCATTTCCATCAATGATTTTTGGGAGATTTTTACAGCTGTTATGTCTATGTAGAGGAGAGAGAGTGGTGAGTACCTCCTACAAGACCCAAGTTTTTTGTGGGTCTCGCAGGAAAGAGTAGACAAAAGGCTACTGCCTTTGTGTCGACTGGTGTGTTAGCTGCGTTGCTTTTCTCTTCTTCTTCTTCTTTTTTTTTTTTGCGTCAGATTTATTTTTTTTCCCTCTTTTTTCTTATTATTATCTCTCCTTCCTCTCTCTTCTAATTAGCACCTCAAAAACTAAAAAANAAAAAAAAAAAAAAAAAAAAAAAAAAAAACCTTCTTATTGAGGTTGCTCTTAGAGTCTGAGATAGAGATAGAAAATCAAACATTAGAGATGAATTTAAAAAATGTCTTCCAAATAAAAATCTCGAAAGACGATTTTTGTCAAAATGAATCTTTATACCTCTAACTATTTTTTACCGTCTGAATTATTATTAACTATTAATATGGGATCAGCTAAGCATAGCTATTTATTTGTAAGGAGTGGTTAACAAATCAACAATTCTTAATTGTAAAATGTTAACAAGATTACATCAAAATTCTTAAAATTTAAGACTTTATTTCTTCAAAGTAATATTGATGTTGCCCCCCACCTGTTCCTTTGAGCCATGCTTTGAATAAACTCTAATGCAAGCTTGGGTTTGTGCCTTGCCGACACATTGATAGCTACTCTTCGGTTGAATTACCCCACTCCCCTCCCCTCTCCTCCCATAATGTTTTTGTTTTTTTGAGTACAAAAAGTAGGTTCAGACTTGAAAACCAAACCTAATAATTCAATGGTTCATTTTTTATACAACAAAGCTTTAATCTTTTACTTTCTCTTTGAAATAATACTTCCGTTTTTGTAATTTACTCCCTCTGTCCCATTTACTATTCATTGGTCAAACCAACTCTTTTTTCATTGCTTATTTTCTTTAATAATTTTTAATTATTTTTAAATTTGATTTTTTGTGTTTAATAGTACTTTTAATGTAGTTTCTAGATATATAAATTTTATATACTAATACTAAACTTAATATTATGAAAATTTGAATTAAAAATAACTTCAGTCAAGCCTCGTTAACCGAATCAGACAAACAAAATGGGACGGAGGTAGTATAAATTTAAGAAAAAGTTAATGGCTATTGTGAGATGAAGAACTAAAATGATTAGTACAATTAAGAATGATATTTACAAAAGTGTTAAAAAAATTAAATCAAATTTACTAGTATTTAAGAGATAAATTACAATTGGGATTTTTGTAGAAATAACACCACACTTTATGGCAAATTATTGTGTGGACTGTGGTCCATACAACTATGTGGACTACAGTCCAAAACAACATCGTTGAATTTTATGAATTAAAATAATGTACATTATGAGTTAGAATAATGTATATTATGTGTTAGAATAATATACATTATGTTTTAAAATAATGAAACTTCCGGATAAAATAATATAATTTATGAGTTAGAATAATGTACATTATATTTTAAAATAACGTACATTATAAGTTATAAAAATATATGTTGCAATAACTATTTACACTTTATAGCCTCCACCAACCCCGATGGGAATGGGAAACCAGTGTCCAAAAATCAAAAGAAGTTAATAATTGAGAAAAGAAAAAAGTAGTGGAAGGGGCCCAAGCAAAGATAAGATCCAAATGGTGTTTTTGTTGTATAGTGGAAAACTGCCAGCTCATGTGCCCTCCTAAACCCCAAGATTCAGTAGACCGACTTGTCTTGTAGGACAATAATTGTGCTCTGCTTTCAACTAGCAACTGTAAAACTGACTCCCTCCTGGCACCCATTAGTTTTTTTTTTTTTTTTTTTTTTTTAAAGCTGATGAAAACAGTGACTGAAGAGGAAAAACAGAGGAATATGGAGGGGCACACAGCTCCAATCCTTCCATGCTTTTTCTCATGTGTCATTCTAGCTTGTACAACAGACTTATATGTGGTTAGAAACTAATTGTAAACTCTAATTAAAAATTATGTGATTGTAATTAACACGTATTTATAGTTAACAATTTCTTTATTTATAAACAAATTAAAGACATATAACATACTAATTACAGACACATAAATCGTTAATTGAATGTACAAAATATTTTAACTGCAAACATATAAAATAGTTAACATGTTATATGTCTACAGTTAACATATTGTGTACTTACTATCAACAATTTATGTACTTAATTGTAAGTACAAAATGTGTCAACGGTAGATACAAAATTTGAAAGTCATTTTTGGATCAAGATTCACAATACAAAGTAGACCATGGTCCATGATATAATTTGCTGTTAGAAAGGAAAAGAAATAGAACCTGATAAAAGCCCAAATGAAACATAGGCCTTCATGGTAAATGGGCTAAGCCCATTTCATTCCTTTCTACCCATGACTTATTTGCACAACAAATTGCAGCCCTAAAGATTTTTCCATATGCACAAGGACCTCCCTAGTCCCTCAATTGCTACAGCTCAATTAAGTTTACAGACATCTATATTTCCAAGTAGCTTTGTCTTGTACAATCAAGCATCCAAAGTCCCTTATAAATACAGCAATAATCAAGAAAGGCTATAAATACAGCAATAATCAAGCATCTATATTTCCAAGTAGCTTTGTCTTGTACAATCAAGCATCCAAAGTCCCTTATAAATACAGCAATAATCAAGAAAGGCTATAAAAGGCTATGAAATGAACAAGAAAGACTATTTTACAAGGGCAAACTCCAAATGGAAGTTGTTAATATACTTGTCTAAAGCTACAATATGGATGAAAATTGAAATTTTCCAACAAAATTTACCTGAGAAAGGAGATCTCAATTGTTTGGGGTGAGAGAAGGAAATGAGGGGATAGATTGTAGTATTAACTTTCTGCTGCTGCTCCTACGACCCGGGGAAGTTTCAAATTCAGTATGAGGAGGAGACACCCTCTTACTGTTGGGAGATGTAGACTTGACGATACCACTGGTTGGAGAAGTGTTGCCTTGGAGCGTACTAGGAATTTCATCTTCTTCAATGGATTCAAACTGCTTATGAAACTTGGGTAGAGGTCGAAAGAATCTTGGCCTTCCAAGTCCTTGGCTAGCAGCATATGTTCCACCAGATGAGGATCCAACGCCAAGAATTGATGGCAAACGTGTTGGTTTATTCTTCAAGGAAATTGGTGGTTGCATTGGTGGTCTGAGGCAAATATCTTGAGTTAGTATAGACACGACAAATTGCAACTCGTAAAAATTTACTATTCGGTTCATTGTACCTCTTGGACCGCAATGGTGTTGCAGGCAGGAATGAATCTGGAATCTGTTCTATTTCTGTATGGAAAGCTGATTTCTGTGAACTCTCATCGATACCACTCTTCTCGTGGACATCTGTTTCCTCTTCTTCTAATTCAGCTTCTGTGCCTAAATAAATATAGAATCAGAAATCTCCTGTCCTCTTCTTTTTCCTCCAGTGTTTGAACTAAAAGATATGGATCAAGATTAAAATAGAGAGGAGCATTCACCATCTTTTCTACCAAATGCATTCTTACAGCCTTCACACCTGCAATTAATCGAGCATCCAACGCCGCCCTTCAAGATAAAACAGCCTTCTTGTATCAGCTAATGAAGAGAACAACAAATGCATTTGGAATGCAACAATAGGAAAAAGAATACCTGATAGCATTCACAGTATTTCTTCAGACAACCGGATTTTTTGCAGTTGCATCCTCTCTTGTGCCGAGCAGAAGCAGGAGTCTTCCATATATCATCCAGCAATATTGATAATTAGAAACGTGTTCACTTTTTTATCATTAATTTAAGTCACTGGATAAGCAAAATGCAAGTGTAGACATCAGTTTCTTACCCCTATTTCAGCCAGAGTTTCTGTTGCCCTAATCACTTTGGGAGCAAAAGCAAGTGGATTTCGAGATTCAATCTGTTTGCGAGTTGCAATGACAGTGTCTTCATAAATAGGCTTGTTAAAGCAATCTTGACATGAACAAGGCTCTACACAGTAGACACCAGCAGCAAAACACTCGCAATAACTGCAGAGAGAAGTTTTATTAGGCATCAAGCATCATCATTAGAAGTTGTAGCTAGATTTAACTTATACTCCATATTTATTGTCCGTGAACAGGCTAACAGAATTCAGAAAGGCATATAGCATGCACAGGGAAATTTTAATTTGATACCGAAATTGTTTTCATGTGCATTTCATAGTGCAGATGCGAGCACATTATAAGTAAAACTTATTGCAACTCCAAGGGAAAATAATAACACTTACAGTTTCAAGCATTTTGATTTTTTACAATTGCAGCGCTTGCAGCCCTCACTTTCCCCAGATTCCATTCTACGCCTAAGCATCCAGTTATATCAGAAGAAAGAATAAGATAATAAAGATTTAGGAGCACAGGGTTAGGGTAATAAAGAACATACTTCTTTTTTCTTGGACTACTACTCTGATTGAGCTCTTCATTAACACTATATCCAGGTGACTGATTAGCATCTTCATTGAGGTGTATTCCATCTTCCAGAGCTCCTCTTGCTTTAGAGATTAAGGTTAAAGAACGATAATTGGCTGTTGAGCCAGGCGCAACTAAAAGCTGTTGTCCTGAAGCAAGTGCTTCATGCTTGACAGCATGTCCATCCTTTGCAGCCACTGCAAGGGCATTTAAATGCAAGCCAATTCCAGGTAAAACGCATCGTGAAGGTTCACACCTGGACTTGGTACCAACTAAATGTTTGTCCGTGGAGGTAGTATTTCCATCTGATTGAGTCCATAAAGAAGAACCAGAATCAGACCCTGTATTCTCATCCAAATGCTTTTTTCGAATTCCAGTCATGTCAAAAACTAGACAGCGCCTTCTGATTCCACGGTTCAAACCAGAAACCATCTACAAAGGGCAAAATAGGATAAAAGTTAACATATCAAATTGAGGAATTTATGAATATGTTCGGAACTAATACAGCAGTACAGTGAGAACCCCTGAGTTCATGGTCAGTCTTGAAGACATCAAACTCGTATTGCAAAGAAAACTAAAAGTGTTCATCAAATTTGAAGGCAAATCCACCAGTTCTCACAAAGATATTTTATATGATTAGCCACATTGAACCCAGACTTCAATCAATTAATGCATGTATCAAGATTAATATGATCATAGATAGGCAAACAGCTAACATAATTTGCATGATTCTTAATACTGTCTTTGTTATTATGAATATAACAGAAATGGACAGAAACTACAACAAGAAAGATTTAAACTTCTCATAAAGGAAGAGATGTTAATTTGACATACGCTTGAAAAAAGAAATCCCTGTCTTACTATCGGACATCACTTTAGCCTGAATCAGTGCCAAATAGTGAGTTTCCCATTTGGTCACTATTGTGAAGATGTTCAAGTTCTGTATACATTACACGAGTTCTGAACAGATTTCCCTTCTTTTTATTTACAGTCATTGAAAATATGCACTCAACAGCTTCTCAACATCATACAGTGATTCAGCAATTCATTCAAGTAAATCATAAATGGAAAATAATAGGGTATCCTGAATGAAAAATCATAATGCAAAGAATAAGTAAAATATTAAAAGAAAATCAGGATGGATTGAGAAAGAGATACAAATAGTTTCTAAACTAAGTGCATCAAAATGTTAAGCAACACAATTAAACTTACGTCTGCCTCCATTTTCTCACTTGTGCAGCCAACCAAGCTTTTGATGCATACAGAAGAATCAGGGTTTATGTCTTGGACTTCAGCATATTGATTGAGCTCACTTCCCTCTCCGGACTGGGTTGACTGATTTTCTGTTTCAATTATTTCTTCAACATTTTCACCAGAACCAACTGCACTAAAGGTTTTAATATTCTGTATTTCATTCCTGACAAAGGAATAGGTCCTAGAAATAGGATCCACTTCTTTCTTGATGGTCCCTGTGTCATTGGGTGAATCAAAAATTAATGTATCACCAGTGCCAGAAATTAAACCCTCAAAATCACACCCTGCATCTTCTTCATTTCGATCAATTTGACTTGCCCCTTCCATATTCACTTGAGTTCTCAGTGAACTTTTTTTTCCAGCCACATCATGGACCACTGGGACAATTGTGTCAGAGCTCCCAGCTAATGCTGAAAAACTTTTATGTTTGATGTCACAGTTTGTCACTGGGCTGGAATTTGGACTGCTGCAATCATAATCTAAACTCTTTACAAGCTCAACAGCAAGCTTTGAAAATTCATAAGATGCTCGGATAGAAGCTTCAATAGTGCAACTCCCAAGATAACTTTCCGGATGTTCACTCGTGTTATCAGAAACATCTAGATTATGGACTTGAGAGCTATTGACTTTATGATCATTATCAGAGGAAAACTCAGGTTTGGATGGATCAGGAAGCTGATGCCTGAGGAAAGACAAATTCAAAAACTTAAGTATGCTCCACACTGGATAGAGAGACTAAAGGTGCAATTTAGAAGTTGTAAATGTCTTAAAAGAGCACACTTACCTTCTTAGGAATCTAGACTCCTTTAACATACTCATATGGGGTGAAGTGAAAACAGATGAAGGCGATGAAAAACTAAGGGGATTGAATGTCTGAGTGATATGTACAGACTTAACCGGCTCGATAGGTGAAAGGCTGTTCAGAAAATTGAAGACTGGGGACTCCTGTACATACGAAAGAGGATGCCTTCAGATATAAGCATAAAAAGGAAGGGTGATGCAAATAAAAAGAAAAAGATGCAGAACTTCAATATCAGAAAAAAAATATTAGACTAACACTAAAAACAGTTGTGCTACAGTAAATTACCAAGTCTCCTGAGAAAGAGTCATTTACTTGTTCATCAAAATTCAAAACAAAACATAAAACTCCTATTGAAACATGTGATGGAAAATTGGAAATTACAAATGAGATGAATGCCATTGAATGGGGAGGTCAATAAAATAAACCCATTTTTGGAATTGTCATAAAACTCCTATTGAAACCCTAAACCCACAAAAGAAACAGTTAATTATTCAGAGACCTAGCAAAAATCCCTTGAATGGAAAGGTCAATAAAATAAATCCATTTTTGGAACTGAGCATATTCATAAACACCAGTAGGAAAAGAACTCATGAAGCGACATAGAATAAATTAGAATATAATGGTGCACAATCCCAAACTTGATAATGTAGCATTAACTAATTTCATTGAGTTAGTAAACACTGTTTTTTAAAAAATGTTTCCCAGTGAAAACCACCCAAAGTAAGGGTCAATTTAACTGCATAATATCTACTGAATAAATACATCTGCACTTTCCTTTCAAGAAGCAAAACATTTAAAATTTCACCAAAGAAAACTAAATTTCAATACAAAAATAGGAGGGAACACAATCAACCCCTAAAAGAGTGCACATCAAGTAAAAGTTAGAAAAATCAAGTTCTGCTGACAAAAATAAAATGTCATGCAACCATGTAGAGGATTTAAGTTCTTGAATAAGTCCAGCTTTAGAAAAATCAAGCAATACAGTGGTCCAAAAATTGACCAAATTTACATTTTCTCAGCAGATGAACAAGTCAGTTCACAATGTCAAATTTAAGATAAGTCCCAATAGATGAAAAGCAAAGAACACAGTACAACATTCACTTAACAAGCATGTTATGATTTCTCCATGGTTTATGCCTAACAGATTATATGGATCAATTAGCAGAACAATACAATCCCCCATTTGCAAATTATTATCTGCAAGTCAACACTTGAAACCAAAGAAAAAGTAGGGGAAGAAACTCCAAATTTAAACAAACATAATTCTGATTCAAACTCTTCAAAGTGCACATTAAGTCATGGACACACATAAACACATACTTTTCATTAAAAAATAAAATTAAAATTTAAAGAAACCAATTATGTGACCAAATTAAGAAAAACCAATTACTCAGACTCTCCAGAGCCCCTCGGACTACCCAGAAGACTACAAATCAAGCATCAATTCACATATTACAAAGTCAAATGCGCTCAAAAACTTCAAGGCATTAAATTAATCCAAATCAGACATCAAACCTCAATTTTAGACAAGGGTGTTACGATCTGGTTGATTTTAGTCCTGTCTGGAGTATCCATAACCGCTGGCCCTCCTTCTTCGCTCCCACCCACCTCACTCCCACTACTCTTTCTCTCTGCATTTTCACTCTCCAAATTCGCTTCCACTCCACCCATCTCAGTGCATGAGCGCCTCTCTCTCTCTCTAAACCTATACGTGCACAAAATCCTGTATGGGTGCAATCTCAACCACTGTTTCTTCCTAGATAAAGGAAGAGGTTTTCCCTCTCAGAGAACAAAGACGAAAATTTAAGAAGCGGGAAGCGGAGAGCGGTGGGGACTGGGGAGCAATGGATTTTCTCGTGATGATAAAGAGAGACAAGGCCCTACCATCCCATCATCTCACGCTAAAAATAATGGTAGAGAGAGAGAGAGAGAGAGAGAGAGAGAGGCGGAGGAGCGGGTGGTGAGGGAAATATGAATGGCCGTGAAGCGGGTGAGCGGGGCGGGTCTTTTTTGGGACTCGGAACGAGAGGGAAACTAACGTATACTAACAAAAATTTGAGCCCGGGTGAGATTTTACATCCCATGTCCTTTCACTTTTAGTTATTGCCTTTCATGTCCCTATCACTATTTCTAGAATGGTATAATCAAAGATCATCATTAAAATTGACTAACATCAATATCATATGATATCTAACAACAATGTTTTTAACCTCTAGTAAAACTTTTGTCATACCAGCCATGTTGCATATTTATATAGTAAATAGTTGTATATATTAGTTAAGGCTGGTCCAAACATTTTAGAAGCTCTGGATGAAATTAAAAAAGGGTTATTGTTGTTTTTTTGTCTTTTTTCTTTCTTTTTTTTTCACTTCCATATAAATGCGTTTTAGGTAGCATATAATAAAAAAACAAAAGTATCTGAATTTTTTTTAAAATTTCTACTCAGTCGTCAGTTGTAACACAAATTTCAACAGCTCCAAAATCACAGTTTTTTGTTATTTCCTTCTTTCACTTTCTATCCCTGTTAATAGAATGGATTAGATAGTACTCAGTAACTCAGAGTAATTATATAAATAATTATGATGTTCGAAATTGGGGACAATTTTATTGAAGAAGACGAATGGTTAGGTACTTAGGTGTCCATTCTAAATTATTTGATTAGGTGTCGATTCCCGGCTTCATGCAGATTGAATATTTGAATAGAGGATTAATCAAATTGGAAAAAAAATTATTGAATAAGACGAATGGGTTAGGTACTTAGGTGTCGATTCTAAATTATTTAATTAAGTGTCGATTCTCAACTTCCCTACGGATTAGGCACTACCTAATCCATTCTATTAACATGGATAGAAAGTGAAAGAAGGAAATTACCAATTTGGTCCTCGATAATTTTTCGTGTCCAATTAAGTCATCGACTTTAAAAAGTTTAACCAATTTGGTCCTCCGTTCATTTTGTCGTTAGACATACGTTAAATCAGGACCAAATTGGTTATTTTTCTATAGTCAATGGACCATTTCGATAATTACTTTTTCAGAAAAATTGTGCATGTAATGACTAATTGTGTAGGTTAATTTTCCTATTATTTACCTTCTGTAGGTATTTTGTATTTTCCATTTTCTTGTGTTTTTCGAGAATAATATCCAACAATCTTAAAACCTATTTATCCTTTTCTTCCCTTTCTTTTATTCTCGAATTTCTTGAAAAGAAATGGAAAACCCGTGTTGCCAGTATCCAACCTTGGGATGAAAATCCTAATGTTGTTGAAAACAACAGTAGTGAGAACGACACCAATGTTGCGCATTCCCATGCACTAGTAAACGTAGGTTCACAACGAGGTGTCAACTCTAAGGTGGCGTTTGGTTCAAGTTATATAAGATAACTAAGGTTATATTTGTTTGGTAATATAAGATTCCCATGTTTGGTTCAAGTTATGTAAAATTCCCAAGGAATGTAACATAACCTCCCGATGAAGTTTTTAACTATTGGAAGGGAATGTGAGATACACCCCAATTTCTTAGGTAATCTCAGATTCCCTTATCTTATTACTAATATTGAGCTTTTGGCATTTTAATCAATTTATCTTATTTTCGTTGTCTTATTTACTTATTTCAGTTTTAAACCAAACACAGGAATCTAACATTCCCAGTTATCTAACATTCCCAACAATCTAACATTCCTTAAGGTAATTTAACATCCCGTGAACCAAACGCCCCCTAAGGGGTATATCCCCACGATGAGGGTACCACCGGTACCAAGTGGTTCGGCCAAAAAGCTGGACAAGTTTACGGGTTCGTACTTTAAGAGGTGGTAGCAAAAGATGTTGTTTTACCTTGCTACTCTCGGCTTGTCACGGTTCTTGACTGAGAAGATTCCTGAGTTGAAGGAACAGGACCCTCAATCAGTAATGGCAGTTGGGTTTTGAAAGGATTTGGACTTCCTTTGCCGCAACTACATTCTGAATGGGTTGTGTGATTCCCTATACGATGTTTATCGTAAGATTGGTACAGCAAAGGCATTGTGGGAAGCTTTGGACCACAAGTATCGAAGTGAGGATGCTGGGGCAAAGAAATTTGTCGTTGGCCGGTTCCTTGACTTCAAAATGGTGGATTCAAAGATTGTGTTTAGTCAGGTTGAAGATTTGCAGTTGCTCTTCGACGAGATCCGTGACGAAGGCATGGTGATTAGTGAAGTCTTCCAAATGGGCGTCCATGATCCACTTGCTGCTTCCAGGATGGAAGGACTTCAAGAACTACCTGAAGCATAAGCAGAAGGAGATGAGCTTGGAGGACCTGATCCAGCGACTCCGAGTTGAGGAGGGGAACAGGAACAATGATGGAAAAGGACCTCTCGTGGGAGGTGCCAAGGCCAACGTGGTGGAGCACGGTCAGATCTCCAAGAAGGCAAGTAGAAGCTGGGTCCGAAAGGTGGTGTTTCCAAGGAAAATGCTACAATTGTGGCAAGCATGACCACAAATCTACGAGCTTATCAGTTATTTTATTATTTTATTTTTGGGTTCGGGTTAGCCCTAACCCTAAATTGGCATCGCTGCCGAAGGTATAGTATGACTAGTTGGTCATTATTTTGAATTACAGCGACTGAGCTGCTGACGCAAATCCGATGGTGGACGACTTAACTGCTGGTTAAATCCCCTACTGAGGCGTGGTCGACTTCCTGCAGAGTAATAACAACTACATTGTTATTGGCGTTCCGTTTCGAGTTTCCATTCGCATTCCCATTCACCGCAGTAATAACGTTCGGATTAGCCTGGCCCGAGCGTCGACTACATCGAGTCGGTGCCATGTAGACAGGTAAAAATGAGACCTTTTGTATCAGTCCCCATGAACGGCGCCAATGTTGGTTTTACGGCTACGCAACAACCGTTTCGACTAACCAACACTACTGTAGAACTCAAAGAAAATATTAAAGAGAAAATACAAGCACAATTAAAGAACAATTACGCTTGCGTTCAAATCGGAACCCCGAACAATGTGCTCCAAGGGGGATATTTATACAGGAATAATGAGCCTACATAAGAAAATAAGAGGAATTTTTAGCAAATATGAATTTAAGAAGGTAATTTGGAATTGCATAACTGACATAGAAGTTACCAAATTTTGAATTAGACAAGATTCTCCAAATTTTGCCTAAGATACCAAATTCTACATGGTAACCACCTTATGGGGCGTACCCGATCGGGCGTCGCCTTTCGATTGCCTTCATGAACTAGGCCACATGAGCGCATGCAACCCAGGCCACATATCTATTGGACTAGTCAGTCTGCGGGCTCCAGATACCGGTCTTCTTGCGTCGGATACCCCAGTCGGGGTATCCATCAATAAGAATTTGTAAGTTATTTTTAAAATATAAATATTGGGCATATGTTTTTGGGCATCACGCATAGAAAAGACTAGTATATATAGATAGATATAGATATAGATTCTCTATGTTGTGATCTTTACAAGGCGTTTGGTTGGGATGAGGGAATTATGGGGGAAAAGAATTGTAATTCGCTGAGAAAAGAATAAGTTTGGAATAAAGTAAGAATTGAACTTACAGTGTTTGGTATGCACGAATTGAAATGTTAGTAGTAGTAGTAGCAGTAGTAGTAGTAGTAGTAATAATAGAGTTAATACCCAAAATTGTCCTCGACTATAGTGGTTTTTCTCAATTTTGTCCTAAACGACTTTGGTCTCATAAAGTGATCCCAGACTTTAGTGTTATCACCCAAATTTGTCCTCCGTTAGTGAAGCTGTCAATCCAGCGTTAAATTCAGGGGCAATTTGGACAATTCATGTTTAAGTCTCCATTTGACTGGTCTTCCATTTGTGGTTGCCCTTATTTATGCTCTGAACTGAGGAACAAACAATTAGGATGAGCGTACGAGAAATTTGAGGAACAACCCTAATGAAGGAAGCAGCGAGGATGAGGCAACGAGGAAATCCGAAACAAACAATCGAAGGTGGTTCTTTGTCTTCAAGTGGATTGAGGCAACAATGACAATATGGTGAGTATATTTCATTTCAAAATTGTCATTGTGGTCAAGAAATGAAACTCAAAACTTCATGAACAAATGAAAATCCTGGAAAGAGGTATTGGGAATGCTCAGGCAACATGGTAAATTTTTTGTACTGATTTGATTTGAAATTTTAGGGTTCCAGATTTTTTTTTTGTACTGATTTGGTTCGGAAAAAATTAATAGGGCCAAAGAGGTTGTGGTTTCATGGAATGGTATGATCCTCCTATGTGTCCGAGGTCGAAGAAGATAATACCGGGTCTATTAAAGAATATCAATAGAAAGGAGGAAGAAATTAAGAGGCTAAATGCAAGAATTGAAGAAGCTGCCAATGAAGACTCCAAGTGTAAGGGGAAATTTGTGTTGGTAGTGGTACTAGTGTTGTGTGTGATGATGTATATTCAACTTGTGTTTGGGATGTATAGAGAAAGAAAAACAAGTGTAACTCAACTTAGATTGAATTAATGAAAGTTTATTTGCATTAAAAATTGCATTTTCATTTTAAATGTCATTTGGCAGGTGGTTAATGTAATTTGCAGCAACTGGTTATATAAGGCCATTCCAGCAGCTGGTTTCATTTTAAATGTCAAATGGCAGCTGGTTATATAAGACCATTCCAACAACCTACTGCAAATCACACCCAAAAATAATGCAAAGTTCATTACTGGAAATCACATATTCATTAATGCAAAATACCAATTCATTACTGCAAATTGGTTTATCAAAACAGCATACAAAACACCAATTCAGTACTAGCTTAGTATTGAGATCACTAATAGCATGGTTTATCAAAATAACATAAAGAGCCATATGTAATTCTAACATAACAAAAGAAGGGTCTCTTATACAAAATACAACTCTGAACTACTTAATCAATTTCCAAGAAACTTAGAGATGAACTGGGCACTAGAACTAGTAAAAGGCTTCTTCCTCAACACAACAGCAATTGGTTTTTTCAGTCTAGGAGCTTTAACTGCAGCAGTTTTCTTTCGAATTAAAGGAATCTTGGGTCTTGTTGGTCTAACTGGCTCCTTCACAGGTTCAAGTATAGGAAGTTGGACATACAAATCAGCTTCATCAAAGTCCATTCCTGGCTGAGTGTTGACTGCAATCACATCAGCTACTGGTTCATTCACAAGTTCATTCACCTTTTCTCTAACAGCTTCATTAACTGGTTTACTCACAGGTTCATTCACCTCTGCTCTAACAGCTTCATTAACTGGTTCATTCACAGGTTCATTAATTGGTTGAGGAGTTCTCTTTATTATAATCCTCTTCTTTGGATTGAGCTACATTGAAAAATAAATTTTGGTTACCAGCACTAATAAACAATAAACAATTGAATACAGTTAGGAATTTTTTGAGAACTTACCAATCTTTCCTTGATGGCTGGATCTGTTGGACACCTCCTTGCATTATGGCCTGACTGCTTACATTTGCTACAATGCAATTTAATTTGATTCCTTTGCACTGTTGTCATATTTCTTGGTTCCTTGCTAGGTTCTCCTGCACTTTTTTTCCTTAATCTTCTTGGTCTACCTGCCTTACATGTTGTGTACAATGGGGGGAATGGTGGTTCTCTATATGTTAATGGCCACTCATTTGGCCCAGCCATATGATTAATGGAACCTGCGTAAACCTTCATGTAACATCCTGTAGAATACATTGGGTTAACAAAGTTGATGACTTGTAATTTCTTCAACCAAATAGCCCTAATTGCATGCTTGCAAGAAATTCCTGTTAATTCTCATCTTCTGCAACTACATGTCATTTTTCTCAAATCTACTTGTTGACCATCCTCCCTCATCCCTCTAACTTCAAACAAATCCTCATCACATTGAGTGCATAAATAACCTGCAGCTGCCTTTTCATTCACTGCAATTTTCTCCAAAATTCTAGGGCATATTGTAGACTTCCATTCAGTAGCAGCTTTCTTTCTACAGTTGAACAACCTAGACATTAAGTGATTTCTCAAAGCTTCAAGGCATGGTATAAGTGGCAACTTCCTTGCATCCATAATCATTGCATTAAAGCACTCACATATGTTGTTGACCAATACATCACATTGTGCTGAAGTAGTGAAATGAGACCTTGACCATTCACTTGGATGCTTGTCAGATAACCATTGAAATGCTTCTACATCCAATTGATGAATATTCCTAAATGCCCTGGTGAAGGTGTTCACGGTTGTTGCCCTAGCTGCTGTCCAGAGAGCATCTTTAATTGCTTTTCCATGGAACCCTGCCACCTTGAGATTACTATATAAGTGCATCACACAGAATATAATCTGTGAGTTGCATTTGGGAACACCTCTTCAAATGCAGGGATTAACCCTTTTTGTTTGTCTGAAATAAAAGTCAAATTACTCTCATTCACTACTGAAATATCCAAGTCTTTCTTAAGAAGTTGCAAAAACCAAATCCAAGATTCTTTGTTTTCCCCTTCAACAACTGCATATGCCAAAGGAAAAATGTTGTCATTTGGATCTATCCCAACAGCTGTCAGTAATTGGCCCCCATTTTTTGCCTTTAAGTGACACCCATCAACTCCTATAATAGGTCTACAGTATTTATGGCCCACCCTACATGCCTCCCAACACATGTACAACCTCAAAAATCTTTTCTTTTTTTTTTTACCTCCAGGTTCCTCATTGTCACTTATTTTTACAATGCAACTTGACATAGGGTTTGTTTTTCAAATTTCTAGATAGTAGCTCCACAACTTTTTAAATTGCTCCTCTTGTTCACCTTTTATGTCACCCCTTGCTAGTGCCATTGCTTTATAACACTGTCTAGTTGTTAGACTGAATTTGTCATCAGCTTTAACCTTACCTTGAAACTCCACAATGTTCCAATCACTATTGTGCCTAATTTCATTTTTCCATCTCTTAGCAGCCTTGGTTGCAGTGATCATTCTATTCTCATATACCCACCCACAACTTTCATGCTTGTCATTATAACTTAAAACTCTCCACGTGAATGTGTTCTTTAACTTTCAGCAGTTGATTCTCCAAGGGCAGCCTTCTTTTTTGCAGCTCACTGTCACTCTCAATTTGTCAATCTTTTCAAATTTCAGATATTTCCCATTCTTAATCCCATAATTATGTATAGCTTCTTTGAACTCTTCTCTACTAGCAAATGTTAACCCAATGCAAAAGATGGGATTTTCCATGTCAGTTTTTGCTCTGAAAACAGGCCACCTATGTTCATCATTGTCACCATCACTGACTTCATTTTCATCAGATAAATCTAATCCATTAGCAGCTACTACACCACCCTCCACTCCACCATTATCTACTTCAGCACCCTTTACTCCATGATCAGCTACTGGACTTTTTTGTACACCCCCATATTCCACTGTTACATAAACATATTTATCAAACTCTCTATCATCTTTCTTCCCTTCAACGAAATCATAATCAGAGTCATAAAATTCTTCTAACACTTCATTCTCATAATCCTCATCATCACTTCCATCAGTGTTAGAGTCCATATTATGTTCTTCAATATCACTTCCTATGTTAGATGCTTCTATGAACTCTGACTTTAGTACCCATATCTCCAACTCTCTAGGCTTACCAACACAAAGAGAGTTAACTAAAGGCCATGTCTCACTATCTGAATGTAACTCAAGCAAACCACTTATACTTTTGCTAAACAACTTTGTTTCTAGAGGATCATACCCTAACTCTTCTACTTTTTCCCTTAGTGTAATCATACCCCACTCATTAACTGACATATAGTCCCAACAGTATGTCCCCCCACCTACATATTGTGTTTTTGGTCCATGGTTAATCTTTCCACCATGTCTCAACTTCAGTGTGAAATACTCATTTTCTTCCCCTATTTCAATATAAAACAAAACAACCCACCAATTCACACTACTGCACAAATTATGACACAGTACATTGCTTTAAAAAAATACACAACATTGCAGACAAATATTGCAGTAAATATTGCATACATATGCTTTACTCAGTCAAAAAAATTGAGACATGTGGTCCCCAACATTGCAACATACAGATGCTTTACACAGAATAAATGAGGGTCATTTCTTAACACTAATCAATAATCATTCACACAAATCTGGACACATGTGGTCCCTACACTGCAATTGACTATAAACACAGTGCATACATATGCTTTATAGTTCACAAATCTGGACACATGTGGTCCCTACACTACAATTGAATATAAACACAGTGCATTAATCACATGGGGACCATTGCTTGCTTACAAATACACAAACACAAACTACTTTATGCTAGCTTCGAAATACACAAACATAGTGCTCCCATTTAACCCTTACTCCATATATAAGCTCTACCAAACCAACATACATAGATACCCATTACCAGCCAAACTGTTATTCGTAAACATACAACAATGCTTACCGTATTTTGGAGTGCCTTCGCCCCTTTTCCATCGTCTAGAATCCATTGGTAACTGCTCCAACTTCTCAGTCCACGCTTTTGATTGATTAGGGAAGAAATTTGAGTGGCTGCAAATCAAGATTTACTTCGCGAGCTCGAGGGTTCTTTGTTTTCTGACTGAGAGAAAACTAAATGGGTTCTAGGGTTCTTAATTTGTGCATTTTGATTCAAGACTAAGGGAAGAATGGGGAAGTGCGTAGACAAACGACATAGACCAAGGGGGCAAATTGACTAAGAGAAGACTTAAACATGAATTGTCCAAATTGCCCCTGAACTTAACGCCGGATTGACAGCTTCACTAACGGAGAACAAATTTGGGTGATAAAGTCTGGGATCACTTCATGAGACCAAAGTCGTTTAGGACAAAATTGAGAAAAACCACTATAGTCGAGGACAATTTTGGGTATTAACTCAACAACAACAACAACAACAATAATAATAATAATAATAATAATAATAATCTATACTATCTATACTATATATAAAAGTATTATCCTCCTCCCAAATTTTTCCGCCCAAACTTAGGGGCATTTTAGTCAAAATATTAATTTAATTAATTAATTTATTTATTTATTTATTATTTATTAATTTATTTATTAATAAATAGTAATGGTAAATTGGACAATTATTTTGGGTAAATTATTAATTATATTAGTTAACCATATATATTTTCATAAAATTAGCAATCAATTATTATTACATATGTATATATATATATACCACAATGGTTTTGGTTGTTTTTGTTGCATATGTATTTTTTTTATTTTAAATAGTATATACTGTGAACTCTCTCCTCCTCCGCAGATGAGAGGCGAACGGAGACTGCGACGGATCTACGACGGTGGCGAGTTCTTCCTCCTCTGGCGAGTTCTCTTCCTTCGGTTATCTCTCTCTCTCTCCCTGCCGGTCGAAGAAGAAGATGATGAAATGGCAAGTAACGTTTTCTTCTTTTTCTTCTTCTTATTATTATTATTATTATTATTAGAAGAGATGAAAGAAAAAGAAAAGAAAAGGAAGAAACAAGAATGGAACGTCAGAAGAAGAAAGAAAAGAAAAGAAAAAGAAAAAGAAAAGGAAATGGGTGTTGATAAAGATGATGGTGTGTTTTGTTTTATTATTATTATTATTATTATTATTATTCCGCAATAAGAAAATTTTCATAGAGAGCCTCTGAGATGGAAGGCGCCAATGAAAAGAAACAGGAAGAACCTATTGGTGGAAGTTATATAGAGCACACGGTCCCAACTTAAAGCATTCCCTATCTCCTTAACCAAGTCTTCAAATTTTGTAAACCTATTAAATTTGTGAAATTCACTTCTACCGTGATTCACTGCCTCTTCAAGCTTCCCAACCTGTGCAAGGAAATCAAACACTTTAGATTATTGTAGCAGCTCAACCGTAACTGAGTTCTATTATTCAAAAATAGGAAACAAAGAAAACTATTAAAAATTAATTAATTAATTAATTTTTCTTTTAGAAAAAAACATAAACGGTTTTCCCTACACCATTTTTACTTCAACACAATTCGCTTTTTCTTTGTTTGGGTCCATTCCCATGAAGTGCTTTATTGGGATCTAAAGAAAAAAAACAGGGTCATTCGGGGTTATGACTCCCTTGCATCCGGGCAGACCACCGACAACGACACCGATGACGCTTCCAGAAACTGGAAAAGTAACACGAATCTACACGCATTCTTTATAGTTCTTGGAATTTTTGGATTAGTGCTTTGATTTAGACGCTAATTAATTATGTCGTGTTATTATAATAAACTTTAAAGATCACAACTTTTTTTTTCAAAGCAACAGAGTTCATGCATCAGAGATAAAATTGAGAGAAAAGGGATTATTGGATCTCAGAAAGCTTATAAAGTATGTTGATGATAGAATAAAACATTTTCAATGAATCAAGAATGAAAACTTATTAAGTGTATTATATATTTCATAATTGGTTAGAAATAAGCTTTATTTTTAATTTAAATTTTTAGTAACAATCAATTTAGTCTTCTTATGATGGATTCTTATAATATTTTAATAGTTGTACATTGTTGATGCGTGTATATTCATTTCATTTACTAATTAGCTCCCCCGTGAGGGTTCGAGTTAGCAGTAACTTACTTTGTGAAAACTATGAGTTTGTAACAAACAACATTTGGATTCATTTTGTATGCATATCCCTGATTTTGGGATTTGCATGAAGTTTTTTTGCTTACTTATTCTGTTAAGAGTATAATAATAATAATAATAATAATAATAATAATAATAATAATAATAATATAATACTTCGTAATAATAATCTAAAACTCTGAATATAATTTCTCTAATATTAATAATAATATAATAATAATAATATTTCAAGACTCTTATGCTATGTTTGGCAAATTTAGCTGAAAAGGTAGCTAAGAGCTGAAAAGTAGCTAAAAATTGAAAAGTTATAAGCTCAAAGCTGAAATCTGAAGAGCTGCTAAGCTAGCTCTTATGCTTAAAAGTGTTTGGTAAAATTAGTTTTTTGATAAACTGATAAATGTAAAAAGACTAAAAAGGACATCTTCATAAAATTTAAATAATTTTAAATTTAAATAGATTTGTTTACATGTTAAAATATAAAATAATGAAATCAATATATTTTAATAAAATATAAAGTAAGAACATATATTTGAAAATATATAAAGTAAACAAAATGTTTATAATTCAAAAAATTAGTTCATACAAAAATTATTGTTCAAACACAAATGTCAAATTGAAATTACAACAAAACATATTGAAGAGAAAATGTCAAAATATTTTTAATTAAGAGGCGTAAAGGATGTCATTTATTTAAAATAATAAGGATAAAGATGGAAAAAAGTTAAGAAGCTACTAGCTTATTTTTGAAAAGCTACCTAAAGTAGTGTTTCAAAATAAGCTCTTATTTTAAGCTACTAGCTTATTTTGAGAACATTACCAAACAGAGCTTATAGCTTATTAGTAGCTTAAAATAAGCTATACGCACCTAAATAAGCTCTGCCAAACAGAGCCTAAAATATAACTTCCTACTTAAATTTTTCTATTAAATCCGTTTTTAACGATAATTACAATTTACAAATATAGAATTTAGAAAAAAAAAATACTAGCTAATCAATTTCCTAATACAATTTTCCTATCATATTTCAATTAATTAACGCTTTTCATAATATATCTTACCAAAAAGGCTTTCTCCATTTTTTATAATACAGATATATGTTAATCTGTTTATTATGGTAATATATATCCGTTAATCAATTTTATATATGTTTTAGTTGAAATAATATCAATTACTCGTGCATTTATTTTGATTACTTTTGAATAAAATCTTTAAATTATGACAATTAAGGAATTAATAATTTCTGTAATATAATTTTTTTCTTATTAGTTAAGCAAATTGATAATACACATATTACGTCCATAATTAAAGGATATTAAAAAATTATGATAATTATTCCAATTCATAGATTATTACGTCCATACAATTATAAATTACTACACATACAAAATTATATTAATGTTTACTTTTGAATGAAATCTTAATAATTATAGTAATTAAGAAATTAATTTGCACATTATACTTTTATTAAAGTGTTTTTATACTTATCGTAATATAGGTTTTATCTAATCAATTAAGGAAATTAATGATACACATATTACGGATATAATTAAATGAAATTAAACATACATATTATTTTATTAAGAATAATATATATATACTCCTTAATTAGTACTCATATATACTTCTTAATTACCATAACAATTCAAATTACAAGGATGTCATAATCTATACTATATATATAAAAGTATTATCCTCCTCCCAAATCAGAACACTATCATTTTCTCCTAAATATGACAAGTGAATATTATAAACCGTCAGGAAGTACTATGAAGAAACTCACAAAATCCGGAGTAATAGGAAACAAAAGGAATATGACAGCGTTATTGCTGTCCTTATTTTTTTTTAAAGGGTTTTCTTACCATGCACAAATCTAAGGGTCAAATAGGCCACCGAACCGCACACACAAATACAATTAGGCTACTGAACCTTTAAAAAAAACTAGAATTGAGTATCTAAACTAACTCATTTCATGCAATTTTTCTACTTTGCATGTTTCTAAAAGGTCACCTCAAATTAAAATTATTTTTAAAAAAAACTTAAAAATAATCTATACTATATATAAAAGTAAAATTCTCCTATTTCATTTTTCCGCCCAAACTTTTGTAGTCAATTAATTAAATATTTTATTGGTCAAATAATTAATAAAGCTTATTTGGTAAGGAAATGTAAAATGGAAATTAACTAATATCTATTAATTGGTAATATTGTTTCTATATTCATGTATCAATACTATTAATAAAAGAAAAATCCTCCCCTTCAACTTTTCCCGCACAAACTAATGTTATTAATTAATTGGTAAAAAATAATAAAGTTTAATTAGTAACAAAAGTTTATTTACCAAATTCTGAGAATAATTAAACCATTATAATTGTGAGAATAATGGAAACAAATTTTGCGTAATTTTATAAGAAAAAATAATTTATTAATTAATAATAATAATAATTTGAATGCTTATCTATACTTCTATATCTATACTACTATTAATAAAAATAAAATCATCCTTTGTGAAATTCCCGCCCAAACAATAGTAAAGATCAAATGAAAAAAAAAAAAAAAACTGATTTTACTAATTGATTGAAAATATAAAAAAAATCCTAATGGAAAAGGAAACAGAAATTTGACAAATTGTAAAAGGAAAATGATATGACTAATTGACTGAAAATTATTTAAAAACTTTTTAAAAAAATAATGACACTTTCCTTTTGAAAACTTTAAATTATTTAAACTTTAAAAAAAATATTAAATATGGACTGTTAGATTTTTTATAATAATTACAATTAATTCATTCAAATATGGAAGAGGAAGAAAAAACTAAATGCGATATGGTGAAAATGAATATACTTAAGGTATAAAAGTATAATTGCACATATATTAGTGTAATTGACTAATAATAATTGCATAATAATTATTATGGTAACTAGTAAATTACCCGTGCGATGCACGGATTAATATTTTTATTATATATTTAAATAATAAAATTAAAGTTAAATTATAAATAATTATAATATTTGAAACTCTACATTTATTTAATTATAAGATCAATCCAAATGTATCAATAATATATATGACTCATTTTATTGCATTTATTTTAGAAAAATCAATATGTAATATGATTTATGAAATTATATTATTATTTAAAATAAATATGGGAAAAGGGAAAATAATTTTAAAAAGCATTAATATGATTTTTTATTATAAAGATAATTTTATTACCATTTAAGTACTCTGTAATTTTTTATTACAAAGATAATTATACTATGTCTTACTTAATTCCATTATTAGCTTAATTATAATTAATTCCCTAATTCTTTAATTAGTATAATAATAAAAGGGAGGAAATGACTACCTAATAATAATATTATAGTACACTATGTTTTAAAATCTATTTAATAATTTTCCTTTACAATGATTTTTAGCTTTTTCGTATATTCATTAACTAAAAAAAAATGATTTTTTGATTGTAAAGACAATATTATTACCATTTAAATTTTCTGTATTAAATATTTTTTTATACTACTAATTATTAATTATCTTTATAATGATAATTTTGAAAATATTTTATTTATTATAAATATTAATATTATGAAAGATTTGCATATATTCATTAACTAAAAAAATGAATTTTTCATTATAAAGATAATTTTATTACCATTTAAATACTTTGTAATTACTTTCAATTCCTTAATTTCTTATTCTTGATTATTAATTTAATTACAATTATTTCTTTATTTTAATTAATTCATTAATTCTATTATTAGCTTAATTTTAATTAATTCCTTAATTAGTATAATAATAAAATTAAGGAAAGAAATGACTATCTAATAATAATATTATAGTACACTAAATTTTAAAATGCATTTAATATTTTTTCTTTACAATGATTTTTACCTTTTATGTATATTCATTAACAAAAAAAATGCTTTTTTTTTTAAATTATAAGGCACTTTTATTACCATTTAAATACTCTTTATTAAATATTTTAGGGAAAATGGCATCTTTAGTCCCTGAGTTATGGGGTAGTGCAACTCAGTCCATGAGTTATAGTCGTATCCGAGTTTAGTCCCTCAGTTATTAGCGAAGTGGCGAGTTTAGTCTCTGGTCATTAAATTTGTCGAAAAATTTTAAAAATATATAAAATTTGAGGGGTAAAATAGGAAATTCACATTTTATTCTTATTCTTATATCAAAACTACTTTTACAACATTATTTTTTACTTCAAAGCATCATGTTTTCAAGATTCTTCAATTTTAAAAGCAATTTAATAACTTTCATATGATTTGTTAGGAACCTGACTCTCGTATAAAGAAACACATGATCATTGTATTTAGGTGTGTGAAACACACTATCCTAACAAGTTTTGATTTTTTTTACTAAGTAACAAATGTAATCAAATTAAAACTTTTGAGATATAAAATGATGTCAAATTTCTCAAGTTGCTTTTATGAAAAATTCACTAAAAGAATATTTGACTAAACTACTGCATACAAAAAATTCACTAAAAGAATATTTGACTAAACTACTGCATACAAAAGAACTTTTAAAAGAATATTTGACTAAACTACTGCATACAAAAGAACTTTTACATACTAAAAATCTCAAGTTATTTCGTTGGTGATCAAGTGTTTCTTTGTTTGTTCTAAGTCTTTAAGTTTGTTATACGAGAGCTAGTCAGCCAGGTTCCTAACATTAAGTTTGTTATACGAGAGCTAGTCAGCCAGGTTCCTAACAAGTCATTTGAAAGTTATTGAAATGCTTTTAAAATTGAAGACTCTTGAAAATAATTAGGTTGAAATGCTTTTAAAATTGAAGACTCTTGAAAATAATTAGGCTAAGAAGTGAAAAATAATGTTGTAAAAGTGGTTTTGATATAAGAAGAAGAATAATAAAATGTGAATTTCCTATTTTACCCCTCAAATTTTAAATATTTTTTTAATTTTTTCATCAAATTTAACGACCAGGGACTAAACTCGCCACTTCGTGAATAACTGAGGGACTAAACTCGGATACGGCTATGACTCAGGGACTAAGTCGGCACTACCCCTATAACTCAGGGACTAGAGATGCCATTTTCCCAATATTTTACACAGTAGTAATTATCATTATAATGATTATTTTGAAAATTATATTTTATTTATTGAAAATATTAATATTTTTAAAAATTTACTTATATTCATTAACTAAAAAAATAATTTTTTTTAATTATAAAGATAATTTTATTACCATTTAAATACTCTATAATTACTTAATTTCTTATTTCCCATTATTAACTTAATTAGAATTATTTCCTTATATTACTTAATTCCTTAATTTCATTATTAGCTTTTTTTTAAAAAGAATTTCATTATTAGCTTAATTATAATTAATTCCTTAATTAGTATAATAATTAAAATATTTTAATTATTACAAATATTGATATTTTGAAACATTTACTTATATTCATTAACTAAAAAAAATGATTTAATATACTTTTGCAACACTACAATCTGTATACCAAGGAGAGATCCTTCCTGCAATAGTATTCATTTGTTTTCCCGAATTATAGGAGCATCCGTAGACGGAGAAGATGAAGATTGCTCTAAATTTTAATCATCAGAAAGTAAATCAGGAATAAGGAATAAAGATTCTAAAAATAATTACGTTTCCATTGTATATGATTTTTGTTTTATTATAAGGCACTTTTATTACAATTTAAATACTCTTTATTAAATATTTTATATAGTATTAATTATCATTATAATTATTATTTTGAAAATATTTTATTTAGTGCAAACATTAATATTTTGAAAATTTTGCTTATATTCATTAACTAAAAAAATATTTTTTTAATTATAAAGATAATTTTATTACCATTTAAATACTCTATAATTACTTTCAATTACTTAATTTCTTATTTTTGATTATTAACTTAATTAGAATTATTTCCTTATATTACTTAATTCCTTAATTTCATTATTAGCTTAATTATAATTAATTATTTAATTCCTTAATTAGTATAATAATTAAAATATATTAATTATTGCAAATATTGATACTTTGAAAGATTTGCTTATATTCATTAACTAAAAAAATAATTTAATATACGTTTGCAGACACTGCAATCTATATACTATGGAGAGATCCTTCCCGCAATAGTCTTCATTTGTTTTCCCGAATTACATGAGCATCCGTAGATGGAGAAGATGAAGATTGCTCTAAACACATACAATATTAGATAAAGTCATGAGTCAAATAACAATTATTCATAAATACTATAGAAATTATTTTTAAGGGATTTTAGAAAGATGGTGCACATAAACACTTATGAAAATGATTACTTTTGGCGAAAAAGTATTTTGGTAAACATGAATACTAAACACTTACGGAAATGATTACTTTTGGGAAAAAGTATTTTGGTGAACATGAATACTTACCCTAGAAATCAAAATTCACTGCGCACACTCGAAACACTCATTGTTGATAATCCTTGTTTGCTAGTTCTTTTCTTTCTTTTGGCGAGAAAAGGGAAAAAATATGGGGAAGGATGAAGAATTTTTTTGCAACAATGGAAGAGGATGGGAGAATATATACTCGGAGGATGAAGAATTTTTTTGCAACAATGGAAGAAGATGGGAGAATATATACTCGAACTAAGATTATGTTATGGAAATGAGTGCATAATGATTACTAAAATGAAGAGGATATAATAGGATTAGGATGAAATTAGGGAAAGACATGTGTAGTATTGTAAGATCTATATTTATTTATATAATAACTATTTCCATATAAACGTATATAACTGCTAATTTCATAATTACATATAGGTATAATAGGATAATACTATATTTATATATATACATATATATATCGTACATCATATGAACGTAGTTATTAAGATAGGATTTAGGAATGATATATATAATTAATATTAATAATATATATAATTACTATCATATGTACGTAGTTATTAAGATAGGATTTAAGAATAATATATATAAGTAATATTAATAATATATATAATTACTAAAATGCCCCTATAATTGGGCGGGAAATTTTGGGAGGAGGATATTGTTTTTACATATAGTATATATAGTATAGATGATTACTAAAATGAAGAGGATATAATGGGATTAGGATGAAATTCGGGAAAGACATGTGTAGTATTGTAAGATATATATTTATTTATATAATAACTATTTCCATATAAACGTATATATAACTGCTAATTTCATAATTACATATAGTTATAATAGGATAATACTATATTTATATATATACATATATATATCGTACATCATATGAACGTAGTTATTAAGATAGGATTTAGGAATGATATATATAATTAATATTAATAATATATATAATTACAATCATATGTACGTAGTTATTAAGATAGGATTTAAGAATAATATATATAATTAATATTAATAATATATATAATTACAAAAATGCCCCTATAATTGGGCGGGAAATTTTGGGAGGAGGATATTGTTTTTATATATAGTAAGTATAGATATAGATTAAGCTAAACATTGGTTGTTGAATTTATTTTTATAATAATTATAATTAAATTATTTCTCATTTTTTCCGTATTTATTTCAGTAATAATATAAGTACATAAGTTATATTACATATCGATATTTTAAAGATAATTGTAGACAAACAAGTCATATATTATTCAATTAATTGAGTAATACTTTTGCACTAATCTTATAATCAAAGAAGTGCACACGTTTAATATTAGAATACTTTTATAATTTCATCTTTATTTTTATTATCTAAATATATAATAAAGAATTTATCAATGCATCGTACGGATAATTAGACAATTATTTGCTCTAATTCAAGCAAGAAAAACATCAGAAAATATAATCGATCCAACCAATTTCATCAATTGCGCTGTATAATATTCGATGTTATAATTTACATAATTGTATATTGATCCAAATATTCTTAAAATATTATAACAAATCCTTTCCGTGCAACGCACGGGCGAAAATACTTGTAATAATAATAGTAATAATAATAATAATGATAAAAAAAGACAAAGGGTATTAAGGAAGTGACAAAATTATCTTTACACAAACAACTTTGCCCATCTTCTCCACCGAATTGCAATTCATGAGAAGTGCCGAATTGCAATTCCTCATTTGGAAGAAATTATAATTCGTTAGAATTACACTCCCCTCCAACCAAAAGACGTAATTATTGAATTCATTGAATTGCAACCTTTACACCCAAATTCATTTCAACAAAACACACCCTTACAGGGCGTTTGGTTGGGAGGAGGGAATTAGGGGGGAAAAGAATTGTAATTCGGTGGAATTGCAATTCAATGAATAAAGTAGGAATTGAAATTACAGTGTTTGGTATGCAGAAATAGGAGTACAGGGAATTGAAAAGTAAGAAGCGACAAAATGACTAAAATGCCCTTATGTTGTGGTAGATATTGTAGTAATAGTAGTAGTAGTAGTAATAATAATAATAATAATAATAATAACAATAATAATAAGGAGAAATAATAATAATAATAATAATAATAATTCTTTCAAATAATAATAATAAGGAGTAATAATAATAATTCATTCAAATAATAATAATAATAATAATAATTCTTTCAAATTAAAAAAAAAAAACAAAAAAATAAAGGGTATGGGAGGAGGGACAAAATTGTCTTTACACCAACAAATTGCCCCTCCTCTCCACCGAATTGCAATTCACGGGGGTATCGCATGAATTGCAACACTGTAGTTTGGGAATTCACTGAATTGCAATTCAATGAATTGCAATTAACCCAAACTACATCCAACCAAACAGGCCATTAGTAACCGAATCTCTGCTTCTTTACGAAAATAAATAAAATAAAAACCTCAACTCTTAAGTATTACCACACTCTGGACTCTGGAGGAAACGAAAATTACCATGGCCATTGCCACCATTTCTTCTCCCCTCTCCATCCCACTATCAAATGCTACTCACGTACTAAGCCCCCAGAACCAGCCAGCACCAAGTGCCAGGAGATGCAATTCCAGAATTGGGTCACTCAAATCTTGCAAAAATCTCAACGAAATTAAACAATTTCACGCCCATATGACAAAACGAGGTCTTTCTGACAACCCCACTGAGCTAACTAGACTTATATCCAAGTACTCTGAAGTGGGCACTATTGAAAGTTTAGAATACGCACGGTTAGCCTTTAAAATTTTGAATAATGTTGAATCCAATAGTATAAATGCTTATATATTTAATTCTTTGATAAAAGGTTATTCTTCGTCTGGGCTCATAGATGAAGCTATTTTGGTTTTCGTAGAAATGGTTAGTCAAGGGGTTGGAGCTGATAGCTATACGTTTCCCTTTGTTTTGGGTACTTGTGTAAAAGGGGAAAGGTTTTCCGAGGGGAATCAGGTACATGGACTGGCTGTGAAAATGGGTTTGGGAGATAATATGTTCGTGTCAAACTCATTGGTGCATTTCTATGGAGAATGCGGGGAGGTTGATAATGGCCACAAAGTGTTTGATAAAATGTGTGAAAGAAATGTTGTGTCTTGGACTAGTTTGATTGATGGATATGTAAGGATTAACCAACCCAAAGAGGCTGTTACTCTGTTTTTTGAAATGATTGAGGGTGGGATTATGCCTAATTTAGTGACTATGGTGTGTGTGATTTCTGCTTGTGCAAAGTTGGGGGATTTAGATTTGGGGGAAAGAGTGTGTACTTTTATTGGAGAATCAGGGCTGAAGGTCAACAATATTGTGGTAAATGCTCTAGTGGATATGTATATGAAGTGTGGAGCTAGTGACAGGGCAAAACAACTTTTTGAGGGATATGGTGATAGAAATCTGGTTCTTTATAATACAATTTTGACAAATTATGTGCACAATGGGTTTGCCAAGGAAGCACTTGATGTCTTGAATGAAATGCTACATCAAGGACCTCGTCCTGATAGAGTCACTCTATTGGCTACTTTTGCAACCTCTGCACAAGTGGGTGATGTTTTTTTAGGGAAGCAATGCCATGGGTATGCTTTGAGGAATGGGTTAGAGATTTGGGACTCTGTTGGCAATGCAATTATTGATATGTATATGAAATGTGGGAAGGAGGAACTTGGTTGCAGAGTATTCAATCATATGTCAAACAAGACAGTGGTATCTTGGAACTCACTGATTGCAGGCTTTGTTAGAAATGGAGATGTAGGGAAAGCTCAAGAAATCTTCAATCAGATGACAGAAAAGAATCTTGTTTCATGGAACACCATTATTGGTGGTTTGGTGCAAGAGAGCCTGTTTGAAGATGCAATTCATTTATTCCGTGTCATGCTGAATGAGGGGATAAAAGCAAATGAAATGACAATGGTGAGTGTGGCATGTGCTTGTGGGTACTTGGGTGCTCTTGATCTTGCAAAATGGATCTACAGCTATGTTGAGAAAATTGAAATCAATTGCGATATTCAGCTTAGCACAGCTCTTCTTGATATGTTCGCTCGATGTGGTGATATTTCTAGTGCAATGGAAGTGTTCAACAAGATGAAGGTGAGGGATGTTTCTGCTTGGAGTGCTGCAATTGGAGCTACAGCCAAGGAAGGAAATGGTAAACGTGCGGTTGAACTATTCTACGAGATGCTCCAAGAAGATGTGAAACCCGATGAAGTTCTGTTCGTTGCTGTACTGACAGCATGCAGCCATGGGGGTTTAGTAGAAGAAGGAAAGAATATTTTTAGGAGTATGGAGGAGATCCATGGAATCTCCCCACAGATTGTGCATTATGGCTGCCTTGTTGATTTGCTTGGCCGTGCTGGTTTATTGGATGAAGCTCTTAATGTAATCAATAACATGCCAATTGAACCCAATAGTGCAGTATGGGGGGCTCTATTAGCTGCTTGTAGGAAACACAAAAATGATGAAATGGCAACTCATGCAGCTGAGATGATTGGTGAGCCAGCCTCTGATGAAAATGGGATCCATGTGCTCCTATCGAATATTTATGCTCATGCAGGAAAGTGGAGTGATGTTGCAAAGGTGAGGCTCTCCATGAAGGAAAAAGGGATAAGGAAATGCCCTGGCTCAAGCTCAATTGAGGTTAACGGTGTAATTCATGAGTTTACTTCAGCTGATGAATCTCACTTGGAAAAAGCTCAAATAAACATAATGCTAGAGGAGATGTATTCTAGACTCAGAGGTGCTGGTTATGCTCCTGACCTAACTAATGTCTTGCTTGATATCAATGATCAAGAAAAAGAGTTCTCTCTCAGTCGACATAGTGAGAAAATGGCCATGGCTTTTGGACTCATTTCTACGCAACAGCGGTGCCCCATACGTATTGTAAAGAACCTTCGTATGTGTTCTGACTGCCATTCATTTGCAAAGTTTGTTTCAAAAGTATACAACCGAGATGTTGTTGTTCGTGATAACAACCGTTTCCACTTCTTTCGACAAGGGCTATGCTCTTGTGGAGATTATTGGTAGCGTTGGAATTTTTTTTAAAGGTACAATCGTAATTTTTTCTTACCCCAAAATATTTAATTCAAATGCCCCCAACCCCCTTCCCCTCCCCCACCATTACTTTAATTCAGCCACCACTGATTACTGAAGATTATATGTAGAAACAAAAAATATATATGCTCTTATGGGTTTTTATATTATTTATGTTTCCTCTTTTTATTTCTATTTGCTCATTAATTGATGGAAGCTACGTTAAAACATGAAAAGTTTTATTTGGCCTACAAAATAATATTTTTGAGATAACCAGCCTTAGATTCCATGGTTTATCTTCATTGATTTTGCATCATTCAAGTTTATGTTTAACCAAGGTTTTTGATAAGTAGTTTGTGCCATTACGTTTTGATGCAAGAATGTGTGGTTATATACTTATATATATGCAAGCACAGAAAATATAGCATGTTCTGCTTTGACCTGTTTTCTTTCCCAAAATTGCCTTCTGACTATAGGTGATTGTGCTATGTTGGAAGGAAATTCTAATGGAAGAGAACAATTTACATGTGCGCCAATTTATGATTTATTCCTCCTTTTCAGATTTTCTTTTCTCATTTTATGGGCGATCTTTTGTTTAGAACTGATTTGATAATGTACATATGTGCCATCTCATGAGCAATGGTATAGCTTGTTGAATTTATAAATTTATTTGTCAAAGATGTTAATATTTCACCTTTTACCGTGTGGTTTTGTTTCATCACATGAAGATATATCATTTCATTGATGGTCATTAATGGGGGCTTTAGAGCATCCACAAGTTTTTTTGTTTTTTTTTTGCATTGTTGGATGAGAGAGGTAATCAGATCACTACAAATGATCGCAAATTATACCGTGATGGAAATGAAACCCAGTTTTTACTCTCAGTTTATAACTAAAAGTTCCAAGCTTTCATTAATTTTGTAGGTTGTAGAATAATATATTCCATCTTCCTGCAAATTGATGAAGAGGACTGACCTTCATTCAGTCCCAATTTGCGGGTTCTAATTCTTCATCCATTTATGATTACATTTGTTAATATTATTTTCCTTAGTTTTTTCTCTGTGTTTATCAAAATTAAGTTAATGTTGTTAGCTTGAAGACATTTGTTCATAATGCAAGCCTTAATGTGATTTTTCCAAACTAGATGTTTATTATCTTCTTTTTTTTTTAGTTCCAATTCTTCTGTTTCTTGCAACAATACCGATTTTCTTGTTTTTGTTAGCTCCAATGCGTCTGTTTCTTGCAGCAATACTAATTTTGTTGTGATAAAGATCTTTACATTCTTATGAGCTTGCATTAAAAGTTGTGATCTTTAGTACTGCATTCATAGGAAGACACTCAAAATAGTTCTCTGTTACATATGAATGAAAGTCGAGATTTTGGTATGTACCATTTGGGAATTGTGATCATTTGCAAGATTTAGCAGTGGCATGTTTTCTGCTAAACTTGTGATTGCTTCTAACAATGACTAGAAACCACGATTCTCATTCAGCCTTCGACCTTTTTTGGAAAAAGTTTTCTGTCCAAGTTTTGTGCTTGCAGCGTGTTTTTGGAATGCACAGTTTCATCTAAGATAAATTGAAACCATCATGTTTCTCGTTCTTCTGCAATGTGTTAAAAAAAAAAATCCATGTTTTGTTCTCGTTCTTCTGCAATGTGTTAAAAAAAACCCATATTTTGTTTTGTCGAGTTCATGTTTGCTTTTGAAATCGATTAAAAATTGTGAAAAGTTTAGAGTGGTCGCAATGTGGCTGGGAATGGGAAAGAATAACTTGCATAAAGCTTAAAGGAGAAGAATGTAACATGGAAAGACAAAAAAAATCCTGGATTAGACGGTCAACATGATGGTGTTCGTGAAGGTGACACCTCAGGGAAATATTTGGGGTTGCCATCTTTGGTTGGCAAGAATAAGAAGGAAATTTTGGGTTTTTTAAAGGAGAAAATTCTTAATAAAATCCGAAGCTGGAATGCGAAATTTTTGTCACGTGCTGGAAGGGAGGTCCTTCTAAAAAATGTAATACAAGCTTTACCTTCCTACGCTATGATGGTTTTCTTATTGCCTCAAGGGCTATGCAGGGAGATGGAAACTTTAATGAGTGAATATTGGTGGACAGGCACTGTTGGAAATGGTAAAGGTATTCGATGGAGGAGTTGGTCAGGATTGTGTAAACCGAAATCTGGGGGTGGTATGGGATTTCGCAGACTTAATGAGATGAACTTAGCACTTTTGGGCAAACAAGCGTGGCGTTTACTGACGATGCCTAATACATTAGTGGCTCGTGTTTACAAGGCCCGATATTATTCATCGTCTTCATTTTTTGAGGCACAGATGGGTAGTAACCCCTCATTCATTTGGAGGGGTCTAATGGAAGTGCAAAGTATATTGAAGAATGGTTGTAGACGATGCATTGGAGATGGCACAACTACATTTATAGGTAGTGATCCGTGGCTACCGGATGACGAAAACCCTCATGTTACAACTCCATTGCATGAATCTGTTGCTCAAGCTCCTGTCTCATCTCTTTTCACGGTGGGTGCTGCTGAGTGGGATTCCGAGTGTGTACATGACATTTTTTATCCCAAGGATGCCGAATTGATACTTAATCTCCCAGTTAGCCAAAGAAAACCGCCAGATTCATGGATATGGGCTGCTGACCCTAAAGGGCGATACACCGTGAAATCATGCTACAGAAAGTTGATGGGCGAAGTTCATGATAATAGACCTTGGACAAAACTATGGAATTTGCAGGTACCTCCCAAAGTAAAGAATTTTTGTTGGCAATTAGCTAATGAATTTCTTCCTACCCGTGATGCCTTACGTACTAAGCATGTTGCTTTGTTCATTGATGTGTTATTTATGTCAGCAACAAGAGGAGACAGCTTACCATACTTTTGCTGATTGCCATGAAGTAAGGAGGATTTGGAATATGCTGGGACTGCTTGTAAACTCTCATGGTAATGCTAGTATCTCAGATTGGTTTTTTGATAATATTAATACTCTTGTGGGTGATTGTGTATGTAAGTTTGCCATGATTTTATGGGGTCTTTGGTGTAGCCGAAACGAATTTGTGTGGAAGGGTGTGCCGTATGATATGCATACTACAGTACACAGGGCTCTATCTTTGTGGACAAATTGGAAGGTGGCAAATGATATTGCTGATGCAGACCCAACGCATAACATTGTTCTAGAGCAGTGGAGTCCACCATCTCATGGGAGATTGAAGCTTAATACAGACATTTCCATGGATTCGAACAACTCCATTATGGGGATGGGTTGGGTACTTCGCGATGAAGAGGGGCGGTTCATAGCAGCAAAGTCAAAGAATATTTTAGGTAACTTCATTGTTAAAGAGGCTGAGGCAGAATGCATTAGAGAAGCTCTAAGTTGGGTTAAGGATTTGGAGCTAGGTGATGTAGATGTGGAGACTGATTCCCAGCTTGTAATTTATGCTTTATCGTCTACTTCTTTTAATTTCCCGTTTGGTTTAGTTATTGGTGATGTAAAAGAAATCGCATCTCAGATACATGATGTGATTTTTCGCTTTGTTAGGCGATCTGCGAATCGTGCTGCCCATGCTATTGCTCGGGAAGTCGTTTCTGAGTCAGGTTGCGGGGAGTGGCTATGCTCTCCACCAGTGTTTCAGTCAGGTTGCGGGGAGTGGCTATGCTCTCCACCAGTGTTTCTTGTAAACATTTTGAATTCTGATTCAATGCAGTAAATTTTTATTCTAAAAAAAAAGTCAGGTTGCGGGGAGTGGCTATGCTCTCCACCAGTGTTTCTTGTAAACATTTTGAATTCTGATTCAATGCAGTAAATTTTTATTCTAAAAAAAAAGTCAGGTTGCGGGGAGTGGCTATGCTCTCCACCAGTGTTTCTTGTAAACATTTTGAATTCTGATTCAATGCAGTAAATTTTTATTCTAAAAAAAAAGTCAGGTTGCGGGGAGTGGCTATGCTCTCCACCAGTGTTTCTTGTAAACATTTTGAATTCTGATTCAATGCAGTAAATTTTTATTCTAAAAAAAAAGTCAGGTTGCGGGGAGTGGCTATGCTCTCCACCAGTGTTTCTTGTAAACATTTTGAATTCTGATTCAATGCAGTAAATTTTTATTCTAAAAAAAAAGTCAGGTTGCGGGGAGTGGCTATGCTCTCCACCAGTGTTTCTTGTAAACATTTTGAATTCTGATTCAATGCAGTAAATTTTTATTCTAAAAAAAAAGTCAGGTTGCGGGGAGTGGCTATGCTCTCCACCAGTGTTTCTTGTAAACATTTTGAATTCTGATTCAATGCAGTAAATTTTTATTCTAAAAAAAAAGTCAGGTTGCGGGGAGTGGCTATGCTCTCCACCAGTGTTTCTTGTAAACATTTTGAATTCTGATTCAATGCAGTAAATTTTTATTCTAAAAAAAAAGTCAGGTTGCGGGGAGTGGCTATGCTCTCCACCAGTGTTTCTTGTAAACATTTTGAATTCTGATTCAATGCAGTAAATTTTTATTCTAAAAAAAAAGTCAGGTTGCGGGGAGTGGCTATGCTCTCCACCAGTGTTTCTTGTAAACATTTTGAATTCTGATTCAATGCAGTAAATTTTTATTCTAAAAAAAAAGTCAGGTTGCGGGGAGTGGCTATGCTCTCCACCAGTGTTTCTTGTAAACATTTTGAATTCTGATTCAATGCAGTAAATTTTTATTCTAAAAAAAAAGTCAGGTTGCGGGGAGTGGCTATGCTCTCCACCAGTGTTTCTTGTAAACATTTTGAATTCTGATTCAATGCAGTAAATTTTTATTCTAAAAAAAAAGTCAGGTTGCGGGGAGTGGCTATGCTCTCCACCAGTGTTTCTTGTAAACATTTTGAATTCTGATTCAATGCAGTAAATTTTTATTCTAAAAAAAAAAAGTGGCATGATTAGAGAAAGAGTGGTCGTAATGTGACGAAATTAATTATGATGGACTAAAATTGGACATGTCCTAATAAAAGTAGGACTAAAAAAGGAATTAACTCTATTTTATTAATGTTATTACACCAAACTTATAGCTCATTTAGTAACTAACCCTTGCCCACATACAATCCAACATTAGACAAAACATAACATTGTCTTAATTCGCAAGAGAAACAACCTTATAAATCGTTTACCCCACAACTCGAAAGTTCATGTGGTTTTCAATTTATCTTTGTTGTCCCAACACTTCCATCACTTGTCTAAATTTTCAAATTTCATACTATAGTACAATTTGGTATTTTTCAATCAAGTTAATTTTTTTTTTTGAAGATAAACGTAGCTATTCCATTAATTCATAACATATAACGTTTACATCAATTATCAATGAAATGGTAAACCATTCCTTACAGTCAGACATAGAAACAACTTTTCTAACTATGCTATAAAAAACTTGAATCACAGACTGTTTCATAACTATGAAGCTATGTTCCTTCAGGAAGCTTAAAGCTTCTTCAACGATCTGGGTCTTCGTCATCATTCTTTTTTGCTCGCCCAGGATAAGATCAGCACTTGTCGAAACCAAACTAAACGATTTATGCTAATGAAAATGAAAAGCTCGTGAAAGTAACGAGAGAAAAAATGCTCGTGAAACTAACAAGAGGAAAACACAATAATAGCAAAAAAAAAGTGGGTAAAGTCAAAGTAGGGTTGGGAGTTCAAGACTACCAACACAAACCCCAATACCTACCTACTATTATTTTATTCAAACACTACTACAAAAAAAGGATACTACGTCGCCCAATCAACGTCGGTTTTTGACAAACCGACGTTATATGTCAATAAAATAAAGCAAAAATAATATATATTATTTACGACGTCGGTTTATAGCAAAAACCGACGTCGTAAATATATTTTTTTAAATATTAAGACATACGACGTCGGTTCAATGTAGAACCGACGTCGTATGTTTTAAATACCTTTTTTTTTTAAAAAAAAATTAAAGACATACGACGTCGGTTCTACATAGAATCGACGTCGTATGTCTTAATATTTAAAAAAAAAATTATTTACAACGTCGGTTTTTGCTATAAACTGACGTCGTATGTTTTAAATAATGTTTTTTTTAAAAAAATTAAAGACATACGACATCGGTTATATAGAACCGACGTCGTATGTCCAAAATAAAATTTTTAAAAAATCATATATCACATAATTAGATTCAAAATCCCCAAATTTCAATCCACCTCTAAAATTTTCAAAAATTTGTTCGCTCTTGCCTGGCCTTATTAAAAAACTAGTTTTATACGCGCATTGCGCGAATGAGTTAATGCTCAATGTTTATATTTAAATAAATATTTGAAAGTATATCAATGCAAGATTATATAGGAGAAGTTTATACATGAGTAATTAAATGTCGAATTTTTTTATTTAAATATTTAACTCAACGTATATGAATCCAAGATAATATAGAAAATTCATTATAATTATTACTAAAATAAATGTTTGCAACCTTGTAAAATCGATAGTCTAAATATTTGGTTTAAAAATGATAGTCTAAATAAATACTACTTTTAATTTGAATTTTTCTAAGTGTTCTTAATTCTCTTTTGAGTAACGTTGTCATTGTCTTCATCTTTACTATTTGTTCTCTTCCTTTTTGTTGGTAGTGTGTTATTTGCAATTCGGTTATTGATGGTAGCATAGATGACAACGTCATGCAATGAGATTATGATATAGGAGCTATGGACTTTCCTTTAGGTTTTCTGTTTGGGGTTCATTTGGTTCAACCATTATTGTTGAATGAGTTACTGTAGATAAAGAAATCCCTAGTTTAAGAAAAAAGATTAAATAAATTAATAAAAATTTAAAATTTTAAAATATTATGTATTTCAAAGATATTGAAAGGTAGTTTCTCGCTTCAATTTGCTGGGTAATGGGTTATTTGAGTACTTTCATTGTCAACAAATCCCCCAAGTAGTTAATATGATTGGTTTCAAACTATTCTTTTTTTATTTTTTTTTCATGGTATTAAAGAAATACATATGTATCATTTTTTGGTGTAACTACTAATTTATTTAATTCAATAAGAGTAAAATAGAGGGATTCCGCTTCAATTTGTTGGGTTATTATTTGAGTACTCTCTTTGTCAACCAATCCCCAAGTAGTTAATATAATTAGCTTCAAATTATTTTAATTATTTTTCATAGTATTAAGAAAAATACTTGGTAAATAAATATATAACATTATTTTGTACTATAACTTTGATAATTAATTACAAGATATTGTAAAAATAAGATAATGGACAATGTAATGAATATCAATTGATAAATTTGAATGTAAAGAATCTTTGCATGAGATAAAATAAAGACAATATAACTAATGAAATTATTTCTCTTATTTAATTTAATTTTTTGATAATGAATAATTTTTTCAAATAAAGGTAGTGTAGACACATAATTCTAAATTAAAGAAATACATATGTATCATTTTTTGTTGTAGCTACTAATTTATTTAATTTAATAAGAGTAAAATAGAGTGAGAAACTTAATTATGTCAAATTTGATTGAGATGAGGTTCGAACCTAAGATCTTTCTTATAGAAATTGATGGGTAAGTTAAAGTTAACGGAATATTAACGGAGAAGAGAATATTTAACGGAAAACTTAACGGATAATCATAAAAGTAAGGTTAAATTAGGTAATCTCTATTAATAATATTAATCTGAATTATCTTAACCATCTATTTGATTAAATAATTAATCTAAACCATCCATTTGATTAAATAATTTGACCGCCATTTTTTCTACCAATTTTAAGCCTAACTCTCTTTGGCTGTTATTAGTATAGTAGATATATATCACCTCTAAAATAAAGATCCGAACGGAACCTCTATATTTCTCTCTCTTTCTAGAGGACAGCTTGCTCATCAATGGAGGGAAGGCTCCACGGTATTTCTCTCTATATTTCTCTCTCTCTATATATTCGCTCAGTTTATAGCCAAGTAAACCGCTCGCAAATTCACCAGAGGGAATGCTCCACGGTAGCAACTTGCCATCAATGCCGCTCTGACAACCGGCGGAGTGAAGAAGCAGGTTATTCACGCTGCTGGCCGTGATACATACACAGGTACACTAGCTGCAACTCTTGCTAGGCATCGATTGAAGTCCAGGGTATATATTGGATGTATGAAATCTGGACCAGTTCTTTACAGTTTGACAGTAGTACATGTTTCCTATTTAGAAATAACTCCATATTTTCTTTCAAAAAAAAAAAAGAAATAACTCCATATCTCTGTGGATCGGAACTCAGTTTCTGTGTCTTGTTCTCATCTTGATGATTCCTTTGTAGGGACGTTAAGTACCACGAACCTGAGTTTTGGAAATATGGATCGGAGAGACTGGAAATAATTACTTCCGGCATGCAACTGGGCAAATATACGCTATTTCAAAGGATCTGACAAAATACGTCTCTACCAACAAGTAAGAAAGACTTTGTCTTCTGAAGTATGGTGCATTTGGTTTTCGCACTATTCCTCTGTATTCACGCTGAGGTTCTACATACGCGAATCCTACGGAGCGGCGCTGTTGTGGCTAAAGCTTACCACACTGTTGGAATAATGGGCGCTGTTCACGCTAAGAGGCGGAGGCAATGGATATGCAGTTTGCTATGGGGAATTATCGCCATACGATTCACTGCTTTTTATTTTTCTTTTTTAATTAAAACAAGATACGGGCGTCGGTTTTTCCCAAAAACCCGACGCCGTATCTCTATATTAAAAATAAAAACAAGATACGACATCGGTTTTTTGAAAAAACCAACGCCATATCTCTATTTTTTAAAAATAAAAAACGACATACGACGTCGGTCGAACCGACGTCGTATGTACTTATTTGAAAAATTAAAAATAATATACGACGTCGGTTTTTTAAAACCGACGTCGTATAATTTATTTTTAACGTCTGCTAGAACTACGTCGAAAAAAAACCGACGTCGTAGGTCTAAAATAACCAACGTTAAAAGGTATTTGTGTAGTAGTGAAAGGGAGAGAAAACGGAAGAAGAAGATCTGTGGCGGTGGTAGGAGGCGACGGAACTGCGACGGTGGTCGGGGCGGAAGAAGAGCGAGAGCAAACATATGGAAGGTGACCAAAACCGCCGGCTCAAAGCTCCATTAGAGCTCCGGCCGGAGGCCGGCGGTGGAAGCCGAAGTTGAGCAGCAGAGAAAGGCTTTTTGTTTTAGAGAGAAAAGGGAGGCAGCATTAGGGTTTCAATCAAGTTAATTTAATACAATTAACAAGATCATGTCAACCAAATTCTCAAACTAGTTGAACGAGCTTATATAATCGTATTGAAAATATTACTGAAAATATTCGAGCTATAATGCTCACTATTATATAGCTTTTCCAATTTCATTCTTAAAATCTTTACTGTTCAAAATGAACTAGAACATAATACTTTTTTCTAGACTTCAATATGCAACACGCTTATTACATTATGTTTTGGTCATTAAGCCATTCTAGCATTTTACACGTAATGCTACACTTGCACAGAGTATTAACATTGAATCTTTTAAACATTTAAAATTATTCCATAAAATAATTTGCATGCAATAAAATTCAATAATATAAACTTTTCGTTTTATTTCGAAATGAAACATATTACAAGAATACTACAACATTATTTAACGATTTAAATTAAAGGAAATACATTTGGAACTAATTTCCTTGTTCTTAACTTGTAGTAGTCCTTTCGACCCGAGTGTTGTGTTCATTGTTCAGCCGTCCACTCTTAGAATGGTGGTACCTATTCGCACATCAAGTGAACCTGTCAAAGAAAATATGTTGGGATCTCACTCGTCTAATCAACCATTTTCTTTCACCAGTTATGAAATTTAACTTCAACCTTCTCAACAAGATTGAATTCCACTATCTTGTAGCCGCTCACTATCTCAAAATTATCGTCAATTTCCAAGACTAAGCTTTCACTTGCCTTTTTGGTGGACCTATGCGAACTAGCACCTTTTGTAAGGTGCTCACCAAAAATGTGCTTAATTAGCACCTTTCCCAAAGTACTTAGCAACACCTTTTCGTAAGGTGTTTAAGGCCTGCGTTCTGCACCAATGAAAATGAGAGGTATTGCAATCTGACATTTTTTTTTTAAATGACGTGTTTGCAATTAGCCACTGTCGAATTGCAACAAATGCAATTCAAGTGTCAAACTTACAAACACCACATTTATATTATTATTGTTATTATTATTATTATTGATGGTTTTCCGACCAAGAGATGGTCGGCCGATGGGCCAACACAACGGAAAAACCAAGAATAAATACAAAAACACTCTTGGCTACCTCTCAAACTCTTGTATTGCTTTTCTCGAAAAATGTCTCCCCCTCCTCAAATGATTGAAGGGCGTTTTTATACTAGGCACTTGGGCCGTTACATATTGATTCCTATTTAATAATACAAATTAATATCCATAAAGCGCATTTAATATACTCAGTTATTTATCTTTAATCAAGAACTAGTATTTTCGCTCGTGCGTTGCACGGAATGAATTTATTATAATATTTTAAGAATATTTTGATCGATATACAATTATATAAATTATAACATCGAATATTATATAGCGCAATTGATGAAATTGGTTCGATTGATTATGTTTTTTTATGTTTTCTTTTGCTTGAATTAGAGCAAATAATTGTCCAATTACCCGTGCGATTCACGGATAAATTTTATTATTATTTTTATAGATAATAAAATTAAAGATAAAATTATTTTAAAAAATCTAATATTAAACATGTACATTTATTTGATTATAAGATTAGTGCAAAAGTATCACTTAATTAATTGAATAATATATGACTTGTTTGTTTACAATTATCTTTAAAAGATCGATATTTAATACTCCGTATAACTTAAGTAATTATATTATTACAAAAATAAATATGAAAAAATGAGAAATAATTGAACTTTAATTATTACGTAGTATAAAAATAAATTGAACGACTAATATTTAGCTTAATTACCATAATAATTATTAGGCAATTATTATTAATCAATTACACTAAATTAATCATTTTTTGTTAACAGGAATATCAATTCGTATATACAAAAATTATTATTATCATATATTAAATATGTTCAACCTTTTGTAGTGTTAATGCCACACGTGTACTAATTAATTTGATCAACGACATCTAAAGTTGGTGAGAGGATTGCTCAACCTTCTAGTTAATAAATATTAATTATGTAATAAGTTAGCTGTGTTCGGAGGGAGCTTCGGTTAACTCTACGACTAAAAAGAGCACAATCCAGTGCTTATGGAGTAGTATTTATTAATATAATTAATAATTAATTAATATTTAATTTATATAATTATAATAATATAATTGCCGATTATATTTACAATGAAATATTAATATATCCATTTCTTTTCCTAATATTTTAATTTCCTTTTGAATATATTCATTTTCTTTTTCTTTTATAAAAAGAATTATTAATTGTCATTCCTTTGTCCTTCATAATTTTTTCCTAATATTTCATTTGGTGGTTACTAATTGTTCATAGAAAAAGTTGTGTTATATTTTCAGTAAAATATTAATATGTTCATTTCGTTTTTCCTAATATTTCATTTCCTTTTAAATATATTAATTTCCTTTTTCCTTCATAAAAAGAATTAATATTATTTTACATTCATTTTTCCTTTATAATTTTTTCCTAATCATTCATTTGGTGGTTACTAATTTTTTCATAGGGAAAAGTTGTGTTATATTTCCAGTGAAATATTAATATATTCATTTCACTTTTCATAATATATTAGCATATATATAATATATGATATATAGATTATATAGATTATTAGCATATATATATATATATATATATATATATATATAATATTATTGACATTCGTAATATATTAGCATATATATAATATAATATGATTGGCATTCGTAATTTTTGTATCTCAGCCAGAATTCGTAATTCGTGTATATTTTTATTGAAGACAATGTTTGTGTATATATAAATATTATCAATTTTTATTGCACGTAAATTACTGTTATTATCGTGTATAAGTGACATTAATATGATAATACTTGTTATGATTTAATAAACAAATTAATTTATAATTAATAGATATTATTTTGTAATTTTCAAATCCAATAATATGTTATATTCTTGATTTAATTTTCAATTCCAATAATATCTTATATTCTTAATTTAATTTTTTACTAATAAATGATGACTTTATGGACATGATCTTCGTGTATATATTTTTTTTTTGAAGACAATTTTCGTGTATATATAATTATTACCAATTTTTATAGCACGTACGTTATTGCTATTACCGTGTATAAGTGACATTAATATGCTAATATTTGTTACGATTATATGAACAAATTAATTTAATAAAATAATATTATGTAAGCAAACAATTCGTGTTAGTAGGTTATTACGATTTGAGAATTGGTTAGAAATGGTTTGAAAATAAAATATAATAAATATTTGATTTAATTTTACATGGCAATTGCCAATTACAATTATTAGATATTATTAGCATATATAATATAACATGATTGACATTTATAATTTTTTTTAGCATATATAATATAACATGATTGACATTTATAATTTTTTTTTATCTCAACCAGAATATGAGTAAATTTAGGTAAATATTACTAAAAAATTGTAACCATCAAAACCACATTCTTATCTCATTAATATTATTATATCATAATAATTACTATAATTACTAATAATCTATTATAACCAATTATAATTAATATTATTCTATCATTAATATTATAATTACTAATTAATATTACCATAATTACTAATTAATATTATTAATATTTAATATTATTAATAATAATATTATTATAATAATTACCATATTACTAAAATACCATACGTTTGGGCGGGAAAATTCTGGAGGAGGATAATGTTTTTATATATAGTATAGATGTCCGTTGATCTTCAGTGTTCTTGGTCTCACGAGTTTAAGGTTTCTCAGATGTGCTCGCCTCTTTATACATCCAACCGAGAGCCTCAATCTCCCAGTTTTCCTTCCGGCTCATCCGGCCTGCCTGCCTTTGCCTCAATCAGACGGTAAGCCTTATTCTCTCGGTCTTCCTCAATCATACGGTAAGTCTATTCTGTTAGTATGCGATCTTCTGTTAATACTCAACATCATTCATTAGACATAACATTTGTCGCTCTCTAACCTCTTTCGAAGTATAACTTCTTCTGATTGATAATCTTTTATGTTGAGTAATGTCTTTTGAAGATATGTCGCTCATTGATATGAGCTTCTTTTAGTAGAGATAGATGTCATGGGTTTCACTATTCTTTACCAAGGCTTTTGCGCATATTATATCTTCTATTCAAATATCTCGTCTACGTGTACATATTTGTTAATTGATTGACTTAGAGAACTTTGTTCACATTTATTCATATTCTTTGCTTTTACAAAATTTATAGAAAGTGAAAGTTACAAAAAAGATTTGGGTGCTATAATTTTCTAATACATTAATCCAATATTCTTTGCTTTTACAAAATTTATAGAAAGTGAAAGTTACAAAAAAGATTTGGGTGCTATAATTTTCTAATACATTAATCCAACATCATCGAAATATATTAATTACACTTATTTTCTAAGGACTCTTATGCCCCAGCAATTACACGTATTCCTATTAGCAAGGCTCGATAGTTTCTAAACATTGAGCTTACTAATGCATTGAGGCATCCATTCATGTAATTTTCATTTGATTTTGCTTTCTAGATAAAGGTAATAAATGGAGAATATATGTATAAATTGATTAGTCATAATTGGTAATAAACAAATAGCTATAATTGTATGAAATTCTATTAATTATAATTGAATTATGTTATATTATATTCCAATACCTATTTGTTTACAATTTCATTTATTTATTATCAATTGCCAATTATTACCAAAAGGTATGTTATTATTACGTTAATGGTGAAAACATATGAATGGACTCCATTATATTATATTACATACATACATATTTGAGTTCCATATATATTATATTCCAATACCTATTTGTTAATATTTCACTGAAAATATATTCAACAATTATATTACTTTTTAATCATATACAAATTAATATTAAAATGTTTTGAACGCAAAGGAAATGAATATTACACGAGAATCCAATTAATTGGCAATTGTCAGGAAAAATGAATGGAAAGTAATATTAATTCTTTTGATAAAGGAAAAAGGAAATAAATATACTCAAAAGAAAATGAAATATTATGAAAAGTAAAATGAATATATTAATATTTCACTGGAAATATAACACAACTTTTCCCTCGAAAAAATTAGTAACCACCAAATGAATGATTATGAAAAAATTATAAAGGAAAAAGGAATGTAACATAATATTAATTCTTTTTATGAAAGAAAAAGGAAATGAATATATTTAAAAGGAAATGAAATATTAGGAAAAACGAAATGAACATATTAATATTTCACTGAAAATATAACACAGCTTTCTCTACGAACAAATTAGTAACCATCAAATAAAATATTAGGAAAAAATTATGAAGGAAAAAAGAATGGAAATGAATATTAATTTTTTTATGAAGGAAAATGGAAATGAATATATTTATAAGGAAATGAAATATTAGGAAAAACGAAATGAACATATTAATATTTCACTGAAAATATAACACAGCTTTCTCTACGAACAAATTAGTAACCATCAAATAAAATATTAGGAAAAAATTATGAAGGAAAAAAGAATGGAAATGAATATTAATTTTTTTATGAAGGAAAATGGAAATGAATATATTTATAAGGAAATGAAATATTAGGAAAAACGAAATGAACATATTAATATTTCACTGAAAATATAACACAGCTTTCTCTACGAACAAATTAGTAACCATCAAATAAAATATTAGGAAAAAATTATGAAGGAAAAAAGAATGGAAATGAATATTAATTTTTTTATGAAGGAAAATGGAAATGAATATATTTATAAGGAAATGAAATATTAGGAAAAACGAAATGAACATATTAATATTTCACTGAAAATATAACACAGCTTTCTCTACGAACAAATTAGTAACCATCAAATAAAATATTAGGAAAAAATTATGAAGGAAAAAAGAATGGAAATGAATATTAATTTTTTTATGAAGGAAAATGGAAATGAATATATTTATAAGGAAATGAAATATTAGGAAAAACGAAATGAACATATTAATATTTCACTGAAAATATAACACAGCTTTCTCTACGAACAAATTAGTAACCATCAAATAAAATATTAGGAAAAAATTATGAAGGAAAAAAGAATGGAAATGAATATTAATTTTTTTATGAAGGAAAATGGAAATGAATATATTTATAAGGAAATGAAATATTAGGAAAAACAAAATGAATATATTAATATTTCACTGGAAATATAACACAACTTTTCATATGAAAAAATTAGTAACCAACAAATGAAATATTAGAAAAAAATTATGAAGGAAAAAAGGAATGGAAATCAATATTAATTCTTTTTATGAAGAAAAAATAAAATGAATTTATTTAAAATAAAATGAAATATTAGGAAAAACAAAATAAATATATTAATATTTCACTGGAAATATAGCATAGCTTTCCCTATAAAAGAATTAGTAACCAACAAATGAAATATTAGGAAAAAATTATGAAGGAAAAAGGAATGACAATTAAATTCTTTTTATAAAGGAAACAGGAAATGGATATATTCAAAAGGAAATTAAAATATTAGGAAATAATAATTTTTCTCAAAACCTACTAAAGCACAAAGAAAGCTCACGCCCCCACTAGGAATCAAACCTATAACCTCTCACTTAGGAGGGCTATAATTATGCCACTTGACCACAAGGTCTTTGGTATTGAAAAATAATTAATTTAGTGTAATTGACTAATAATAATTGCCTAATAATTATTATGGTAATTAAGCTAAATATTGGTCTTTCAATTTATTTTTATACTCCGTAATAATTAAAGTTAAATTATTTCTCATTTTTCCATGTTTATTTTTGTAATAATATAATTACTTAAGTTATACAGAGTATTAAATATCGATCTTTTTAAAGATAATTGTAAACAAACAAGTCATATATTATTCAATTAATTGAGTGATACTTTTGCATTAATATTATAATCAAATAAATGTACATGTTCAATATTAAAAATAATTTTATCTTTAATTTTTTATCTAAATAAATAATAAAAAAAATTTATCCGTGAATCGCACGGGTAATTGGACAATTATTTGCTCTAATTCAAGCAAAGAAAACATCAAAAAAACATAAACAATCCAACCAATTTCATCAATTGCGCTATATAATATTCAATGTTATAATTTATATAATTGTATATCGATCCAAATATTCTTAAAATATTTTAACAAATTCATTCCGTGCAACGCACGGGCGAAAATACTAGTTGTTATAAATAGCTCATTCCAAATTTTAAAATAGAAAAGTATTGTCTTAGTCATAGTAATCGAGCTTCTTTAACAAGGGTAGGGAGAAAGTTGAAGCAATAGTTACATCTCTTTCTTTAAGATTATATTTTCTCATTTTAAATTTCTCAAAATTATTGACACATCGATGTAGACTTTCTCTAAATTTATTTTTCGTTTATCTTTCTCAAATATCTTTAAACTTTTTCTAGATCTAGTAACGTGGGAGACATGGTGAATGTGAGTATGGAGTGCCGATCTCTGGTAGGGGTGAACATCGATTGATTTCGGCCAATTTTTGGTTAATAACCGAAATAACCAAAATTTTAACTGAACCTTCATAACCAACCGACCAACCTTCATAATTGATGTAACCGAAACTGATAGTTTTTAGTCGGTTTCGGTCGGTTAAATATAACATTTTTTAGTAAAATAACTAAATTTATTTTAGAGAAAAAATTGTCATTTTAGTCTACTGACTATAGGGGTCCTATTAATTGTAGTCCACGACTTTCAAAAGTGTTAATTGCATACCTTGACTATTCAATTTTTATCGATTTTAGTCACTCCGGCCAAATTGCCGGCCAAATTGCGCCGGAGGTTAAAATAATGGGGGTATAAAAGTCATTTCACATTGTTCTTCTTCTCCGGCTAGGCATTTTCTTCGACGACAAACTAGGCAAACTTACAACAACATTACTTTATGGCTTCTTCTCTGGCGGACCAAAAACTTCACAATTTTTATCAAATCTTCTTCTCTGGCAGATTTGATATGGCGTCGCGAAGAGGGGGAGGGAGGAAATGATAGCCGGTGATTGCCGTCGATCCACCACAGCTCAACACCACCACCGCTCTCGTTCGCCGCTGATCGCTACAGATCTGCTTCAACTGCCGGACTGCCCGACGAAGATAGAAGGTCGCTGGTCGCTACCACGGGCTGCTAGTCTGCTGCGGTCGCTGAATAAGCTTATTCTGGTACTCCGCCATCGCATTGCGGCGTCGAACTACATGTTCACTCGCGAAATTGATACATTGACGTATGTTCTGCAGAAATTGGTGGCTATGCCGCCTGCTACGGCGGTGGCGGCGGAGGGTTTCCCTGCGGCGAACTTCAGGCAAATGGTGCAGTAGGAGACTGGCGTGAGATGGCTTTGTAAATGGAGGGAGAACAGATGGCTTCGTAAACAGAGGAAGAATATATGGCTTCACCGGAGACAAGTCATGGTTGCCTGGTCTGCCGTCGAAGAAGATGCTTAGCCGGAGAAGAAGAACAATGTGAAATGACTTTTATACCCCCATTATTTTAACCTCCGGTGAAATTTGGCTGGCAATTTGACCGGAGGGACTAAAATTGATAAAAATTGAATAGTCAGGGTATGCAATTAACACTTTTGAAAGTCGTGGACTGCAATTAACAGGACCCCTATAGTCAGTAGACTAAAATGACAATTTTATTTTTATTTTATTTATTTACTAATGCTAAATGATTAAATTATTAAAGATAACAAACAATATGTTAGTAAGTTAGTATTAAAATTAATATCCTCAAGTACAATAGTAGTTTAGTGAGATATAAATGAACTATATTTATACATTATATGATTAAAAAATGTAGTGCAATCCAATAAATCTTTAAAATTATTATGATAGAATCTGAACTTGTAAAATTACTACTAACTCTATTAGAATGCATTATCTGTTCATAACTACTTTCTCAACATATTGAAGCACAAGAGTCAATATTGACTCCACTGAGGCTCGAACCCACCACCTCTCGTATAAAGGGAAGGATTTGATACCACTAGACCACAAGGTCCTTGGCAAGATGATGTTATATATATATACATACATACATATATATATATATAGGCTCTATTTGGCAGAGCTTATTTAGGAGCTTATAGCTTATTTTAAGCTACTAATAAGCTATAAGCTCTGTTTGGTAATGTTTTCAAAATAAGCTAGTAGCTTAAAATAAGAGCTTATTTTGAAACGCTACTTGGGGTAGCTTTTCAAAAATAAGCTAGTAGCTTTTTAACTATTTTCCATCTTTATCCTTATTATTTTAAATAAATGACATCCTTTATCCCTCTCAATTAAAATCCTTTTGACATTTTCTTTTCATTATGTTTGGTTGTAATTTCAGTTTGACATTTGTGTTTGAACATTAATTTTTATATGAACTAATCTTATGAATTATAAACATTTTTTTTACTTTATATATTTTCAAATATATGTTCTTACTTTATATTTTATTTAAATATATTAATTTCATTATTTTATATTTTAATATATATATATATAAAAACCTATTTAAATTTAAAATTATTTAAATTGTATAAAGATGTCCTTTTTAGTCTATTTACATTTATCAACTTATCAAAAAGCTAATTTTACCAAACACTTTTAAGCATAACAGCTAGTTTAATAACTCTTCAGATTTCAGCTTCGAGTTTATAACTTTTCAGTTTTCAGCTACTTTTCAGCTTTCAGCTACCTTTTCAGCTAGGTTTGCCAAACATAGCCATATTCTTTGGATTAATCTTTGGTTCTTCAGTTGGCTTTCGATTTTCTCTTAAAAGATGATAACTGACCAAAAAATTGAAGTGGCTAAATTTTTTTAACCTTAATAACCAAAGTCGAATAAAAAACCAAAATATTTGGACAATTAAATTTTCAGTCTTCGATTTTTTCGATTAGTTCAATTTTGTCTCATCTTAATCTTTGAAGCTATGCCAAATATGGATGAGACAATTAAAAAACATAGTGGTGAAAAATAATTGTGACAATGGAGATTGGAGGCGAGATGATGAGGGTATTCCTCATTCTTGCCCTAGTTTTTCGAATAGATTAAGGTGCCTAAAATCTAAATATTACTACTCCGTATAATATTTTTGTATTTTGAATAGACATGGACTTCTTCGTGATTATGAAAAGGTGGAGGGGGCAATTTGAATTATTTTCTCCGGAAGACTTAAATGAAGTAAGTAACCTAGAATCTAGATTCATCCAAAGCTGCGTCTTAACAGCGATACTCGTCGAAGCAAAGAGAAAACCCGATAACGAGGTCCAAGAAATCGGAGCTCCGAAGACGGTCACGCTTACCCTTCGTCTTCCTCCTGTTATCAGATTCTCCTCCGACCCCAATTGAACCTCAGGTATGATTCTGAGTTTGTTCTTACCTTTCGGTTGCACTATTTAGAAACCCTAATTCGAGGATCCGGGAGTCGCTGAGTTTATAGCCCAAGCGTATCGAACCGCTCTGACTCATTCAGCCATTCAGGGTTTTCTGCACTCTCTTATCTCGGTTATTCGTCTAATTGTTGTCCATGTTGATAATTTGGAAAAAAAAATAAAATTCAGGTCTCCCGTCCTTCTGTTTTTCTGAAAATTATTGCAAATTTTTTTTTTTTGTTTGTGAGTTTGATTTTATGGGTTACGTGCCTTGCATATCGGCTTTCACAGAGAAAGCTGAAATTTTTTGTTAAGATTTATTTATTTATTTTCTGTTTTTGGGCATCCTGTCCTAAATTGGTTGTCAAAAATTAGATTTAAGAGTATTGTGCTTGAATTCTTGCTAGCAGCGGAGCTACTAAGATGTGCTAACGGTTGTAGTTTTTGGCTTTTATAATCTTCTTATATTTGTGTTATCTAAGGAAACAACAAATGGCTGTGTTTTATAGAGTAATTCATGAATTTCATAGACACCTTTGGTAGTAGTAGGGTTGAGGTACATTAGTGTTGATAGTTGTCTACTCTGAAGATTTTACTTATAGAAGTCTTAGAATAATGAGGGTACATGCTTGCTATTATTTGTTATTTTTTTTCCAAAGGTTGAGGAGAATTACACCACAGTAATTCTAATGATAACATGATGTTTACTAAATTGTCTGCAGTACATATATAAATATCTCTAATACTCTGGGATAATTTTCTTCAGTTAAGAAGTCAAAAAGAAATCTGATAAGGTAAATGCATTAGTATGTGGCAACCTTACCTCTTATCATGACAGATGCTTTGTTTATGATAGATTTCAAGCGCTTGGACAAAAATGAGCTTTGGAATCATACATAGGGATGTGTATGGGGAGTGGGAGAGTTCAGGGTGGAGTTTTGGGTATTTATGTATACTTGGATGTTGTTGCTCACTCTCTGAAGAGTATCATCTGCAAAAATTTTAGACAGGATGAGGAGACCAAATTTTAGTTCAAAAAATATATATATTTAGCTTTGGAGCATATGAGAATGGAGCTTGTGGAGCACTGCTCAACTCAAGGATTGCTCTCTTGGTTTGCTCAGTATATTTTTGTTTTTCTTTGAACTGAAATCAAATACAAAATTATAAAAATGCATTTGATTGTACCACTTTATTAGTCTTTCTCAAGAGTCTTCTGTTCAAGACTTTGTTTTATTTATAGATATTGTTTATGTACAGTATTCTTGCAACAGTGATAACTGATACTCCTTTGTTGTACTTTAGAATGAGTGGCCGTTTCTCTCGGACAATCTATGTGGGAAACCTTCCCCTAGACATCAGAGAATGGGAAATTGAAGATTTGTTCTATAAGGTTTGATTTGAATACTTGTCTTGATCTATTTTAAGTTATTCTTATTTATATTGATTTTATTGTTCAAATGCCCAATGGTAACTAATTGCCTGTGAGGTATTCTTTAATGCTGCTTATTCTCTCATTGGGTGTTTTTGAGACTGCTTTCTTATCTGCTACAACCCTTTTGTTGGACAGTACGGACGTATTCAGGATATTGAATTGAAGATTCCACCTCGTCCCCCGGGCTATTGTTTTGTTGAGGTAGTTAAAGTTTTACTTATGCATATATGTGATAATGCTTACCTGAGAACCTAAGTTATTTTGTTGTTTTGAATACTTTGGCCGTTATTTCTATAATTTGACCTTTTTTTGGGTTTCAATGTGTTCAGTTTGAAAATTCTAGAGATGCAGAAGATGCCATTAGGGGTAGAGATGGCTACAACTTTGATGGTTGTCGACTGAGGGTAAGAACTCTTGAGATACTTGTTGTTTATAAACTCTCTAGTTGACTTGTACATACATCTCATGATGGTATATTTCTCCTGCAACTTATTATAGGTTGAGCTTGCTCATGGTGGTAGAGGGCCATCATCTTCAGTTGATCGGCGTGGTGGCTATGGGGGCAGGAGTTCATCACGTTATGGGATTTCTAAGCATTCTGAATATCGAGGTACCTCCATAACTTTCTAATTGAATCTTCTTGAAATATTCATTTACTTAAGTGCTGCATGCATGTGTATTAGATATCTATTAATATGTAACATATGCCTTAATCTAGTACTTTGATTTATGCAGTTATTGTTACTGGCCTTCCTTCTTCGGCTTCTTGGCAAGATTTGAAAGTAAGATATAATTCTTGAGAAGTAGTATTTGATTTGTTGCATGTACAATGGCAATGACATGCTGAAAGTATTCCAGGATCACATGCGCAAAGCTGGTGATGTTTGCTTTGCTGAGGTTTCCACTGATAGGGAAGGTATATTTTTGATCATCATAACTGAGTGGATTTGTTTATATGCTAATATGTATGCCATATTTGTGGTGCTATTAGCCTGTTTTTCTGCTTCAATGTTTAGTGCCTTGAGTGCACTGTGACATTTTATTATGCTCTAAAACTTTTCACTGGATTTAGGAACATTTGGCTTGGTTGATTATACAAATTATGATGATATGAAATATGCTGTAAGTTAACTCTTAAATTATAATTTTTTTGGATGTGAGTTAGATTCTCCAATCTTGTTCCTAATGTGTATGTATTATATCATTCAGATTAGGAAACTTGATGATAGCGTGTTCAAAAATCCTTGGACTAGCACTTATATCCGGGTACTTACAATATCATTATCCTCTTTTTATTACTCCGTAGATGACTATTTAATAGGTTGTACGCAGATATACATTGTATGTAAAGGAGTGTTTTTCAATTTGGAATATTCATAACTTTGATTTTATTTATTTTTTGTGGCTAGGTAAGAGAGTACAAGAGCAGTCCATCCAGAAGCCACAGCAGAAGCAGGAGCAGAAGCAGAAGTCCTAGGAGGAGCAGGAGGTATGCACATTGCTGATTTTCTATTGTTTTTTAATATTTGTTTCTTGGCCTTGGGCCCTTCATATTGTTGTATATTCTACAGCAAATCAGCAGGTAGGTCTGTTTCCAGATCACCACCGCCACGGTCTAGATCTGCATCACCTGTCAAGTCATCTAGGTATGGCTGTGTTTTTTAATCACTAGTTACTGCCTATATTATGCTCTACTCTTATGACCTATGGTTTCTCTCTGTAAAAATGCAGACCTCTGTCAAAGTCAAGGTCCAGATCGAGGTCAAAATCAAGATCAAAGTCAGCATCCCCGCGCCGGGTAAGGTTTCAAGTTGTGAACATTTCATTTAGGGCATAACAATGCTGATGTGTCCCACTTATTGGCATTAATTAAATTCTCTTGGAATTCGGTTTTTCCTTAGCATTATTACCTCTGAGTGTACTAATCTCAGCAGCCAGCTTATGTTCTTGCATTTCAAATATTGCATTTTTGCAACAATAATTTTACTCACTTTCTTGATCTTATTTTCAGGCACGATCAAACAGCGGTTAATGTAGTAATTTAATTTGGCCCCGACACCTCAAAGCTGCTTCAGTGTAAGCATATAGAAATACAGGGGTTAGCCTTGTCCAGTGAACTAGAGCTTATTGCTATATGCCTGGGTTTTCTTTTGGGGGTCTTGTCGGTCTAATTGGTTCCTTTTATATATTCATGATAGTTGGGTAACCCTTTTGTGTTTTAGTATTTTATGGATGTTGAGCTTTTAAGAACTTTTGGGATGGTGTGTCAGAGGATTGAGTTGATGTTATTTATTCCATTTCACTAGTTGAAAAATGAATTTTAGCTTATTTTGAGATTTCCAGTCTTGTTATTACTAGCTTGCTTTCTTATGTTGTTGGAATGTCAAGTGAGTTAGAATGATTATTGCTTAACATTATCATGGGAATGAGGGTTGGATATGTTTAATACATTTACCATATTGTTATCTTCATACGGAACCGAGTATTACTAACAAAATTACTGTATTTGATCTTCTAAAATTTTTCATAAAATTATACTCAAAATCATTTTTTATTTTATTTATAAAATTTTTATTTCCAAATATGTTGTATTGTAAATGGTATATTAAAAATATGATTGATTGAATCACCAGTACAGTTACTACTTGGCCTTCTACTGTGCGATGATTAATTTCTGTCACATCATAGTACATAACAAAAACAAGCTAATAATTAAAAGAAATTACTTATTAATTAATAAAAATAAACCCTATAAATAACTAAATATATATACACATAATAATAGTACCAAAATCTTGAGCAAAAGGCCTTTTTAAATAAGTATATATGCAAAATGTTCATTGACACTATCTTTTATCATGGTACCAAGAGCATGGGTGTGTTTGATCTTGAGTTATAACAAACATATCTTTTATCATGGTACCAAGAGCATGGGTGTGTTTGATCTTGAGTTATAACAAACATATCTTTGTTTTGTAATGATAGTAGTTATATAAGTTTATGCATGGGATCATTATTAAAGCAAGGACTCCTTTTAAAAATTGAGACGAGAGATATTGCAATGTTGGTTGTTGCACTTTAGGGTTCATTAATGGTTGAATGCTTTAGTAAAAAATTCACATTGTTAATTATTGTAAATATTTAAGTTAATCTATCCAAATGGATCATATATATATATATATATATATATTTCCCATGTGAAAAATGGGATGAGATTTGAGTTGTTGATCTAGATTAGATTACCGACTCAAAATGAAGGGAATTTTTTTTTAAAACACACTTCTTGGCAACATGGATGTAAATGATACTTGTCTTGAATTGATGCATTTTAAGTGTCGAATTTATACACCTTAAGCTTTGAATTGGTGCATCTTAAGTCTCGAGCAGATGTACCTTAAGTCTCGAACTGATATATTTTAAGTTTTGAAGTGATGCACCTTAAGTTTCGAACTGATGCACTTTAAGTTTAGAACTTATGCACCTTAAGCTTTAAATTTATGCACCTACAGTATGTAAGTCAATATTCCTAATGAATTAAAGTTGTCCACCTTAATAATTAAATTCATGCACCTTAAGCTTGAAATTTATGCACATAGAGTCTCTAAGTCGTGCACTTTAAGTTTTAAATATACGCATCTTAAGTTATAAACTTACGTACCTTAAGCTTTAAATGTAGAGTGTGTTTGAAAATTCGGAAAATGATTTTATGGGTTTGTTTGGTAAAGAATGGAAAATGTGAGTCAAAAGAAATTGAGTATTTGGCCAAAAGAAAATACCATTTTTTTTGGAGGAAGTCATTTTTCAATTTCCACAGCAACACCATTACCACCCCCATGTACACCACCGTTACCCATCACCACCAACACTATTGCCATTACCACTACTACCACCACCACCATCACTACTACTACTACTACTACCACTATCACTACCACCATCACCACTACCACACAACAACTACCACCATCACCACACGAACATCACCACCACCGCTGCCATTGCCAACACCACCACCACCAACACAACTACCACCACCATCACGACCACTGCCACTACTACCACCAACACCACGACGCCACCACCACCATCACACCCTACCGCCACCACCCCCACCCCCACCATCACCACACGAACATCACCACCACCGCTGCCATTGCCAACACCACCACCACCAACACAACTACCACCACCATCACGACCACTGCCACTACTACCACCAACACCACGACGCCACCACCACCATCACACCCTACCGCCACCACCCCCACCCCCACCATCACCACACGAACATCACCACCACCGCTGCCATTGCCAACACCACCACCACCAACACAACTACCACCACCATCACGACCACTGCCACTACTACCACCAACACCACGACGCCACCACCACCATCACACCCTACCGCCACCACCCCCACCCCCACCATCACCACACGAACATCACCACCACCGCTGCCATTGCCAACACCACCACCACCAACACAACTACCACCACCATCACGACCACTGCCACTACTACCACCAACACCACGACGCCACCACCACCATCACACCCTACCGCCACCACCCCCACCCCCACCATCACCACACGAACATCACCACCACCGCTGCCATTGCCAACACCACCACCACCAACACAACTACCACCACCATCACGACCACTGCCACTACTACCACCAACACCACGACGCCACCACCACCATCACACCCTACCGCCACCACCCCCACCCCCACCATCACCACACGAACATCACCACCACCGCTGCCATTGCCAACACCACCACCACCAACACAACTACCACCACCATCACGACCACTGCCACTACTACCACCAACACCACGACGCCACCACCACCATCACACCCTACCGCCACCACCCCCACCCCCACCATCACCACACGAACATCACCACCACCGCTGCCATTGCCAACACCACCACCACCAACACAACTACCACCACCATCACGACCACTGCCACTACTACCACCAACACCACGACGCCACCACCACCATCACACCCTACCGCCACCACCCCCACCCCCACCATCACCACACGAACATCACCACCACCGCTGCCATTGCCAACACCACCACCACCAACACAACTACCACCACCATCACGACCACTGCCACTACTACCACCAACACCACGACGCCACCACCACCATCACACCCTACCGCCACCACCCCCACCCCCACCATCACCACACGAACATCACCACCACCGCTGCCATTGCCAACACCACCACCACCAACACAACTACCACCACCATCACGACCACTGCCACTACTACCACCAACACCACGACGCCACCACCACCATCACACCCTACCGCCACCACCCCCACCCCCACCATCACCACACTATCACCATCACCACCACCACTAGCACCACAAACACTCCACCACCACCCCCACTTATTATATTATATCATCATCATCATCATCATCATCATATAACAAATTAACACCACCGCCACCACTATTACCACCACCACCACCACAACCACTACCATTATATTATTATTATAAATGCTATTATATTCTAAATATAACAATTGATATGTTATAATTATACAATTCTACGCATTTTCTAGAAAATGAAACCAAACACACCAATGCACTTTTTTGGAATGCAACCAAATACTGGAAATGAAAAACTTTTTGAAAAATGACTCATTTTTCAGAAAATATTATCTAGAAATCATTTTCTTGATTTTCAAACACACCCTTAAACACCTTAAACTTTAAATTTAGGCACCTAAAGCTATAAACTTAGGCATCTTAAGCTTTGAACTTACGTAAAATTACCATAATGCCACCACACTTTTCTTTCTTCATTCTGGGCTGTTGAGTTATATCAATGATTGAGATTTCACCCCATTTTTTACTCGAGAACTCCTTCACATTTGATCTTGTGTGTGTGTGTGTGTGTGTATATATATATATATATGGTCATGTTCAGGTGTGGCCGTGCCTTCCCGTGCGGCCGTGCTCTACACCACTCAATGTTAAGAAATGCACCACTCAATATTAATAAATGCACCACACAAATAACATTGAGTGGTGCATTTCATATTAAGAAATGCATTTTCATTGTGGTGCATTTCGTAACATTGAGTGGTGCATTTGTTAACATTGAGTGGTGTAAACCGCACGGCCGCACGGGAAGGCGTTGCCACATTTGAATAGAAATATATATATATATATATACACACACACACACACACACACACTCACACACACACATACACACACACAATGATGATGAGTACTACTACTACTATAGTACATAACAAAAATAAAGTAATAATTAAAAGAAAATTATGTATTGATTAATAAAAATAAACCCTATAAATAAATAAACATATACACACATAATAATACTACTATTATTTATTTATATTATTATAGAATACATTTTTAATGCATAATAAAAATATAAAGATAAATGAAGTATTACCAAATATAGGATATTATTGAGAAGTTCTCGAGCCTAATACTTAGGTCTCTCGCAATAGAATAGATCATTATATTTTCATAAATATGCTTATTCTTGGAAATGTTATTTCATCCATATCCTATTCCGCAAACCAAACGCGCTCTTACGATTTTGTTAACATTTGCACACATTTGATCCCTTATTACAATTTTTATTCAATGGACTTTTTGTAACTCTTATATGTATTCACTTTTGTAATATAACTTTATTTTATTTGATTTACAAATAGTTCACTTGATGAGAACTATAATTTTAAGAAGAATTTTATTATTGAACAATATAGTTTACAAAGTACAAGAAGATATGTATTTATAAGAATACAAATATTGATAAAAGGTAAATTCACAATAATACAGGGAGAGGGAGAATGAATTCTAGTGTGACTAGAATACATAGTCCTAGTATGCCCCCTAAAGTTTATGGTTATCTAGAGAGAATGTTGAGCTTGTCCCTTAGATCATTGAACTTTGTTGTGGTTAGTAGCTTGGTGAAGATGTTTGCCAATTGGCCTTTTGCCGAAATGTAGTTTACTTGTAGTTCATTTTATGCTATATTGTCACAAACAGAATGGTAATCTATTTCAACATGTTTGGTTCTTCAATAAAACACATGATTTGCACACAAATAGGTAGCACCAAGGTTTTCACACTAAAGTTTTGGTGGTTTTTGCATAGTAAGACCAAGTTCTTTAATTAAAGCAATTAACCGTGTTACCTTTGTTGAGAGTTGAGACATCAGTTATATTTTTGTATTATGCTTTTGTTGAGGATGTAGCAACTATCCTTTGTTTGCGACAAGCCCAGAAGTTAGATTTTTACCAATAAAGACAATAAAACCACTAGTGGACTTACGATCATCAAGACATCTTGCACAATCAGAGTACGAAAATGCATGAATGTTGTTTGAGTTTGATTTCATAAAACGTTGCTCATAGTCTAGAGTAGCTTTGACATACATTAGAACATGCTTTAGAGCAACCCAATAATCATTGGTTGGAGATTGCATAAACTGACATAGTTTGTTTACGACAAAGGAAAGATCTGAACGCATGATGGTTAGATATTGAAGTGTTCCAACTAAGCTACGATATTGTGTAAGATTGTTATATGGTTGAGATGAGTTTGTTGTACTTAACTTGTTGTTGAAATTGGAGTGGAGATTGACTTGCATTGTTCCATTTCATATTTTTTTTAGTATTTCAAGCATGTACCTTCATTGTGATAGGATCATCACCCCTTTGTTGTGAATTGTGTCGATTCCTAAGAAGCTTAGAGGTCCCATATCTCGGATTTTGAAGTTTTCAGCTAGTATCTTGTTATGGAAGACAAGAGACTTTTGTTGCTGCCCATTATTAGTATGTCATCAACATAAACAAGTAAATAAATTTGAGCATTAGTAGCAGAATAGCTAAACAATGATACATTAGTTTTCAAAGCATCGAAACCAATCGAGAGTAGACAATTTTGAAGATGTTTAAACCATGCACGTGGTGTTTGCTTCAAACCATATAGAGACTTTTGTAGTTTGCAGGCATGAGTAGGAAAATTATTGTCAATATACCTTGGTGGTTACTTATGTAAACATTCTCACTTAGACAACCGTTGAGGAAAGCATTGTGAGCATCAAGTTGTCTGATAAACCAATCTTTTGTTATAATAAGAGATAAAATAATTCTTACTGCAATTGGTTTGACGATCAAACTGAAAGTGTCAAAATAATCTTTTTCTTCAACCTGATTAAATCCTTTTTACAACTAGTCTGGCTTTGTATTGTTCAATTGTACCATTAACTTTTCTTTTGGTTAAAAACATTCTCATCAAATCGGACATGCCAAGTGGTAAGAAATTTTCTAGTATTTAGATTTCGGCAACAATATCCTCTAAATGAGTCTGAGTGTCTAATGAAGATAGACTTAGCAGAACAATACTCTATTTTGTGTTTATTGTAGGGAGGTGGATAGTAAAAACACAAGCAACCAAAGACACGTAGGAATGAGTAGTTGGTAGTTGTTTTGTTGATAATTTCATAGGGACTCAAATTTTTTAAGGTTGTGGAGGGCATATGGTTAATTAGAAAGATCGCAGTTTCATAGGCATAAACTCAAAATCTAGTAGGGGCATAAGTTTGAGCAAGTAAGGTTACACCAGCTTCAATAATGTGTTTGTAAGCACAGGACTGACGATAGTTTATTGCAAGACTAACAAAGAGTTTGTCTAGCTTTTTGTATTTACCCCTAGATTAGATTGCATGGATTTTATTTTGCAGAAAATGATTTTCTCAACCAGTGTTTTAAACCTATGAAAAATAGCATAGATGTTTGTTTTTTAGTTTTATGAGAAAAAACCAAATTAATATATCGAGAATAGCCATCAACAAATATAACGAAATAACGATGACCCTCATTAGATAAAATCGGAGATGGTCCACAAATATCTGTGTAAATTAAATCTAATACAGAAGAATTGGATTTTGTGACTCTTTCTAGAGGAAATAGTGAGGATTTCACTAGTTGACATGGAGAACAAAGTGTACTACAATTACTTGATGATTTTGACACTGAACAATGACGTGAAATGTTGTGTAGGGCTCTAGAATGGGGTAACTGAGACGATTGTGCCAAACTTTTGAAGATGCTTTTGATGTAGCGAATGCCATAGATTTTTGTAGGAGAAGCATTCGGAACGGGCGTAGCGTTCATTTCGTTGGTAGAAACGATCCCAAAATCTACTGGTCCACCGTGAGGGTTTCTCCGCTGCAGGATTGGCAGCAGGTTGACCTCCTGTGGGATCCTGCATATGCAAGCTGGAATCGGTCAACGCCTAGTCTCTTTCTGGCTTATGAGCTCGCCTAAAGCTTAGCGAAATGTGAACTTTGGGGTGTGTATCAAGGTCTCCTGCCAGCTTGGGATACCTTTCCGGCATAAACCGTATATCTCAGAGAGGTCGTATTTCTTTGGGTTGGTAGTAATGGAATGCTTTCATTATCTAAAATGAAGAACATATTTGAAGTTTGTATAATCCCCCGAACTTACTCCTTTAAGTAGAACTTGGTTGTTGGTGATATCTTTCACAACAGAAAATGACGGATGAAATTCAAAGAAAATATTATTGTCATTGGCAAAACGTTTGACAGACAGAAGACGTTTGGTTAGATTAGGAATATGTAACACATTTTGTAAATTTAGGGATGTGTTGGAGATGATATATATAGAAGTGTATCTAGTACCAGAAAATATTCAAACTTATACCATTACCAACTCAAAGAGTGTCATTGCTTGTGTACTCTTCTACTTGTTGTAATAAAGAGTAGTTTGGAGCGGCATGATGAGGGGTGGTTGCTAGATCATTAACATAAGTCATATTTGCTTGAGGAATGAGTGCTCCAAAATTTCTTTTGTAACATTGTAGGGCAGTATGACCAAGGTTGTTGTACATTTGACACTTTGAAATGTAGCCACGGTCACGACCACAACCACGAGGTTGATTAGTAGTGCGTTCCTATTGAGAAACAACGATTGGTCGTCTTTGTGTAAAAAATGATGGCGCTTGGGTGGGGGGAGCAGCCAAAGAGACATCATCCGCATAGATGAACTGATGTGCGGTGAGATAGTCGTTGAGTTGATCAATTGTCACAAGTTCCTTGGTGATCAATGAGGAGACCATTGCATGGTACTCAGGGCGAAGGCCCTTCAACAAATAGAAATTTTGTTCATACAAACCAATCAGCTGGCCAGCTTCAACAAGTAGTCCAATCAAAACATTGGCTTTACCAATATACTCACTCATCATGGAATCCCCTTGGCGCAAAGATTGCAGTTAACTAAGGAGACTCAGAGAACGTGTTCGAGAGGAGGATTAGCTTGCCACAGGGCCCGGGACGTGGTATGTCCAATTGCAACATACATAACCTTATCTGATAGAGACGAGATGAGCATGGACAAAATAGAAGAATCTTGTCAGACCCAATCTTGAGCCACAGGATTGGCTACCACGGAACATCCATTCGGAGCCTGAATGAAAGAAACTAGAAACAATAATGTGTCATCAACGTATTCACTGAGATTTTGTCCACGAAGAAATGGAACAAGTTGGGCTTTCACAAATAAATAATTTGAAGAGGTAAGTTTAATGTATATAAAATGACGAGTTATCTATAGACGGTAGGGTATTTATAGGGATTGGGGATGGAGAGGAATATTTGAGATGGTGCAAGAGGAAGAAGCAGTCATCGGTCGGCAGCGGCAAGCTAGTTCTCCTCTTGGGAGAACAATACACTTAACACAGAGGTAGGGAGAAAGAATTCTAATGTAACTAGAATACAGAATCCTAATACACTTAACCCTAATCCTAATACACTTAACCCTTCCAGTTCCACACTAGTGATTTTGCATGGATAGCTAAATCCAGAGCTTAACAAAAAGTCATCAATAACAATTCATTCTTGGGATCATTAACAGCTATCTGTTATGTCGTTTCTGTAAGTTATTAAAAAATTGACAAAATAGTTATCAAATAATTTAATTTATGTAAAGCTGAAAAGATTGCAATGCTTCTGAAAAAAAAAAACTAGCAATATAACAAAGTAAATAATACTAAATTGTATCCTTCAAGAAAAACAATTCCAAATTGTAAAAAAATAAAATAAAAATAGAGGATGAATCTTACAAAATTAATATAAAAGGAATGAATTAATGCAAACCCAGGAGTATATTGAGTTGCATTACCACAAGCAACTATCCTTGGACTGCCTTGGCTAAACCAAAAGCAGCAGCAGATGCAATGGCTCCAATTAGTGCGGTCTGAAAAGCGCTTCTAAATGGTTTACTCCCAGTAAAATGGCCTTTGCCATAACCAAAGATGAATAAAGCCACTAGAGTTATGGCTACAGAGGCAAGAACGGCCTGAGATGCAACCGGAATGAACATGTATGGAATTAGGGGAACCAAACCTCCTAATATATAAGCAACTGCAATGGTAAATGCACTTTTCAACGCCCTCCCTGGTTCTGGCTTTTCTAAGCCCAACTCAAACCTGCACTTCCCATTTCACCCATACTTATAATGTATGTCCAAATTAAATTAAGAGTAAATGCCATCTGGATGGGTCTTCCGAGTATAATGATTTTATCACATTTAGTCCTAAACTTTCAAGTTAACCTGATCCTTCGAACAATTATACCATGGACGCGCACGTGGGTCCGCCTTGCAAGATAAACCCGGGTCTAAAATACACAATTTACATATTGAATGTTCACAATTTGAATTGTGAACATTTAGTAGGTAAATTGTGTATTTTAGACCCGGATCCACAGAACAATTTGCCTGGTCTTTAAGCTTTCAAGTTAACCACCCCTGGTCCTTTAATTATCAGATTTTAATTAGTTGTGGACTTTCAACTTTCAAAATTGAACCAGCCATGGTCCTTTGAAAGGACCCCAACTAGTTAAAATTTGAAAGTTGAAGGAGTATGTGTGGTTAATTTAAAATTTTAAAAATAAATTTGGAAAAAATTATTATACTCAGAGCCTCAGGGATGACATTAAGTCTACAAATTATTTAATAAATAAACAATAAGTTTAAGAGTGAAGTACAATGGTACAAAGTGGGGAGACTTACTTCATCATAAAATCAATCCACGCTTGGGGGTTCTTTCTCAGGGCATTCACAATTGGATTACATTCATGTGCCTGAAGCCCATATTGTGATAGTATCTCCGCAACCTCTGCAGCTTCTGCAATTCATACCAATATTATCATATAAACACTACCACATCACATGTATGTATAGAAAACAGATCAACTAAAAACTGGAGCTCAAGAGAGAACTAAAAACTGATCATATATAGTTGTCAATTTAGGGACGATTAATGGCTCTGAAACGATATTACATTTTATAAATTATCTTAAAATGTAAAGTGTAAGGAACAACATTGTAAAGTGTATTCAACAATATTATAAAGTGCGTTCAGTGATATGTGAGTGTGCAGTGCATTTTACATATTATTAGATGCACTTTTAGAGTCACTAATATTGAGTGTATATCTACGTATTATCAAATGGACTCTATATTAATGTTTGATCCACTTTAACGTTTTGAGTAATATCTACTATACTAATAAGAGCCAAAGAGAGTTAGGCCTAAAATGGGTAGAAAAATGACAGTCAAATTATTTAATCAAATGGATGGTTCAGATGAATTATTTAATCAAATAGATGGTTAAGATAATTCAGATTAATATTATTAATAGATATTACCTAATTTAACCTTACTTTTATGATTATCCGTTAAGTTTTCCGTTAAATATTCTCTTCTCCGTTAACATCCCATTAACTTTTAACTTACCCATTAATTTTTATAAGAAAGGTCTTAGGTTCGAACCTCATCTCAATCAAATTTGACATAATTAAGTTTCTCACTCTATTTTACTCTTATTAAATTAAATAAATTAGTAGCTACAACAAAAATGATACATATGTATTTCTTTAATTTAGAATTATGTGTCTACAATACCTTTATTTGAAAAAGTTATTCATTATCAAAAAATTAAATTAAATAAGAGAAATAATTTCATTAGTTATATTGTCTTTATTTTCTCTCATGCAAAGATTCTTTACATTCAAATTTATCAATTGATATTCATTACATTGTCCATTATCTTATTTTTACAATATCTTGTAATTAAATATCAAAGTTATATTACAAAATAATGTTATATATTTATTTACCAAGTATTTTATTAATACTATGAAAAAAAATAGTATTTTTGAAGCTAATTATATTAACCACTTGGGGATTGGTTGACAAAGAGAGTACTCAAATAATAACCCAACAAATTGAAGCGGAATCAATCTATTTTACTCTTATTGAATTAAATAAATTAGTAGTTACACCAAAAAATGATACATATGTATTTCTTTAATACCATGAAAAAAATAAAAAAGAATAGTTTGAAACCAATCATATTAACTACTTGGGGGATTTGTTGACAATGAATGTACTCAAATAACTCATTACCCAGCAAATTGAAGCTAGAAACTACCTTTTAATATCTTTGGAATACATAATATTTTAAATTTTCAAATTTTTATTAATTTATTTAATCTTTTTTTCTTAAACTAGGGATTTCTTTATCCACAATAACTCATTCTACAATAATGATTGAACCAAATGAACCCCAAGCAGAACAACTAAAGAAAAGTCCATATCTCCTATATCATAATCTCATTGCATGACATTGTCATCTATGCTACCAACAATAACTGAATTGCAAATAACACACTACCAACAAAAAGGAAGAGAACAAATAGTAAAGATGAAGACAATGATGACAATGTTACTCAAAAGAGAATTAAGAACACTTAGAAAAATTCAAATTAAAAGTAGTATATATTTAGACTATCATTTTTAGACTATCAATTTTACAAGGTTGCAAACATTTATTTTAGTAATAATTATAATGAATTTTCTATATTATCTCGGATTCATATACTTTGAGTTAGATATTTAAATAAAAAATTCGACATTCAATTACTCATGTATAAACTTCTTTTATATAATCTTGCATTGATATACTTTCAAATATTTATTTACATATAAACATTGGGCATTAACCCATTCGCGCAATGCGGTATAAAACTAGTATATACATACTAGCGCCAACACACACGCATAAGTCTTTTTCTGCCCATCTAGAAGACTTTTGTTTTGATGAAATTTGGAATTCCTCTCATTTTTAGAGAGATTAAATAGATGAAATTTGGAATTCCTCTCATTTTTAGAGAGATTAAATAATAATATATAGTATATATGATAATTTAATTCATAGTAATCATTTAGGGCTAAAATACCAGAAAATTGTTGAAATTATAATAATGATTTAGGCTGAAAATAATGGTACCAATTAATAAATAATAAAATTGCGCTTTAATCATGCTCAAAATAATGTGTCACTTGTCCAGCATTAAAAAGTTTATTGTAACAACAAATGATAAGAGGTACAAGACAATATTCACAAATTCAAGATCCACAAATAATTTTTTATACGTGTTTGTTAATTGTATAAGGAAATTAACTTTACTAATGCAAAAGTTACTTAAATGTAATCTAAATTTTAATAATTATATGATATATTTGATTAATAATATCAAGAACCTGCAACGATGTTTTCCCCATATAAAAGAGTCACTTCGTGCCACTAGATCACAAAGTCATTGGCATATTAATCATACAAAAAAATTAAATTTCTAAATATAATTATATTAATTATAAATCGAAGAATATAAATTATAATTAGGGAAATTATATTATAAAATTTGTCTAAATATATATTAATAAATATTATGAGTACATACCATGCATTATACAATCATATAAAGAAATACCTACGATTAGGGTCTAAATCTACTCATACAAAATTTAAAATTTACTACTTTTGATTTCTAAATATAATTTCTTTAATTATTATTCATATTTTAGGAATTATAATATACATGAAATAAAATTATGAATAATCAATTTATTTATGTAAACTTTATTTATAAATTTATCTAAATATATATGTACATGATTATGGAATTTAGAGTTCGTTTAGAAACCCTAAAAATGACTTTCAGAAGTCATTTTCAAGATTTTTCTCTATTTAGGTATCCAAGAAAAAAAAAAGTAAAAGGAAAAATTCTCGGTCAACAGAAAAAAGGAAAAAAATGATTAAATACGGAGTATTTAATTAGAAAAAATTTCTCAAATTCTCTATTTAGGTATCCAAGAAAAAAAGAAGTGAAAGGAAAAATTCACGGTCAACAGAAAAAAAAAACCCAATTTAGAAAACAAATTATTAAATACGGAGTATTTAATTAGAAAAAATTTCTCAAATTCTTTATTTTCATTGTTTATTATTATTATTATTATTATTATTATTATTATTATTATTATAATAATAATAATATGCTCATTTTCAAGAAAATGAACTAAACTAAAAAAAATGTAATTTCTTAATTTTCAAGTAAACACACAAAAAATGTTTTTTGACCTACAACCAAATATCCAAAAATTAAAATATTTTTTAACAAATTAGTAATTTTTGAAAATCACTTTCTAAAATATATTTTTCATGTTTTCAAACAGAAGTACACACGGACCAAAAATATGGGAAGTCTAATTATATTATTATGTTGTATGTTTTAATATATTTTTAAAAATTCATACTATTAAAATTGATGATAGCATAAAAGCTTTTGGTGTCCATTAGATTTTGAGCAATGCAAGTCTGTCTTCCTCATTTATACTACTAACGTACCTGTATCAGGTACAGTTAAGATCTCTTCATGCTCCCTCTTCAGTTCTCTCGCGTAGTGATCAGCCTCACTCTTAGCAGCCAAATAACTGCAAAACAACCCACGATAAATTCAATTTATAGCTTATATATATAATAATAAGAGCAAATAGTCCCACGACTATTAGCAAAATGAAAATTTTGGTCCACATGTTTAATTTCTACCAATTTTGGTCCCACGACTATTGTTTTAATACCAATTTTCATCCATGACTATTATTTTAGTGGCAAAATTCATCGCACCGGTCACCCTTATGTCTAAAACGCGCAAAAATCTAAAATTGTTAAGGGTATTTTCGTCCTTTTCAATTTAATATCCAATTTGAACATGAATAAATGGAATTAAGTCCTAAGATCGATCAAAATTTACAGTTTTCCTCCTCATTTTACCTTAATTTGAGGAGGAGAATTGCATATTTTGATTGATATTAGGACTTAAAATCCATTTATTCATGCTCAAATTGGAATATTAAGTTGAAAAAGACAAAAATACCCTTAATAATTTTAGATTTTTGCACGTTTTAAACGGATGGGTGATCGGTGCGATTAATTTTGACACTAAAATAATAGTCGTGAATAAAAATTGGTACTAAAATAATAGTCGTGTCACTAAAATTGGTAGAAATTAAACATGTGGATCGAAATTGTCATTTTGCTAATAGTCGTTTGACCAAAATTGGTTCTAATAATAATTAACACTTAAAATATTGATCGAATTGGAGAAATAGTGTTTTCAGCTCCTTAATTATAATAATTTACAAAATAAAATTGTAGAGTAAAAGATTAGGTACCCTCCGAGTCCCATGGAAATGGCGCCTGCAGTAACCTCAGCGATACCGGCGGTGAGAATGATGGAGGAGGAGGCATTAGCGCCGGAGAGGCCGGCGGCGAGGGCAAACGGGACGGTTAGGCCATCGGAGACGCCAATGATGATGTCTCTGATGATCTCGCCGGCGGTGAAATGTTTCTCTTTATGTTGATTCAACAAAGAGATCTCAACTTCTTGCGCCGCCGCCATTATATATATATATTGTTTCTCCGATCCTTATTTGTGTTTTGGGATAACAATAATTGAAACTCACAAGAATTGAAAATGATGGCTCAGGCACCGCGATATATAGTGGGATATGATTTATTTATAGTGGCTGGGAATGAATACAAATGGAATATCTTCCCATATCTAGCTCCTTCGATATAATTATACTAATTATTTTGCTCAACAAAATAAAATTAGGATTAATTTTAATTATAATTCTTTGATATTTCTTTCCTTTCGTTCTTAAGCATGTTTGGAAATTGAAATCAATTACTTGTCCACAAAAGGTAAAATACTTCACCCCAAGACCGGTCCCACATTATAGTCAGACTAGATGATTAAAAGATTAATTATAATGACTCAACAACCTCTTATATTGAATGTAATTCACACACGGCGGTTACTAGTTCTGAATGTTGCATTGATGGAATCAATTATTAAATTGGTTGATAAGAGAATATTACGATAGTTTTTTTTTTTTTTGAAAGATTCGATAGTTTATTTTAAATTGACAAATGATAACAGATGGCCGCACACACTCACTTGCGGTATTTATATAGTAAAAGAAATCGAATTTGGAGCAACTTCCTCAGGTTGTTCAGAGTGTTAACTTGATAATCACATGGTTACAAGTTCAATTCTCGGCGAAATTTGTTTTCTTTGCTTAAACCGGTCAACTATAGATAATTTAGACTAGTTTATTTCATTTTGATTTTTTACTGATTAGAGTTATAAGATGAACTTACTTATTGCACATCCTTAAATAATAACTGCGATTTTCTCATTATCCAAAAAATCAAATCCATATTGAAATTAGTGGAATATTCATTTTCAACATAATTAATAAGGAAGGATTTTTTGCCTTTTTTTGTGCATGCGATTTTGAGTAAGAACATTAAACGTGAACGCCTATTTTAGAAAATTATTGGTTTTTCCAAAAAAAAAAAAAAGAAGAAAATTATTGGTTGGTTGACCCTCTGCCTCACACTTAGCTGTCAATCTGTCATGCCTATCTCCACTGCGCCGTAAGATCACACTAAGCAAGGTGCATAAGTGCATTCCATCATGACTTCCATACATTTTTAAAATTTTTATAAACTTTAAAAATGTAAAAGAATTCAAATTAAAATTTTTAAAAAGTTTCAAAAATTGTGTGATTAAAATTTTTAGAGAATTTTAAAAGTAGTGTGGTATTTGATTAAGATTTTTATTTTTTTTTAAAAGTTGGTGGTATTTAAAAAATTGTACAACTTATTATTCACACTAAGCAAGGTGTATTTCATCATGACTTCCATACATTTTACAAATTTTTTAGAAACTTTAAAAATTTAGAAGTATTCAAATTAAAATTTTTAAAAAGTTTCAAAAATTGTGGCAATATTTGATTAAAATTTTTTAGAGAGTTTTAAAAGTCATGTGGTATTCGATTAATACTTTTAAAAAGTTTTTAAAAGTCGGGTGGTATTCAAAAAATTATAAATTTTTATACTCTTTTTACACAATTTTTGTAGACTTTTTCATCTCAAATATAAATAGTTGAAATTCATACCTATACCCCAATATTTTTAAACTTTCTATTTACCAACTCTGAATGCTTTCACTCCTTATCTAAACTCTATTTATTTTGTTTTTTCTTCCTATTTAAACTCTACAAAGCTTATATCTAATTCAACATATTATTTTTTTCTTCATTATCATACATTTTCTTCATTTCTAAGCTCTACATACTTTTTATCTCTCCTACACTTTACAACTCTTTCTTCCTCTAAATAGTTGAAATTCATGCCTTATTAGACCCCAAACTTGCAAACATTCTCTACCAACTTTTTCTCCCTAACTTTTAAACTTTCTTTACCAACTTTTTTTCCCTAAATACCTTAACAAAGAAAACTTCCTTCAAATTTAATTTTACTATATGTTTTATAATATTTGTATAAATACTTGTATATTTTTATTTTTATTTTTATTCTTAACGAACCTTTTGTCTCTAACTTCTAAACATTCTCTACGATTTTTTTCTCCCTTAATACCTGAACAAAGCAAACTTTTTATCTATCACCGTCAAATTTTACAATATGTTTGATAATATTCGTATAAATACTTGTATATTTAGAATTTTATTCTTTCTACAAACTTTTATCCCTAACTTCAAAATTTCTCTACAAATTTTCTCTCCCTAAATACCTGAACGAAACAAACTTTTCATTTCTCACTGTCAAATTTTACTATATGTTTCATAATATTCGTATAAATAGTTGTATATTTTAATATTTATTCATTCTATGAACTTTTTATCACTAACTTCTAAACTTTCTATACAACTTTTTCTCCCCAAATACTTGAACAAAGCATATTTTTATCTATTACCTTCAAATTTTACTATATGTTTCATAATATTTGTATAAATACTTTGTTGGTCCCAAAAGGATAGAGTAAAAGTCTCGAGGGGGGGGGGGGGGGGTTGAATAGACTTTTACAAACAATTAGAATTTAGCTAAGCAATTATAAAATCAAAACACTTAACCAAATTGTCAGTATCTTGTGCATAGCGGAATTTAAACTTAGGGTGTGTTTGGAAAGTAGGAAAATGATTTCTAGAAAATATTTTCTTGAAAATGACTCATTTTCCAGAAAAAAGTTTCATTTTCTGTGTTTGGTTGCATCTTGGAAAACTGTGTTTGTGTGTTTGGTTCATTTTCCTGAAAATGAGTATAATTGTATAATTATATATTTTTATTATTGTATTTAAAATATAAAAATATATAAAATAATAATATTTATTATAAAAAAAAAGAAGAAGAGAGGGACAACCCATTGGTCGGAGCCAGAGCTCCGGCGGGAACCAGAGCCAGCCGGAAACCAGTCTGCCAGAACGGAGAGAGGGACGACCCATGCACGGAGGTTATTTTCCCTTTCCGGAAAATGACTTTCAGACTTTTTTTCCGGAAGTTTTTTTTGTTTTTTTTTTTTTGGGAAAAAAGAGGGTCCTTGACTACATTTTCCGGACGTTGCCAAACACCGTACCGAAAGCTTGGAAAATGATTTCCGGAAATCATTTTTCGGGTTACCAAACACACCCTTAGTGTAGTGATTGTGTTATGTGTGTTTCATGTGTAGATAATGCATGCAAAATAAATAAAGTAAAACAATAAAGAACACAAGAAATTATAGTGGTTCGAAGGTGTATGTAATCCTTTTACTCCTCTCTACTCCTATCTCCAGGAGGAATTCACTATACCCACCTCTCCTTGGTTACAAAATACAATGAATTTCGTGATCTAGTATTTTGATCGCCAAACCCACACTAATCACACCAAACCAGTGCCTCCAGCATTACAACTAGGATTTCACAACTCTGTGTGACAATCCTCTATCTACACTCCGGTAGAGAAACCACTTGTTTGAAAAATAAGATTTTTCTTTTCTTCCAACTTGAGACTTCTAGGTGGATTCTTTAATGAATAGCAAGTCTCTCTTTAGATGAAGATTTGCACACTCTAGATTTTCACTTGATGTTTCTTGTTCGTACTTGATGTAATTCACGTAAGCTCGCACTTCTTTTTATGTGTCTTGCATCTTAATTCAGATCTTCAACTTTATATAGGTGTTTGAGAATTTGTACGTTGGAAAAAGACAATCTCTAATTTGAATTCTTGTAAGCTGGTCTCGTAGCCTTTTCAGACTTTAAGAAAATTTTATAGAAGTTATCTCACTTTTAATGTTGTGTGAGATAATAAAAAGTTCCAGTAGCAATCTGAGCTCTAAATCGATGCAAAATAATCTTCTTGATAGTCTGATGAAGTTCACGCCACTTTGGAATTAATCCTTGATGAATTTTAGCTCCAACCTTAGCTCTTTCCAATTTGAGCTAGTATCAAATCTCATCTCTTTCCATAAATAGCTTGAGCTCAAATCTTACCTCTTTTTAAATTTAATCATACGACTACTTTGTGTTAGCTGCTTGAATTTCATTTTGATTGCAATCTCTTCTCCTTTGAATTTAGATACATTTTACTTGAATTTCATCATTTTGATTGCAATCTCTTCTCCTTTGAATTTAGATACATTTTACTTGAATTTCATTTTGATTGCAATCTCTTCTCCTTTGAATTTAGATACATTTTGATTGCTGCAATATCTTCTTCTTTGAATTTAGATATCTTTTGCAATCTCTTCTCCTTTGAATTTAGATGAATTTTGCTTTGATCTCTTATCCTTTGAATTCAGCTTAGCTCCTTGAAATTGCATCTCTGACTTGCAATTGCATCTCCTTGTAATTGCATCTCCTTAATTAATTTTTACTCCTTCAATATTTATCTTTAAAAATAGAGTAAATGGGATTTGACCCTTAAACCTTAGAGTAATAAACTTAAGCTTTTAACCAATCCACTTGTACAGATTATTAATTACTAAATTGATCGTCATGCTATACTCCTTTTCTTCCACTAAATCTTGGTCTTCAATGAATATTCATGCAAACTTGTAATGCTTATTGCTTTCTTCGAAAATCTTCACATGGTAATCCTTCGAATAATTTCCTGTAACTTTTCCTTTGGTATTCTTGATACAAAGATAAACTTAGGTATAAAATTATAACACTAATAAAATAAAATTGGGGTTCTTAAAATTTTCAGTACACTTTGAGATATCAAAATCTATTACATATATTCCTAACATACTTTTATATTTTATTTTTATTCTTTTTATGTTTATATTTGTAATATATTTTTTTTTACTCTTTTTTAAACAACAAATAGTTGTTAGCAGTAGCAATTTAGGATTGTTGTGCATGCTGTGAAGAACAACAATAAGGTGTTGTTCGCAATCCCAAATTGGTGTTGTGAATGTTTATGTGGAGGAAGAACTAGAAGAAGAATTTTATGATATATTATAACATTTTTTGTATGAAAATTATAAATAATAAGAATTGAAGTCATTGAAAGTTTGTAAAGATGTATTCAATTTAGAATTGTAATCTTTTGTAGACTTTTTTAAAAAAAGTTAATAAAAGTCTATGAATGTTTTATTATATAGACTTTTATAAACTCATATAAAGTGCACAAAAGTTGGAACGATAAAAAGACAAATCCCATCGCCAAACCACCATTTCGCCATTTTGCTGTGCTCCCACCCATGCCAAACTAGCGACAAACGCCCTTTTTTGCGGAGGTGAATAGTATTCACACACGACAAATGTGAGATGAGGAGCAATTTTACTTTTTTTGTCCTTCCTTATACAATTCCAAATTTATCATTTATTTGTTTTATATGTATTTTTTATTTTGTTAAATATTTGAATTTAAATTTTGTATTATTGAAAAATAAATTATACCATTTTAAAGATATCATTGAGATGATTGAAACAAGACTAATATTGAATATATATTAAAATTTCAAATACATCAAACAAGACTAATAATGTTACCAAAAAATTATTATTTACATCACAAATAATATTTTATATAAAACTAATTAAGTTCGAAGTAATAAAGTTTTAAAATTTGAGAAACCAAATTATTTTGGTGTAGAATAATATTTGGTGTTTTGGTGTAATGTGTTTTTTTGGGTGTAGTCCAGGGTTTCCACCGTTAGACACAGTGACTAATCCCCTCGCTAGATTGTAGGCACCTCTATTGGGTGGGACCGCTGGCATGGAGATTTAAGGCACCTCTATTGGTGTAATGTGTTGGAGATGAATAAAATTTGCCAATTTGGTGTGAGAATATGCTAAGAATATTCCTTTTGATGTGACATTTGGTGAAAATATTGGTATTTTGATTTTAAATGGGTTGGAGATGGCCTGAAAGTCACTAAAAGTTTATTAAAATATATCATTTTAAAAGTCATGATTGAATACACCCTTGTAAATCTTTGTACTACTGAAGATTTTTTTTTGAACCAGGGCCCATCATAAATTGGGTGTAGGGATATACAAAATGGAGGTAGGAAAATAGTAATAGTATTACTCGAGACCCAAAAGAATATATACAATAGCCGAGATACAACCCAAGAAATAAATAATAAATGACAAACCTAGGTATTAAGCTAGGAATAGGTATTGGACTCAATAGGAATCAAACCTAGGTTAATGAGCTAAAATAGTGAGCAAGAGACCACTACACAATGTGAATGAATAGTAATTCAATGATGATCCTAAAGGGGAGGGGGTGGGGGGGTTAAGGGCACCCTTATATAGTATCCCTTCCTAAAAAATGTGTGGTTGACATGCTTCAATTAGCAACGTCCACCACATGCCACCATGTATCACTACCCAACGTCCTTCACTAATAAGTACTATTTACTAGTCCCATTTGCACAAAGGTTAAGTTAGCTTTTTGGGTCTTATTTGTGTAGCTATTTTGTAGGTTTCGTGTTCGACTTCTCACAGTTGCACTTCTTTCTCTTTTTGCTCCTCCCTACCTTCAAGTCCACAAACACTCCCTCCTTTATTTCTTTTGGGCAAGACCTTGCTTATCTAATGGGCTCGAAGCCCTCATAGCCCCACCATGAGACCCTCACTTTCTTTGGTTATCTTTGATGGGAAAAAAAAGTATAGACACCCCCGAACGTCTACACACCTTGACCCCCCTAGACTCCCAGGTTGAAAGTTTTTCATCGCTTTCAGATAGCTTGGTCCCTACTGCCTTCCCTTCATGCAGTTCGTGAGGACAACTTATTAGCTCTCGCACGTTTTCTACAAGAAAAAGAAAGAGTTTTTTTTTTGTTGCCTTCCCTTCGTGCTAGCTTATTGAGCCGCTTTCCATGCTTACAGGTTCCTTAGGCCTCCTTCCATATGTGCAGGCCCGTACGATTTTTTTCCTGAGGTGCAATGCCTCCTTGGGCTACGTTCCCTCCTTGCGGGCCTACCAAGGATGATTTTCGGTCACATGTCTTACATGTAAGCCGATGAGACACTTTTTCCCGCTTGCAGGTTCCTTAGGTCACCTTCCCTACATTCGACACGTATGACTTTTTTTTTTCCTTTATAGTTTTCCTCTCATTTTTTTCTTGAAGTGCATTGCCTCTTTAGTCTATCTTCTCGTTTTGCGGGCCATCACGAATGAATTTCAGCTGCCTTCCCTACATGCGGGCCGATGAGCCACCTTTCCTACTTGTAGGCTCATTGGGTTGCCTTCCCTACATGCGAGCTCCTATGACTTTATTTATTTATTTAGGCCTGTTACCTCCTTGGGTTGCCTTCCTATCTTGCGAGCTCATCAAGGATGAATTTAAGTTGCCTTCCCTACTTGCGGGCGGATGAGCCGCCTTCTCTACTCGTAAGCTCATTGGGGTTGTCTTCCCTACATGCAGGCCCATATGACTTTGTTTTTTCCTCTCTTTTTTTTCTAGAGGCACGCTGCCTCCTTGGACTGCCTTTCTTGCTTGCGTGATCACAAAAGGTTTATAAATGTTTTTTTTACCTCACCAAGTTGCTTCCCAGCTTACGAGTCAGTTTGGGTGTTTTTGTTTACTTTGACACCTCTTATCCAATTTGTGGAACATCGAATTCAAGATGGGGTAACCTATAATGTCTGCGGGTCCACCATCATGCCATTTTTATTTTTGGATGCTTACCCAATCTTTAATCCAAACAAGAAATGTAGAAATGTTTTTTTCCTTACCTCCTCGGCATAGGAAATATATATATCTACAAAAGGGTGGGTGTTATATCACTCAATCAATGTTATACTTGAGCGTGTAAATACCTCGACATAAGTAATAAACCAACCACCGGATAAAGAATACATGAATCATAACCCTCAAATTTTAGCACGTACTATCTAAAATCTATAACCTTATCTCGATTGCAATAGTGTTGGAAGCAATCGGTTAGGTGTACGGCTCTCACTATGATTAGCTCTTGAGTTGATATCATTGTTTTGTGTAGGGTAGTCCTGGTCATGACTTGGGGTATTCGTTCATGATGCAACCGACGAGTTCATCTGCAATTTAGGAATTTCATTATGCAATTTAGAGATGGAAGGTATTAATAGGCGCAAACTGGAGGAAAAAGATAACTTTACTTATTGGTTTGACAGACAACTAACATAAGGATCTAACAAGGTAACTATTTAATACTCAAGGTATTTAATCGAGAAAAATTTTGAACAAAGGAATTATTTGAGATTTCATTGTTTTTTTAATATAGTTAATTCAATTCAGTTTTCTGGAATTTAATATTCAATTTCACTTATTGTTTCACTACCTGATTAACCAGTTAACGAACTATATCACACCGTGTTTAAATAGATAGTAAGAGATACAACCTCACCAATTGCGAATCCAATCCATATGTTGTTCATCTTTTGAATGTTTGATCCAAGTCAAGGAAAGAAACGACTTTTGCCAATCCCTCAAGCTATTTAGCACCAACTAGTAAATTACCCGTGCGATGCACAGACAACATTTTATTATTATATATTTAAATAATAAAATTAAGGGTCAAGTTATAAATAATAAATAATTATACAATTTGAAAGTGTACATTTATTTGATTATAAGATATGTGCAAAAGTATCAATAATATATGTCTCGATTTGTTCACAATTACTTTAGAAAAATTGATATGTGCTATGATTTATGTAATTATACTATTATTAAAATAAATATGGGAAAAAGTGGAAATAATTTTGAAAAGCATTAAGATGTGAAAGATATTTGCAATCAAACTATATTTTAAACTTGTTTTAAATTACCTTATTTAAAACTGTTATGTTCTCATAATTGATTAAGGTTCTTTTTTTTTTTTCTTTTTTTTTTTGTAAAATAAATATGTTTGAAAGGAAAAAAAAAGACAATAGTCTAGAATTAAAAATACTTGAAATTAAAACATGATGATTTTCATTACTACTCTAGTAAATTTGCTTTAGAAAGTATAGAAGATAATAAATTTAATAACAACTATAATATTAAAATATGATTTTATAATGAAGTCAAATTTTTACAGATTTTGAAAAACTTTCTTGTATACAATGTTTGCTGTTGAAGTTGTTTTGTTGTTTCACTATCACAAATCAATATTTTCAACTCCTTTGAAGTAGTGACCCTTGAAACTGCAACATATAATTGTCCATGACTAAATACAAGTTTTTCAAGAATTGGCCTACATGAGAAAACGATTGACCTTGACTCTTATTAATCGTCATTGCATATGAGACAATTAACGGGAATTGACTTCTTTGAAATTTAAAGGGCAACTTCAAGTCCGATGGAGTTAATGACATTCTTAGTATCAGTACTTTCTCACCTGCACTACTTCGGGACAATACCTTTGCTTCCAGAACATGGTTTCCAAGTTTAGTAATTACCATCCTTGTGACATTGCATAAACCAATTGAGTGGTCAATGTTTCTTAAGAGCATAACAGAGTGCCAACTTTCAATGTCAATGCATGATTGGGTACACCTGAACACTTGATTCTATTTAAAAATTCTAGAGTGTGAACATCAGCTAACATATCAACATTAGAATATGATTTGCAAGTACTATCACAACTCAAATATGTACTTCCTTCAGACGTGTTTAAAGAACTCATATATTCATTTATAGAATGTACCACGTCAAGTGTTGATGCCAACATCGCCCTATTTTGTAAGTACGATGGATCATCAAGGATACTTGAGAATGATGGATACATGCTTTCCACAATTGCTTTAATGGGATCTGTAGAATACTGTAACAGTATGTCTTCAGGTATCTCTATTTACTCACATTCATCTATTTGCCCCTCAATTTTTCCATCTCCAATGTTCGCAATCTATTCAGAAAGTTGTTTCAATTGTGCATATTCATATTTGAGGTTGAGTTTTGGAGTCACATATTCTTGGTCAAACGTAAGACTTTGCAATACCTCCATAGGTAAGATGCATTTATTGTTACATGCATAATATCTTGCCCAGTTCCTTTTGGTATAACTGGTAAAATCTGTCTGAAGTCTCCACCAAACGCAACTGTTTTTCCTCCGAAAGGTACATCTAGCCCTTGCGGGTTCAAGCTTCTATCCAAAGCTTCAAACTAATGTTTGTATATCATTTACGCTTCATCTCAAATTATAAGTTTGCATCTAATAATGAGTTCAACTAATTGGCTACCTTGTTTGATGTTACAGGTAAAATCCTCAGTTGGGTTTTAGTGGGATTGCAAACCTTGAATGTGTAGTTCCCCCCCCCCCCCAAGGTAGTAGGAGCGAAGCTATACCACTTGAAGCAACGTTCAGTACTATATCTCCTCTTGTCCTTAATGTTGCTGATAGTGTTCCCTAGACAAATGTCTTTCTAGTCCCGCCATAATCGTAAACGAAGAAAATGCCACCTAGATTTCCGTCTACAACACTGATTATTGTAAACCAATTTTGTATGCTCTTCATGCATTTCTATTCTGTCATATCGCAAATCATCTTGCACCATCCGATTTATTGAACTAGATGCCCACTCAATATCTGGAAGTGACATTTGTACAAAATCACGCAGACTCTTTTCACATCGTGTCAACAGTTTCTCAATCTCGACCAATGCATGGTTCTTTATTTCATCCTCAGTCATGATCAAATCTATACATTATTAAAAACATAATTAGCAAATGTATTAAGATATTATAACTAATTCTCCTATTTTGTCGATGTAAATTGAAATGAAAATAAGAAATTCATACATTGGCTTAGTTAGTAATATATGTATATTAATTTCTAGTATAAACTTTGATTGCTGAGTGTAAGTCTGAAGATATAGAATTGATATGAATCACATATTATTCCGGATACTAATATGTGGATTTTTGGATTTTGTGGCTAAACAATGAAAATGGTGTAATAATATTAAATTAATTCAATTATACTAAAATCTATTCAATTAATTCCTTACTTACAATATATATATATATATATATATATATATATATATATATATATATATATATATATAAAGCATTCTCTTTAAAGGGTGACTATTGGTCTAGTAATAGTCGGCCAAAACGCTTCAAAGCTGCTTGGTTAACTAGAGATGATTGTGGCAATATTTGGAAGGATGCTACCCGATCTAGGGACCGGGACATGGTGGATGTCATTGCCGAGGTTACGGAACAAAGTTTCATGTGGAATCGTAACGTTTTCGGTAATGTTTTTAAAAGAAAGAGGCTTCTTGCAGCAAGAATTCGGGGAATCCAACAAGATGCAAGTTATACTTCGTCCGGTGGTCTCCAAGCGCTTGAGAGAAGCTTTTGGGAGAATTCAATGAGGTGCTAGACCAAAAGGAAGCATTATGGTTCCAAAAGTCTAGGAAAGATTGGATTAGGGACGGGGACTGGAACACTCAATTTTATCACACTTCCACTATAATTAGGGGAAACAGGGGTCGTATTCAGTTTCTTAAAATCTAAGAGAATTGGACGGACGATCCGTCGACCGTCTCTAACCATATTATTGATTTTTTTTCTACACTATTTTGCAGGTCGGAACGTGAGGATGCCGATTCTCTATCTCAGATTGCCAATAGGCATAAAATCAATAGTGACCAAGCTAATAGGTTGATCCAGAGAGCCCAACCTGAAGAAGTTAAAAAGGCCGTCTTTGGGATGAAGAAATTCAATAGCCCAGAGCCAGATGGGATCCTAGCTATCTATCAGCATTTTTGGGAGGAAATCGGCCCTACCCTTATGAGCACGGGTTGCGTTCATAAGTCCTTGCTTAGAGCATGTATGACTCTCATTCCTAAGAAAGAGGTCCCGGAGTGAGCAACTAATTTTAGACCGATTACGTTGCTAAATGTAGCTAAGTTATATCCAAGGTTTTGGTCAACCAGATGCGCCCGCTGTTGTGCAAGTTGATTGGCCATCACCAGAATAGTTTGCTGCCAAGGCATTCTACGATGGACAATGTCATCCTTACCTAAGAAATTATCCATAACATGAATAGACGGAAAGGGAAAAAAGGGTTGATGGCAGTGAAAAACGACCTTCAAAAAGCTTATGATAGCGTTGATTGGGATTTCTTAAAATATGATACTCTTGAGGGTTTTGGATTCCCGAGAACTTTCATTAACTTAATCTTGTTCTCTCTCAAGGAGTGTGAAATCTCAATCCTTTGGCACGGAGGGCGGCTTCCTTCTTTTATCCCAGGTCGAGGGCTGCAGCAAGGGGATCCTTTGGCGCCTTACCTTTTCAACCTGGTCATGGAAAGATTGGCTTATGATATTCAAAAGGAAGTGGAGCTAAAATCCTGGAAACTGATCTACATCTCTAGAGGTGGGATTGGCATCTCCCACCTTTTCTTTGCAGACGACCTGATGTTATTTGGTGAGGCCTTGGAACAACAAGCCAACACGATGATGGATTGTCTTAATAGGCTCAGCAAAGCATCCGGGTTAAAGACAAACCTTTCTAAGTCCCAAATTTTTTGTTCTCCTAATACGCCTGCAGGTATAAGAAGACTTATCATGGATAAAATGGGCATTCCTCTCTCGGCTCAACTAGACTCTTACCTCGGTATCCCTATACTGAACAAAAGGGTGTCTAAAGACAAGTTTAACTCGGTCCTGGATAAAATCAGAAAGAAGCTGTCTACGTGGAAAGCCAACTCTCTGAGCATGGCAGGAAGGCGTGTCCTCGTACAAGCTTCCCTCGCTACTATCCCGACTTACACTATGCAATCCATGGCCCTCCCGATTAGCACTTGCAAGCAAATCAATAAAATTTGTAGGAACTTTCTTTGGGGCCACGTCGAGGACACGAGAAAGATCCACACCGTGAGTTGGTTTACTATGTGTACTCCCCAAGAGGAGGGGGGTTGGGTTTGAGGAAAGCTAGGACTTCAATCTGGCCTTTCTAATGAAGCTTAGTTGGCAAATCCTTACCAACGAGAACAAATTGTGGGTCCGGGTCTTGAGAGATAAGTATATCAAAGATGGAGATTTCTCCAATGTGAGGATTGGGAATAATTGCTCATGGGGTTGGCGAAGTATCGTGAAAGGTTACAATTTCCTCGAAAAGGGCGTGAAATGGAAACTTGGCACGGGCACCGCGATTATTTTCTGGACGGATTGGTGGGTTTGTAACGATCCATTTACAAATATCCCCAACATGAATGTTCCAACTAACAGAATGCAACATAGAGTTGGCAAATTTATATCTCCTGATGGTAACTGGGAGGTTGACGCCCTTGAACAGCTCCTGCCCTCCAGCTTGGTAAACACCATCCGCGCCTCGCCGATACCCATCACCGCCAATCAAGCGGACACCTGGTCGTGGTCGCACTCAGGTACTAATGCTTTCTCTCTCAAATCGGCTTATTCTTTTATTGTAGGTCAACAGGAAGAAGACGGTATGTACAACTGGATTTGGAGCATCAAATGCACTGAGAGAGTGAAGATGTTCATATGGAAGATCATTAACAACGGGCTTCATTGTCAACGCTGAACGTAAGAAGCGCAGTTTGACGAACCAAGGAGATTGTTCGAGATGTGGTGACGGGAACGAAACCTTAGATGATCTGTTATGGCGATGCACTGTGGTGGCGGATTGCTGGAGGTTGTCCAACGCGCCACGTGACTTTAATGCCAACTCTCATAGTCCTTTAGTAAGATGGATCGAGGCTAACAGCTCCCTCGACAAGAAGAACCAAGAGTTGAACAAATGGCGTGTCACCTTTCCCTACCTTCTGTGGAACATCTAGAAGGCCAAAAACGCCTTCGTCTTCAGTACGAATCTTGTTACAGCAGGTGAGGTCACGCGGCGGGCGTCCTTTGAAGCAATGGAGGCTCAAAAAATTTTACTCAAGCATCACGATCCAATGATGCGAAATAAATATGGGTTAGCTGGTCTCCTCCTCCTCAAGGCTTCATAAAACTCCACACAGATGGCTCCCGTATCTCTAGCACGGGCATGGCGAGTGCGCATGGAGTCTTCCGCGATCACAATGGTTCGTGGGTAACGGGTTTCTATGCAAAGATTGGAATCGCCAATAGTTTCGAGGCTGAGCTTTGGGGTCTTCGGGAGGGACTGAAGATCGCTACTAATAGGGGTTTCGTGAAGATGCTGGTAGAAACTGACTCCTTGTCAATGGTCCAGGCTCTCAATAAAGAAGCAGATGGTAGACCGAAAACTGACTTCCTCGTTATGGATTGTTTATCGTGTTGGAAAAAATGGCATAAATGGCATTTTAAGTGGCCATTTTGTGGTATAAATATATGTGGGGTCCACTTATGATTTGGGTCGGGTCAAAGTGGATTCCGGTTCTTCGTAGTTAGACGAAGAGATCGATATATTATACGCTCAAAATGGATAATGGGTGAATAAGAAATTGATTCTCAAAGTAAACCCATTTGAGATGGATTTTGTGTGGAAAAAGCTTTAAGTAAGCCTTTTATCCCACAATGGTTGGGAAAGAAGATTTGACCCACTATGTACAAGGGTCTTTTATGACTTGTTAACTTGTATAGCATAGATGCTCTCTCTCGCGCGCAGGGGGGTGCAAATCAAATCCCAAACTGAGCCTGAAAAAGGCTTGACTCGTGTACGCCGACACTTGCGGGCACGAATGTCGTCTAGAAATTGGCTGGCCTTGCGAGCTAAGTTATGCCGAATTCCCGAGCAATTTTTCCATCTCAATCCACCGCTTGCGAGAGATCGACCTCTCGCAGGCAAGCAGCAGCAGCGCGCGAGACATACTTGATGTCTCGCGGCTAGGTAGCGTCGAGACATCAATGATGTCTCGCGGCTGGGCAGTGCGCGAGACATCGATGTCTCGTGCACTAGCAGCGCACGAGACATGTCGATGTCTCGAGGCGCAGTTGCGCCCGCGAGAGATCAGCTCTCGCGGATGGAAGCGCCCGTTAGCGGTGATCTCTCGAAGTTCGCATGAGTCGACCTCTCGCGGCTAAGAGTCAATGTCTCGCAGACGGCCTTCTGCGCGTAACTAAAGTGACTTCTCGAAGGCTATAATCTGGTCCGTCGATTCTCCTTCCACCGTGATTGTTCAGGAGACTAATTCAGTATGTTACAGAATTAATTCTTATTAATTTTGATCATAAAATCTAGAATTAAGTTACTTGTTAGTGGGTGGTTTAATGGAGAGTTAGTGGGAGATTAAAGTCTTGCTAGTGGGAGGAGGTTACATTGCCAGAATTGAATGCCATGTTAAATGCCATTAATCCTTCATCTCCTATATATACTTCTATATGAGCAGTAGCATTTGTACACTAAAAAATATATACGAAATACTTAGTTTTCATCTCGAAACTCTACTCAACCTTCCTTCAAGCCACATGTGTTCATCCCACGTTCTCATTCGCCGGGTCCCACGTTTTATTTTCTCCATTTTCTTGGGTTTTTCGAGAATTATTTCCAACGATCTTAAAACCTTATTTATCCCTATTCTTTACTTAATTCTCGAATTCCACGAAGAAATGGAAAATCCTGCATTGCCTTTGATTGTTAATGGGGACAAGAACCGTAATGTTATTGTGAACAACAATGGAGGGAACGGCAACGTTGTTGCACATTTCCAGGCACCGGTGAACGTTGATTCACAGAACGGTGTAGGCATCATGGAATCTATTCCTACGATGCGGGTACCTTCAGTACCAAATGGATCGGCTAACAGCCACGGAGGATCCAGTGGCGTGCTCACTACATGGTCCGAGGACTATGGTAGTGTGACCAGCTACTTCGATCATAATCGAGGGAAGGCCAAGCGAAAGCTTAGTCTTGAACAAGATTATGTGAAGAAGGCGAAGGGTCATTACGAAGCGAATCGTCATCCTGGTGAAAAGGTTGAGGATAACTTTGATATGATTAAAGGATGCGGTGGATGGTTTGACGAGTGAGGTCACAACCTGATTCTGTTGAATACCCGATGTGCTGTGATGAGACCACCCTGAGGGAGTAGACTGCTAATCAAATGGAACAAAGCACACGGTTGGAAGGACTACTACGAGATAGGAATTAGGAAGTTTTATTTCCAATGTAATCTCCTATCTAGTTGAATTTATTTTTTAATAAATTTGTAGTAGTATCTTTGTAATATTTTTATTGTTTTAAAAATATGTATGTTCCATTAAGATTATTGAATCACGATATACATGCGACTTATTTTATATAATAATGTTGATGTATGATTCAATATATTATATGCTTCGTGCGTATGTAACATTTTTTGAGAAATGCTAAAATGGTTAATGACCTTAACGAAATGTAACAAGTGTGTTACATGATTGAAATCACGTAAAGAACCTCGGTTCTAGATTTCATGGAAAATCATTTGTCAAAAATTGGGATAACCTTATAATCGTGAGCGTCACGGCTCAAGTATGTTGAATATTTTAAATTGATATTCTTAATACGATTATAATGGTTTGATTCAACTAGTTGGAAATTTAGTTGATTTGGTCTCGTTAATTGCGTTAGAATTAACTTGATCAAAAATCCAAAATTTACTAGTGTGAAATTAATTGGAGACAAATGACAGAATGTTGGGTCAATAATCTGGTAAATTGAGCTTAAGTGCTAATGTTGTAGCGCTAACGGAAGGGCTCAATTTTTTGCTAATTATTTAGCAAGTCGGTACGTGGTAGTACCTATGTACAATTATTATAAAGCTTAATCGCTTAATAATAACTGTATTTAGTATTGGGAAAAGTGGGTTTATGAACCACTAACGTACCAACGTAATAGTGTTTCGTACACTAACAAACTAGTGCATTATTAGCATTTTAAGGGCTAATTAAATTCACTAAGATAGGGCTCTATGGTACTAACGTCCAAACGGCTTGTTAAATGCAAAATTTATCCATTGGTTAAGGCACTAATCGTAGTGCCTAATGGGATTAAAATTGGAATTAAAACTCAAGCTAGTGGGCTTCAATTTGGTTGTCACAACCACTTGAAATGAAAGCATATGGAAGAGTGTTAGTCTTCCGGAGAGATAATCCGAGCACCTCTCGTGGGGGTTTAATCACACCTTGCAAAAGGTGTTTCCCCTTTCACCTCTCGTGAGGGGCAGTTTGGTACTGCCTGTACCTTGCGAGAAGTGGGTTGTTTGTGGCTTTCAGGTCCACTGCAGCGGAATGTTATTCTTTATAAGAATAAATTGGAAACCGAATTAATTGTAGAATTAATGCAGTTAAAAGCGATCGATGTGGTAAACAAGAAACACCTTTGGATGATTTCTATATTGTTAATTGTTATTATACTCGAGAGTATAATGTGGATTCACCTCAATCAAACGATTCTACCGAACACGAATATCAAGATGTTGATATGTTCGGGCATACCCCAAGAATGTGGGGGTAAGGCAATTATGTTTGGATAAGCGAATACCTTTTAACGAAAGTTCCCTGCAAGTAACTCGATAAGGTTCCTTACGAGTGATGGATATATTTTAGTTATCCTATTACTACTTGAAATGTGGGGGCGACTTGCCAAATGTGGTTTTGTTCTTAGTACTCAAAGTCCATGTCTCGGACGGACGTACTTAAGAACATGATAAATCAGAATTTCATCATTCTTTGAAGATGTTTTTTTGTGAAGGTCAATCGAAGGACCTAAAACCCGAACTCAAAGCTAGACGTAACAAGTGAGTAATGATTTGGAAAATCCTACAATCCAGATTTTTTGACATACATATTAGAATGTGGTGAGCATATTCTAACTTGTTAACTAGAAAATGAAATGGATTTGGTTAGGATTGGAAAATCTTGTGATCCGATTTTTCTAACGTACTTGTTAGAATGCGATATGCATAGTCTAACTTGTTTACTAGAAAAATGGATCAAGTTTTCTAACACGGTTTGTTAGAAAACAACGCCTCGAATGGATGTAGAAATTGTGATTTCTATGGATGTCCATGAGAAGTAAAATAAGTTTACCTTTCGTGATTGGACAAAGTCAACTCCCGTGACCGGCCAGACTATTCAGGGATTAATTCTAAACATTACGGAATTAACTTCAGGTTAAATCCAATACAAATTTTGAGAATTAATCTCCTGTTAATGTTGGTTGTTTTCGAAGGTTGCAAAATGGTTTATACCATAAAGAGGCTATAAAGTGAGGTAGATTCTATCTTAGAGAATCATACTTTAGAACTAGTTATTCTTCCTCCGGGTTGCAAAACCTTTGGATCCTAATTGGATCATTAGTTGGAAAATAAAACCGGTTAATTGAAGTACAAGGACAAGCCTGTAATTGAAGGTTACTTGCGAGTGTCTTGGTTACTTTAATGTGTATTTTCTCATGATGAGAATAAAAATCCATGAGGATGATACTTGCCGTAACCACTGTGTGGGATTTGGAAGTGCATCAAATGGATGTGGAAAACCACTATCTTTATAGTCATGGAACAGACTGAGGGTCTTGCGGTTCCAAGCTATGAAGGGAAGTGTGTAGTTTGGTAAAATCCTTGTATGGTAAAACAATAAGCCTGAAACATTAGCACGTGATGTTTGATTATACAATGATAAACCAACGAGTTTAGTATAAACAAAGTGACAAAGTGTCTATGTATGGTATACGATAGATGTTGATGTTACTATATGTTTATACACGATAAACTCATTGTGGGTAGAAATGATTGAATGATCAAGTCTACCAAGATCATGTTTTGACATGAAAGATGTGAGTTGGCGGATTTAAATCTTCGGATTAAAATCGTGAGAAGAACTTATGGTCTCGTGTGAAGCCAATCTCATAGTGTTGATTAATTCCTTGCAAAAGGATGATAATCAAGTGGCTTAGACAACGTTAGATACTAACGTAAAACTATCCAAAAATCTTAGAGATTGTATCTCTCGAGTAGAATACACTCAGATTATTGGTAACTTTGAATGTATCTAATGTGTTGTATTTGGCCAAACATTGCCTTGCGGTTTATAAACTCTGTAGTTACAAGAGTAACCCTAGTGCTACGCACTAGAAGGCAATAGTGAAAAATTATGAGATACCTATGGTATACTTATGATTTTGGACTGCACTACGTGTGATATCCAGATGTACTTGAGTTGTATAGCATGTTAACCGGATATCTAAAAGGATGATAAGTCCATGAGTGGCTACATGGTTGATGTGAGCCTGGGTAGTCAGTCAAAGTGGAATTCTCGTGATAGCTAGATCCGTGTTGGAATCTACGCTGAAAACCTTGGACAAATGTTGTGTCTCAAGAGGTTGAATGGCTATACCATTCTTGTTGAGAATATTCTTGAGTTGAAAAACTCATACCTCCAATGTTGTTGCTTTGCGATAGTCAAGCAAAATTGGTAGCGTATAGAGTTGTATGGTAAGTCTAGACTTATAAGTCTAAGACATAATACCATTAAACAATTTCTCGCAACTGGTGTTGTCTCTGTTGACTATAAGGTCAAAGGATAACTTAGCAGCTGCTAACCCAATGGTTATAAATTTTTGTTGAGAAATTGATACGAGGAATGAGTCTAAAGCCCTTGATATTAAAATTTCCATAGTGGATACCCAACCTAGCTGGCACCTAGGTTCAATGGGACAACTAAATTATGGAATGAGTGCGTCACTGTGGGGGTCCCCGATCCCTACCACTCCTCGCTAAAATAGTGACTCCCGATCGAGGCTAGCACATTAGTGCTTTAATGATTCGATTGTCGAATTGACATATGTTGTGTATGCAATGTCGATGGACATATGTTGAGTTGCAGGAAACTCGAGAAAGAATCACCTATGTGAGAGAGAAGTGTGGGTCGCTTCAAAGGAGAATTGAACTAGGCTCAATTATTTAGAAACTCTTGCAGAACCAGGAACGGTGTCCCACGACCAAAATGGGCACAGTTATGAGAATAGTGCGTGGTTGGATGGTTCCTGTGTGAGATTTGTCAATGTCTACACAAACGGCAATTGGTTCAAAGACATTGCGTTCTACCGTACAGCCAGTAGAGTATATAGATCTCACAAGGCAATGTTCAAAGGGTTACACCTACCTCTGCTATGCAGGAATCAACCGTTGAACACAGTTGTTTCCGTTTCTCTAAAATACCTCGAAAACAATTTTCATTCATGTGGGGGATTGTTGGAAAAAATGGCATACATGGCATTTTTTAAGTGGCCATTTTGTGGTATAAATATATGTGGGGTCCACTTCCGATTTGGTCGGGTCAAAGTGGATTCGGGTTCTTCGTAGTTAGATGAAGAGATCAATATATTATACGCTTAAAATGGATAATGGGTGAATGAGAAATTGATTCTCAAAGTAGACCCATTTGAGATGGATTTTGTGTGGAAAAAGCTTTAAGTAAGCCTTTTGTCTCACATTGATTGGGAAAGAAGATTTGACCCACTATATATACAAGGGTTTTTTATTACTTGTTAACTTGTATAAGATAGATGCTCTCTCTCGCGCGCAGGGGTGCAAATCAAATCCCAAACTGAGCTTGAAAAAGGCTTGACTCGTGTACAATCCTTCATACGAAACTACGTTATTCTGTTTTCTAATTTTTCAGTTTCCATTCTCTATTTTCTTGTTAGAAAACTTGTTTACTAACACTTGTTTTTTCAAATTTAATTTTTTTGATTAACGTTATAAAATTAACATAAGTTTAATTTCGAGTGATTTTTAGACCTTATATTTAAAATATTTTTGGTTTAAATAGAATAAATATAATTTTTACTTTTAAGTCCAATATATGTAAAAATTTTACATTTGATATCCGGATCAAATTTATTTTTGTATATAACATAACTAAAAATATATCCAAACCAATAACCTATTAAGTTCACATAAAATTTAGTTTAGATAATATTAATATTTTTTGAGCTAATATTTAAAATATTTTTGAATATATTCATTTGAATGACATGTATATAATATATAATTTTTATTTTGAATTCTAATATAATAATATATGTGAAATTTCAATATCTTATATTTGGACCAAACTTGTATCCGATATAACATAATTAAAAATATCCAAACCAATAATCAATTGAGTTCAATCAAAATATAAAACGTGGTATAGATTTTAATTTTTAATTTTGATAATGTGAATGATGTATAATTCTAAGTATAAGCAAATAAGTTATGTTTAAATAAGTAATGCAAGTAGAAAAGATAGAAGATGATGATAAGTAAAAGAAGATGATAATGAATGTAATCATAGTAATGAATAAATATGTAAGTATATAATGGTGAGAATTTGGTTATAGTGACATATAGTCTAATAGATGATAGATGATTCTGTTTTCCATTTAGAAAACAGTTTTTAATAGTGTTTCAGTTTTCTAAAAAATTGAGAAATTGTTTCCTGTTTTCAAAATGGAAAACTGTGTTAGTATGCATGTTTTCTGTTTTTTGTTCTCCAGTTTTCTAAATTTCCAGAAAACTGGAGAAAATTTCCTATTAGTAAACAGACCCTTAGTTTTCACCTCGAAACTCTGCTCAACCTTCCTTCAAGCCACCTGTGTTCATCCCACGTTCTCGTTCGCCGGGTCCCAAGTTTGTGTGCTCAAACGCATGGATCATAGTACGTTTTATCCTGGAAAACCTAGGCCGCAACGCTCCAGCACCCCGGGAGGCGGTAAATAAGGTTTTAAGGAGAGTGGCAACACGACTCATGCTTACAACTACCCCAAAGATCATCCTGTTCGTCCCCAAGCAAAATTCAGGTTTATTTAACCTTGTGTGGTTTTATTTTCCTGGATTTATTTATTTTATTGTGGATTTTCTATTTTCTCCATTTTCTTGGGTTTTTTCGAGAATTATTTCCAACATATCGTTGATAAGGCAAATGCAAGACTTCAAGCTCATTCATACCTTCAGGGAAGGGAACCAATGTGTGGATCACTTGGCCAACATGGGTCACAACGGTAGGTGGGGAACCACAATCTTGTCTCTTCCACCTGAGGAAATCAAAGGCATCCTCGACCGCGACGCCAAGACCGTCGCTGCCAGGCGTATTTATTAATCCTCTATGAGGCTTTAGCCCCTCTTGCGCACTAAAAAAAAAGGGTAAGGAAACCATTATGTAAATGCACAAAGAAAATAATGTATTTAATAAATGGGTTAAATACAAGTGAAATTAAGAGTGTGTATAATCATTACACTTAGCTAGCTATTTATATAGGTCTCATGATTTGATGGACAACTAACAGAAGGATCTAACGAAGTAACATTTTAATACTCAAGGAATTTAATCGAGAAATTTTTTAAACAGATGACTTATTTGAGATTTCATAATTTTTTGAATATAGCTAATTCAATTCAATTTTCTAAAATTTATTATTCAATTTCACTTATTGTTTCACTATCTGATTAACCACTTAACAATTCAGATAGTTGAATATACAACAAACCTAAATCAAATGAGAAAGAAATGCAATCAACACAATTTGTTGACCCAACTCGATGCAACCTGTCAACCCCCTTGGTTTGACGGACAACTAACGGAGTGGAAGAATTTTTTTTCAACTAGATGACCAATCCCCACTCATGTTGCCTGAGTAGCTGACGTCAAGTTTTCAACTAGATATAATAATCTTCAAACCACTAGCTCAATGGGTAAACAGTTGTCACATATCAAACTCATTATACATAATTTAATATTGTAATTATCCCATCACTTATATGGTATAATTCTATTAGTTATAAGTTCTATACTAGTTATTCTCAAAAAATAAATTGTATAATAGTTTTGTTGGATAGAGTCCTAAGTCCTAAATAATAATTTATTTATAATTTGAAATAAGTGATAGATTATAGAAAGAAAAAACTTCTGCCAAGAATCATGAGTGGAAAAAACTTTATTCTAAATAGAGTATTGAGTGAAACGGAATTACGGCATGAATGTTAACCGCACAAATGCTCACGACTTGGCCTATGGTTGGAGTCAGTGTCAACGTGTTCCGTGAATTTCTTGGAAGGGCTTGTACGGAACAGTACAATAATTCCCTTGTTTTTCTCCGTATGGTATCTTTTGAAGCTGTCATTTATTCATTGTTTTTTTTTTTTTTTGAGAAGAATCATTTATTCATTATTTGAGGCTGAATTTTAGCCTAATCCCCCGCGCATTCTCCTCTATCTCTATCAAAACCTTCCGCTTTCCTTGTTCCTTCGCATCACGCACAGTAATTTCTTCAAATTTCTTTCTTAATGCCCTAAATTTTTATTTATTTTTTGTTCATTTTTATGCTGAATTTCCTTTGACTCGGATTCAAAGTTGCCGCAGAAGGGATTGCACAAACATTTCGTGTCCTCTCCTTGTGTGTTTTTATGGCCAATCCATTGTTTCCATAAATGGGTATTTCATCTCTATTGCTGGGTAATCTTCCTTTTTCTTCATGAAGCTTTGTTTTATTTCATGAGAGGAATAATATAGAGAACGAAAATGGAATAGTTTTTGAGTTTGGTCTTTGGCCCCTGGTCCCTGCCTTCCGATGCCGAGAACTGGGTCATTTTCTTATGGTTTACTTTTATTTAATTTTAAATTTAAAACCTTTTCTGGGTTTTTATTTGTGAAGCAAAGGGCATGGTTAGTGATGTGTAATTGAAGAGCCAATAAGGCACTGCTTTATTTTATTTCCTCAAGATTTTTTTATTTTTATGGTCAATATCGAGCAGAGTGGATTTCTAATGTTTATTCCTTTGAATTTTCATTGAAATGGAATTTGATTGTCCATTTTCTCTTGGTTGAAGCTTTGACGCAGTGAAGCTCATTATGATATTATTATTGCAAGTCAAGAAATTGCCTACAATTCCCTATTCACAAGCCTTTTGTGTGGTGCTTTTTGGGGTATGATGATGATGATGATAAATTTGTAGATCTTCTTTTGCATCAATTTTTTTGAGAACCATCAGATAAAAGGTTAGAAATCTCTATTTCGATTTGATATGTTTCTAGAATGTTCTGTTTGGTTCTTTCAATAATTTCATAACAAATTGGGTCTTTGTGGGTGTTGTTTGTTTTCTTCTGTAGAAATATGGATAAGAAAGCCAGTGAGGAAGGTGGAGTGATGCCCAAAAATGAGAAACTACATGAACTGGGGTCTAAGTTGAAGGGGATAGGGAGTTTTAGCGATAGAAACATAGCTCCAAAGAGCCCTGGAAGCATCAGTAGCAAAGATATGATTTTTCGTGCTGATAAGATTGATCTCAAAAGCTTGGATGTTCAATTGGAGAAGCACTTTAGTCGGGTTTTGTCAAGAAATCTTGAGAACCCAAACCGTGTTCCCCAGGAAGATTGGGAGATTGACCCATCAAAGCTGGAGATAAGGTATCTTGTTGCTCAGGGCACCTATGGTACGGTTTATCGCGCTACTTATGATTCTAAAGATGTTGCAGGTAACAATCTTCTCCCTTTTGTTGGTTTTTATGCTGTTTTAGTTGTATAGATATGGAAGTTGGACAGATATTGGTGTGATAAGACTTGTAGTTAAAATTTTGTTTTATTTCATATAGTCATGCCAAAATTAGCTATTAGAACTTATTTGCATATTGGCGTTTATATATGTTGAAACTGATCTTAAACAATTCCCCTTTCTATTCTTAGCACTACAAATGTGGTACCAGTATAGCACTCTGAAAAGACTGAGTGAGATCCATTTCCAGGATTTCAGTCATTTAGTCATATTTTTACTGGCTTAGTGTATTTTCTTGTTCTTTTATTCCCAATAAAGAGGAAAATTGAAGCACTTCTGTTGGAAGCATCCCTGTTTGGCAGTAGAAAGCATCTTTTTGATATTTACTTATTTATTATTTCAAGCTGATTAGAATGTTATTAATTAATTGTCAAATTCAGCAGAACAGTCAAGATGATTTGTAACTTAAAACTAAAGAAAGATTGCTGAAGTCTGAGGGCATTGAAAGTTGTTGCCAGTTGCACAGAAACTGCTGCCAATTATTCACAATGCTCATATGAGATTTTGGAAAACACTAGTTGATAGATATTGGTGTGACAATTTCCTGCGAATTCAAAATTCTCATTTGAATTCTATCATGTAGTTAAATTGTTGGACTGGGGAGAGGATGGCATGGCCACTGCTGCTGAAACTGCTACTCTGCGGGCATCGTTCCGGCAGGAGGTTGCTGTTTGGCACAAGCTTGACCATCCAAATGTTACGAAAGTACAGACTTGTTTCCTACTTTTCATTTTCATTCCATGCAACTTTTCATCAAAATACCCAACAATAACAATTCTAATGAGTAGGGTTTGGAATACTGGATCTCATTTCTGGAATTTCTATTGATAATAATTCTTGTTCGCAGTTTGTTGGTGCATCTATGGGAACTTCAAACCTCAAGATTCCTTCGAAAAACCCTTCTGAGGGATACACCACCATTCCCTCAAGGGCTTGTTGTGTTGTAGTGGAATTCCTTCCTGGTGGAACCTTGAAAAAGTTTTTGTACAAAAACAGGAAAAAGAAACTCGCATTTAAGATTGTTATTCAACTTGCTTTGGATTTGTCTAGAGGGTGGGTCTCTTGAATAGAATGCCAGATTAATGTTAGTGAAATGAGATCTTGATTTTCTTGTCCATCTTTTGCAGGTTGAGCTATTTGCATTCTAAGAAAATTGTACACCGTGATGTGAAAGCAGAAAACATGTTGCTAGATACTGACAGAACTTTAAAAATTGCTGATTTTGGTGTTGCTCGTGTTGAAGCGCAGAACCCCAAGGACATGACCGGTGAAACTGGCACACTTGGTTATATGGCCCCAGAGGTATTTATGCTTCTGAAACAGTTGGTTTAGGAGAGAATTTTATGCCACAGATAATCACTTTTCCTTCAATGGCATGATTTTTGCTCCATCCTCTGTGCAATTGACTCATGCAATTGCAATTTTCTCTTTGAAGCATGCCATGACAAAGCTTACCTGCCCTTGCTTTTATGAACAAGCACCATATGCTATTCAGTCTCTTTTTTGCAGGACTAGAAGTAATATAAAATTATTCATATGCAATATATCTGAAGTCTTTTACTGCTTTTGAGACCACTGAAGAGGGGACTAGAATTTAGGGATAATGATATTTTTCTCTAGGTTATGAATAATTACAGATTAGGTTGGCGAATTTTTCCTCTTCATCAGTATTACGAGATACTGACCCAATATATTTCTGCAGGTTCTTGATGGCAAGCCCTATAACAGAAAGTGTGATGTGTACAGCTTTGGCATTTGCTTGTGGGAAATTTATTGCTGTGATCTTCCATATCCAGATCTCAGCTTTGCTGAGGTTTCTTCTGCAGTTGTTAGACAGGTAAATCAGATTGATTAGTTCATTTATTTCACTCACACCGTTCGCTTGTTTGCCAGATGTCTCAGTTTTCTGCTTGATATTAGAACTTTGGCTGTTACTTGTTTGAGGCCGACTGTATTTCATCTGTTTGCAAGTTCCCCTCTTTGGCTTATTTCCACTGGCAAACCATCTTTTCCAACTTATTTATAATCTCTTCCGTAGTGATCTTGTATATTATAAGATAAAGGGGGTGTTTGGTAAATAGCTGTTTGAGTTAGTGGGTTTGACTAGTTGATCGCATTAACTGATTGTAGAAAGATGTTTGGTAAATTAACTGTTAGTTGATAGCTGATTACATGCAAAATGACTTTCTCAAAAAGCTGATTGAAAAAACTGCTTTAGCAGCTTTTTGAATTTTAGCGTTTTGGAGCAATAAACTGTTACGAAAAGCTAATTAATCAAACAATTATATTGGCTGTTTAACCAAGTCAAACAGTTAATAATGGTCAAATAAGCCAAAATTGGCTGATAAGCTAATTATGCTACCAAACAGGGGAACCTATGTACAAATCCTCTGCTTTTGATTTCTCAACTATGAGTCTGTGACGGTCATTCTTTATTGAGTTTATTACCGAAATGGTCCCTCGACTATTGCGAAATTACCAATTTAGTCCTCGACAATTTTCGTGCCCAATTTAGTCCCTCGACTTTGAAATTTTTAACCAATTTGGTCCTCCGTTTATTTTACCGTTAAACATCCGTTAAATCAGGACCAAATTGGTAATTTTGCTATAGTCAAGGGACTAAATTGGTAATTTTTCAATAGTCAAGGGAACAAATTGGTAACTAATTTTTCACTGAAATGATCCCTTGACTATTGAAAAATTACCAATTTGGTCCCTTGACTATAGCAAAATTACCAATTTGGTTCCGATTTAACGGATGTTTAACGATAAAATAAACGGAGGACCAAATTGGTTAAAAATTTCAAAATCGAGGGACTAAATTAGGCACGAAAAATTGTCGAGGACCAAATTGGTAATTTCGCAATAGTCGAGGGACCATTTCGGTAATAAGCTCTTCTTTATTAACTTAAATGTGATTACATCTACAGTAGAAGAACAATCTCCGATCATAAGATTAATGGTGCCAACCTTTATCCACACTGCATTTGTGTTTCTTATCTTGCCATATAAACTCCAGACGGTGAAAGATCTTAGCAATAGGGGGGAATGGGGGAGGGGTAACAAGGCTCACTTCACTATACCTGGAAACCAATAGTTTTGAATTTTAAGGCATGAAGGCTAAATGTGTACATGAGAAATTGTATCATTGTATTTAATGAGTACAATATTTGAATTGAATGCTCACCAGTGTTGTCTTTTGAACATTTGCTATTACATGTCTTAGATTCATAGAGATCCCTATTTTAAGTTTTTATCAAGTACTTGAAGACACTTCTCTGTTTCTCCCTCGTGTTCCTTCATTTCCAGTGAACAAAGTTCGTTTTACGTTGTTTCATTAAATATTCTAGAGTAGGGATAACAAACTTGTTTTAACTGATAATCAAATTTCTGGACAATTGCTACTATTTATTCCTGGTTGTATCTTTGCAAAATGAAAGCGAATGTCAAATACTGATAGCTACAGTGACTTGGTTATCTGTGGAATTGGACCTGTCTAATCTTATTTGATGTTTATGTCATTTTCATTGGCCTGAATAAATTGATCAATTTCGTTTTGGATGACGAGGGAAACCCTACAACCCTTTCGAGTGTAGGTAAACCCTGCCTTGTGACCTTAGCCGGCAAAGGACCACAAGGAAGTAAATCAGCCTAGGTTACCCATAGCTGACCGGCTCAAACCAAGGGGGCAAGGATTCAAACTCGTGACCTTGTGGTTATAAGTGGTGGATCTCTTGCCATCTTGGCTAGGATTATCCCTAATTGATCAATTTCTTGATTGCGTTTTTATTTATGGTACATGAGCATACTATGCGTTATTATTATGGTTCAAGAGGGTTACAATCTCCATTTGTTGTGTTCTCAGAATCTGCGACCAGAAATTCCCAGATGTTGCCCCAGTTCTTTTGCAAGCATCATGAAGAAGTGCTGGGATGCAAATCCCCAAAAACGACCTGAAATGGATGAGGTAGTGAGCTTGTTAGAAGCGATTGATACTACCAAGGGAGGCGGGATGCTCCCAGAAGACCAAGCGGGTGGTTGTTTCTGCTTTCGCCCAACTCGGGGTCCTTAAAAATTTTCCTCACTGCCCCTCCCCTTAAACCCTATATTTGTACTCGTTTATTGATTCACTGACTTGCTTTGAGATTTCATTACGGGTGATGAGGCACCTCAGAAAATAATCGTAGGGAAAAGTTCAAAAAGGTTTTAATGTTTGATCTTTTCATGTAGGGTAATTTAGGCTTCTTTGCATTATAATGTCAAGTGGTATTTTCATTGGAAAACTAACATTCCGCATTTTAGTTTGTTTGGTGATTCTCTGTCCTTTGTACTTTGTAGTTAGGTTGGATTCATGTGTATACTGTACGTTTTAAAGGTTATTGGATTTGATTTGATCTTTCGTTATTAAGCTAGCTAGCTATATAAAAATATCATCTCTTGTTTTAAATCATCATTGAAGCTTAAGCTATAAACTTACATACCTTAAACTTTGAACGTAAAAACCTAAAGTTATAAACTTATGCACTTTAAACTTTAATTTTATGTACTTTAAGTTTTTACTAAATTCATTAGATGCTAGAGAAGCTATCTGTTGGATTTTAGACAAAGTTGAGCTCCCAGGTCTAGCTCGGGAGCTTGTTTAGAATGCCATTGGTGTGATAAAGATTGGAATATTTTCTTTTGGGTCGTGTTTCGTGAACAAAATAGAAGTGTTGACTCCTGTCATGCGTGGTACTACCTAGCTGGCGGGTTGGAGGGTCTTTGCTTCCTGCCCTTCGGAGTGTGAAGAGGTCTATATGAACGACCTTGTGCATACTATGAGAATTCGTAGAGTTAGAGAGACCTCTTAGGATGGTCTCGTTCTCGGGTACCCTCCTCCCTACTTTGATCTAAAAAAAAAAATCATCACTATTGATTAATTCTGATGGAAGATTGTAACTATTTCATACTTTTTAGGCTAAAGTGTCATCCCGCATCATGAACTATATTGGATTATTCATGCCGCACCTTGAACTTGCATAAAGTCTATTTCGATACACAAACCATTAATTTTTTTTCATCTAGCAATTTTTACAAGTTACCTACAAGTTATAAGTAATCTATGCTATCTTGGACTTCTTTTTTTTTTCTTCTTTTTTTTTTTGATTTTTTTTTTTGTTTTCTTCTAAACCTTCTCCAGCCTAACAACCGGTACCGGAACCGTAAAATAAAAAAAAAATTCTTATATTTAGGCATTTAGCTACTAGCAGTAGCTAAATATATATAAAACAAATTATATTTAGCTACTGCCACTGGCAGTAGCCAAAATAATAATAATAATAATTTATAATATGTTTTTTATAATAACAAAACATATTATATATAACTACATATACTAAAAAAAAAAAAATCCATGTTGAACCGGATCCGGAACCTTTCTGGTTTGTGTAACCTTAGAACCGTGAACTAGCGGTTCGGAACCAGAACGAACCGCGGTCACCCCTAGGCAGGTCGTCGATGGGCTCGGCGCACGCTGTCGCAACTGTCGCAAGGGAGGGTTGGAGCAGTGGATTGTGGAGGGGCTGTGGTGATTTGGTCTAGTGAGCATTGGTCCGGCTGAAGGCACAGGGGAGGGGCAGCGTGAGGCGTTGATTTTTGGGGTTTACTTAAAAATTTTAGGTTGACTTAAAAAGAAGATCCAGATAAGCTAATTACCTGTGTCATGTCATCATAGTTGACGGTAATAATGTGTTACCGGTATGTATTTGAGTATTATTTGAATATAATGTTGATACAGTGTTTTGGTATTTGAGTACAATATTGAGTGCAGTGCTCAGTGTGTTAGGAACATAATGTAATAGGTTTTGATGATACCAAAATGTATTTCAGAATCCCCTAAGTCTTGAAAGATAGGAAATTCTTGTAAGTTCGACAAGTAAACTAAAAGCGAAAATACAACCGGGTAACTTGAGCTCAACTCGGAAAATATTTAAGCTTAAGGTAAACTTGATTGAACATTTTAGAAGTTTTCGTGCTGTAAGCTTATAGTTAGATCAGAAGAAGGCACGAGACTACACTGGAGGAATAAGGGTCTGCGAGACATCAACTAAGTCTCGAGACATAAGCAAAGTTCGAGAGATAGAGTCTCTCGAGACATCAATACAGTTCGAGACATGGATTCGAGACATAAGCAGAGTTCGAGAGATAGGATCTCTCGATACAACGATCCAGTTCGAGACATAAGCAGAGTTCGAGAGACAGATCTCTCGATACATGGGATCGAGACATCAAGTGGTCGAGACATCAACATTGGTCTCGATGAACTGGTACTTCTCCAAGGGGCTGAATGGCAGTCAACATGCATGGATAAAATAATCTAAGTTTGGAGAAGAAGAATATCATGGAGATAAAATATTAAGGAGGTGCCGAAAGAATATTATGGGAACTACCGGAAGTGGATGCCACATCAGAATTCAACAAACGGATAGAAAGTGCACCAATCCAAGTCGGTCTATTCCCTAAAACGAGGATCAATGGGAATATAAAAAGAGTAACTTTTACCAAAAGTAGCAAGTGGAGCATGGACTCAAGAAAGTGAATTATGGAATATTCACTACAAGACAAAAGGTTCAAGTTACAAGACCACCACTCCATGAAAAATGCTGAAAATATGCAAGTCCCATACTCAGCATGGGAGACAGATTTCAAACGGAATAATTTTCCCTCCAACGGAATTATTCCTCAACTCTCATATAAAAAGGACGTGGAGACACAAATTCAAGTAGAGGTTGGTTCGTTCGAAATTCTAAAGAGGTGTCTGATTCAAACGTTCAATAGTGCAAGTGCTCAATTTGGAATATCATCCTGATATTCAAAACAGCGAGAAAAACACATCTTAGTGTTTGAGAGAGTTACAAAGCTTAAACTGCTATACATCTAGAAGGTGACCGAAGCTGCTCTACATCGAAGTTGATTCAACGATAGCTTTTGGTCAGATTGGAGCTTGTTACACTCAACTGTGACAACCAAAGGTCCTTGCTTTGGATTAAGCAAGAAGAGGCGGAGTAACCTGGCAGCTGTCTAGTGAAGATCCTGAGGCTTGAGGCGGGCTTGGTGATCAAAGCTCAAGTGCTCGAGAGGTGGAGTAACTGGAAGCGGGGAGAAAAACCTGAGGAGAGGCGGAGTAACCTGGGAGCTGTCTTGTGAAGATCCTGAGGCTTGAGGCGGGCTTGGTGATCAAAGCTCAAGTGCTCGATAGGTGGAGTAACAAGAAGCGGGGCGAAAAACCTGAGGCTTGAGGCGGGCTTCGTGATCAAAGCTCAAGCGCTCGATATTGTACTAAAAAGGGAAGTTTTAGTGCAATCCTTCCAGGGAGTTTCTGGAAGAAGAGTGGACGTAGGCGGGTTGGCCGAACCACTTAAAAATCTCTCTCGCATTTACTTTCTGCTTTTATCTCTCGCTATCTAACTCTCGAACTGCACTGCATATAACCGCACCTCTCGAACTAACTCAAACTCGTGCTAACTAAAAGGGGATAACTTTTCCGCTGCGCATAAAACTTTGTCTTCATCTTGTGAGGTATCGGACCTAAACATTCTAAGTCCAATACACACGAGAAGTCGAAAAAGATTTGCAAAATCTTATACAAGTCTATTCACCCCCCCCCCTCTAGACTTTTACCCCATCCCCTTGGGACCAACACAGTGTAGAAGGTGAGTTGAGTGTAGTTTTGTCTCGTTCAAGTGTCGTCCCTCTACAAGTGTTTTTGTGAGCCTTTTATTTTGTTCAGCTCAGTAATGGAGCATTAAGGCTGCTGAACGTTGGTCATCAATGCTGTCAATGCTGAGGAGCTGAACGTTGATCATCAATGTTGAGGAGTTGGACCGTTGCGCATTGATGCTGAGGAGTGAGGTGTTGAACGGTTGGTTGAACGTCCGTTGCCTTGCCTCTGGGTCCTGCTAGTGTTTCCGGGTCGGGTGCTGCTAGCCTGATTACTCTGTCAATAGTAACCTGATAACCTGTGAAAATGCTAGATGAAAAAAAATTAATGGTTTGTGTATCAAAATAGACGTTATCAAAGTTTAAGGTACAGTATGAATAATCTAATATAGTTCATGATGCGGAATGACACTTTAGCCTACTTTTTATAAAAAGAAGTTGTTCTTATTTGAATTCACATTTATATAGGTGTGTGTATGAATCTCTAAAAATTGAGGCATTGAGCAGTCACTCACTTTACGCATGGCTCTTATCCGAAGGCGATGACTATTGTCAATTTGTAGTGGAAGAAAATGTTGATGAAAATACCATCCAAGTTGTCTGACATCAAATAGACCAAATCATTAAATCAAAGAAACTTATCAATCTATGTTTCATGGTTATCTAAAGGAATAGCAAATTTTATACTATGGATCATAATCCACCTTATATTGAAAATTATGCTTCAAAAATTATGTATATACAATTAATATTATGTGCATTCAATCAATAATTATGTGCTTATAAGTAAATTGAAGATACATAATATATTAACTGCATATTATGTTTTTGTAATTAACATATTATGTTTTTTATATATTGATGAATGTATATTAGTTGTGTATAAAGATACATTATTTGATAGTATACCAAAAAAGGTACTTTAAGTAATTAAACAGTGTACTTTTTAAAAAATAACTTTTAGTGTATTAAAAATGTACATTTAATATAATAAATTATATCTTATGTTAATGGTGTATCTTACCAAGCGCACTGTGGTATGGTTGCCAGTACCAGCAACAACGACAAATTATACCATGGATCAAGGTCTACCTTGTATTGTAGGCCTTGATTCAAAAATAATTTTTAAATTCTGTATCTATAATTAACACATTATGTACCTGCAATTAGTTGACAGTTTCTGTATTCTGTAGTTATCATATGATGTGTTAGCAATTATCAAGTTTTTTGTTTACATATACAGAAATTGATAACGGTCGAAATAATTAAAGATACAAAATTTTTGTATCAGGATTCACAATGCAATATAAACTATGGTTTATTGTGTAACAATTGATTAACAACAATGTCAACATTCATTGAGCCCAAATTCGCAAAGCTTGGTACTTCTCGTTGATTCAAGACCATAAAACTTACTATAATATTTACTCAATCACCCTTAATCACTAAACTATCAGTATGTTTATTATTTTATTTAATCACTTTAAAAAATTTCTTAAAATATACCCCTCAATCCCGCATTGGTGATCACATTTTTTGCATGTTTTTTAAAGAATTAAAGTGAATGTTATGTGTTTTTCAATTATGCCCTTCACTTTTGGAAATAAAAATAATAAACAAGCAAAACTCATAATTAAACAAGGAAATAAAAATAATAAACAAGCAAAACTCATAATTAAACAAGTAAATAAAAATAATAAACAAGCAAAACTCATAATTAAACAAGTAAAAATGCCCCTCAAGTAAATTGGAAAAAGTATAATGATGGTGATCTTCAATTTTAAGAGTGAAATAAAAATAATAAACAAGCAAAACTCATAATTAAACAAGGAAATAAAAATAATAAACAAGCAAAACTCATAATTAAACAAGTAAATAAAAATAATAAACAAGCAAAACTCATAATTAAACAAGTAAAAATGCCCCTCAAGTAAATTGGAAAAAGTATAATGATGGTGATCTTCAATTTTAAAAAGCATTTTGAGACAAACTAAAAAGGAAAATAAGACAGATAAAATGCGATAGATTAGAGAGAGTATATTTTAAAGTTGAGTTAATTCCATTTTTGTCCTAGATTTATATGTGACAATCCATTTTTAGTCCCTTTTTATTAGAACATCCTCATTTGGTCATGGTATTATTGTGGCATGACCAATTTTAGTCATCCATCAACAAAATCGTTGAAATATCGTTAAATACAAAGACATTTCAATCTTTTCTATACAAAGTATGTTAAACCGTTATATTTTTATGTTTATTTTTAAAAAAAACATTCATAATTGAAGACCGAAATGTCCTTGTATTAAACGATATTTAAACTGATTTGTTTTTGTTGATAAAGGACAAAAAATTGTCATGTCTTTGCAATAATACTAGGACCAAAAGTGAATGTTCTAATAAAAAAGGACTAAAAGTGAATTACCACCTATAAATATAGGACCAAAAATGGAATTAACTCTTTTAAAGTTAATTATTTTAGTCCTAATCAATTTTTAAAAAGAAATAATAATAATGAACCAAAAGCTTGATTATCTAATGACACAAACTTTTGATCTAATTAGAGGATCTCATATTCAATATTATCTATCTTGAAGTCCTTCATATATTTTTTTTTCAAGAAAAAGTTGATATAATATATTATATAAGGGTAGTTTAGTAAATTAAACATGTAAGATTTGTATATATGTGGTAAATTGAGAAGCAAAGGTGGAGACGTGTAGTCATTGCACCTAGACAAGTATTAGAATTGAAGTTGATATTTCTTTGATCTGCTCATTACTTCAATCACCTTCTTCCCTTCTTAACTCGCCAACCTCTTTCCCTTAACCTGCAAATTTTAGGCTGCAATCATATATACGATGGGCCTGAAAAGCTTTGAACAGTCGTCATCATCTTCGATCATGACGGATCTCCTCCGCCGGTGCGGTGGCTACGCCGTCATAGACGGCGGCCTGGCGACGGAGCTCGAGCGACATGGCGCCGACCTGGATGACCCTCTTTGGAGTGCCAAATGCCTTCTCAGCTCTCCTCACCTCATTCGAAGGGTACGTATACGTTACATGTTGGATATATGGCTCTTTAATTTATTATTACTTCTTTTTTTTTTTTAATTACTTTTTCATATAATCATATAATCAGATAATCGATTATTGATTAATGTTAGTAAAGGGAAATATCATCTCTCTAAATTCTAAAAGATCAGAGGGTCCTTATGTATTATATTTATACAATAATAAGCTTTCTTTTCGGGATTTAATTAAGGGAGGAGTTTAAAAGTGAATATTTCCTGTTTCCTAGTCTAGGTTCATCTTATGTATTTACTTACTTTTGGCTTGTGGCTACGTTTGATATAGCTTACAAATAAATTATAAGCTCCGTTTATTACATTATAAATTTAAAATAATAGTTAATTTTAAAAATTATACAAAAAAAAAAAAAGCTTATAAATTTTAACTTTTTTCATTTTCTTTATTAGTTTTTAAAAATGGCACCATCTATTCTTCATTAATCAAAATTTTAATTTCTTAATTGTATTTTTCGTCTCTAAATTATACTCCCTCCGTTCCATTTTACCTGTCTTACTTTCCTTTTTAGTTTGTCCCAAAATAATGTCCTCTTTTTAAAATTGAACATAACTATCATTCTACATTTCCCAATTTACCCTTTTGACTTTTCAACTTTTTAGACCATTAATGAGATAAGTACGATTGTACTTTGTACAAATTACACCTACTTTTGAAGGGCAAAATTGGAAAGTTAATATCATTTGCTATGTTGCATTAAAAACCGTGCAAAAAGTAAATGAGACAAACAATTAGGGACGGAGGGAGTATGATAATTGTAGAATTCACTCCGAGTGTTGGTCACTTTTGTGTTCACTTTTCATCCTTGAATTATACTAAAATTGTAAATTTCTTAATATTTTATTAGTAAAATGATGAAAAGTACAACGCCAATGACAACTTAGGAACGAAAAATGAGTATGACAAACACTTATGGACGAATTCTGCAATTATCCTATAACTTAGGGACAAAAATTATAATTTTTTCTTTATCCTTTTATGTCTTTTTACACCTCTAATTCAAAAATTAATATATCAAACACTTTAATTTTAATTAGTTAATTTTATTAACTATTAAGAATTAACTTTAATTCTCAGCTAGACGTGCCAATCTGTGTTTTATTTGCTTTTCCTAGTAATAATTACGTGGTGGAAATTAATTAGTTGGATGCGCTTTTGAGGGTGTTTATAACTTGCCATTTAAATATTATTTGTATGATCTGTTTTCAATCTCAATTCGTGTCAATCGGTGCGACGTATAACGCTCTTTGTATTTACCCAAAAAAAAATTGCTATTTTTCAAATAAAACCATCTTACTTGATGCATGTGGTATCGTCACGGCCTGCGAATTATTGGTTGTACTATCACAAACCAATACATACCATCTTGAAAAAGAATTTACATGATAATTAAATACAAAAAAAAAATACTACACATATTAGTCCCTTTAAAACAATTAGAAAGTAATTCTTATATAGTGATTTTAGTATAGGAGAGTAGTATAATTTTTAAATTTATATTATTAATTTTTACTAATTAATTGTGGCTTAATAAATTAAAGTAGTTAGTAGATCAACAATACAAGATTTAGGGTGTTTGTTAAATAGTTGATAGTTGTAAGCCGATTAGGTTAGTGGTTTGACTAGTTGATAGCACTAATTGATAATAGAAAGATGTTTATTAAATTAGTTGTTAGCTGATAACTGATTACATGCAAAATGACTTTAATTTTTAAAAAGCTAATCGAAAAAGTTATTTTGAGCAGTTTTTTGAAGTTTAGCATTTTAAATCAATAAACTACTACAAAAAGCTAATTAATCAAACGCGTATATTGACTGTTTAACCAAGTCAAACAACTAATAGTGGTCAAATAAGTCAAAAATTAACTGATAAGCTAACTATGTTACCGAACAAGGTCTTACTGGTAAAAAAAAAAAAAAGTCATGTCAATTTTGTATTAAATTTCATAATTTTCATTATCTAGTAAGTCAAATTATATAATATGTTTTTAAAATTATTGTTACATAAGTTTTTATTAATCATTTAGGATAAGGTCCATTAATTCGTCACAAGTTATTGAAAAAAAAATCATTTAATAAACGTTATATATGTCACATTATGAATATTTGTTTTATACTCCGTATTTAATAGGAGAAAGTAACTAACTTTCGTGGCATTCTTCAAAAGGTATTGTGGTTGGGAACTTCTAGTACCTCGTCGAACAGTTTAATTTTTTATTTTTTTTTTGAATACTACTAACTCTATTATAATGCAGTATCTATTCATAACTATTTTCTCAACACAATGCAGTATATGTTCATAACTATTTTCTCAACCTATTGAAGCACAAGAGTCAGTATTACCTCCAATGAGGCTCGAACCCATTAAATTAAGAATATGTTTGGGATGTTGTCATTCATTGATTTGAAAACAAATTCTTTAAGAATATATTTTGATTTTTAGGGACCGTTAGGCCCATCACTGTACTGTCTTTAGGATAATTGTTTTCTTATTATGGAGTACGAAATTTTGTGCTACCATATTAGAGCATTCTTAATAGGCATAGATTTGAAGAGTTTTTGTAGACGCGATTAGGAAAGAGAGATGTGAAAAATGAATAGGGGTAAAAAAAAAAAAAGCAAAATAAATCTGAACAACAAAAAATAAAAAGATAAAAGAAAAGCTTCAGATTAACGTGCCCAGCGAGCTCGTGTAATGCGTGTGCCCGATTGGGCGCTGTGGTTGCAATTTACGCAACAAGTAAGAGAGTTTGTTTTTGTTTTTTTTTTTTTCATTATTGGATCTCACAATTCTGATAAAAATAAGGTTTTGCATGAAAACTCTTCACGTTCTCTCTCCTCCACATATGTTTAAAAACCTGCAAAAGCCTTTCAAAATTCATTATTGTGGATGTTCTTAGTGAAACTTTACTAATTTCCTTAATATGGTCTGTAATATTTATTTTGAGGGACAATTAAAATAGTTAAAGTTCAAAGTTTTTAATCTAATTTTAAAATTAGTTTGAAATAAATTATTATAATATTGTTATGTTGTTTCTTATATCTTATATAATAAATCAATTTTTATGTATTTTACCTTTGAGTTTAATATTAGTGGAACGACTCTACTTTTTCTATTCTCTAAGGAAAATGGGAATTCCTAATTTTATCATCCACAAATCAATCAATCAATCATTTTCTTAATGTCCTTTTTAAATTTTAATTTTAAATTTACTAATATTTAGGATTTTGGTTTGTTTGTGAAAGATGAGTGATAAAATTAGTGGGGTGTAGCATGCCCCCCTAAATGAAGGTGGGTCCCACCATGTTGTATCTTACCAGTGACGTGGGTAAGCTTATCTTGCCACGTCATAGTTGTTTTTTAGTCTCAACGTGGAATTCATTCGACATCTGTGTTCTGCATGCAATACTTATCAGGCTAGTTAATTATTATTTAATTAATTAAAATAAACCCAAAAACAATCAAACTTTTATCCTTAGGTCTCAAAGTATTCTTTTCAAGCTTTTTGAGCAGATTTTGTCAAAAAATTGTTTTCTTTGTACTGTTGTCTATGTGTGTTTCTTTTGTAATAGTATATGTATTCATGTTTATAAGTCTAGACTAGATCGAAAATATTAATTATAATGATGATGTGTACGCGTCTCTATACTCTAATTCGGTTTTTTTATTTGCCTGGCCGTGGTCCTGTGCTGGTAAATAAGTGAGGCCTATCAAAGTATAAATAAACTGCGAATGGAAGAAAAATTGCAAAGAGAAAAATGCAAAAAATCTAATTTTGGACCAAAATAATCACAAAACATATACTAATTATTAGGCCAGGACTGGACTAGGAGCTTCCAAAATTTTGGGACCTTCTGCGATGCCACATCTTGCACACCCTAAAATCTGGCTATTAGACCTACTAATTAATAGGAGCACTTGTACGTTTAGGTTACATATATGTTGATATTTGATTATTCCCCTGTTGTAATCATGTTACAGGTGCACTTGGATTACCTTGAAGCTGGTGCAAACATCATAATATCTGCATCTTATCAGGTTGGATTTACACGCCAAGTGTTATATTTTAATTAATTAATTTGTTTACTACTAAGATCGATCCGATATGCTTTATTGGATAATGGAGACTGGGCAGGCTAGTAAAAGGCTTAAAGGGTTAAGTCCAGCACCCAACCTCTCGAAAATATCTAGCGATATAAAAAAATAAAGTTGGGCTTTTGTTACTAGCTATACCTTTTGGCGTAGTGGTAATTGCAAGTCCATAAAGTTACACCTTAGTTACTAGCTATAGCTTTCTTGTATTTGTACTACATAGGCTACCCTCGAGATTGGAGGTTTAAACAATCAAGTCTAAAAAGTTGTGCCTTCCCTACTACTTATACTATATAGGCTACCCTCCAAGGATTTGAAGCCAAGGGCTTATCGAGGGAAGAAGGAGAATCCTTATTGAAACGAAGCGTGCAAATCGCATGTGAGGCACGGGACATTTATAATGACAGAGCCACCAAAGGTTGTTGGGACATTATTAATGGAGATGAAACAAGCACAAAGCAACGGCCAATCTTAGTTGCTGCCTCTGTTGGGAGTTATGGAGCTTATTTGGCCGATGGTTCTGAATACAGGTCAGTGAAATTGTATATATTTTATTTTATGTTTTAACTTTTAATGAATGTTGTATATATGGTGCGCTATATATGTAGTGGGATGTACGGGGATACCGTCACCATTGAGACCTTGAAGAATTTTCACCGGAGAAGAGTTCAAATTCTAGCGGATTCTGGAGCTGATCTCATAGCATTTGAGACAATCCCAAACAAATTGGAAGCCCAGGTATATATGTATGTCTAATTAATGTCACGGACTCCGTTCTCGTTACATCAACACTCGGAAGTGATGTCAAGTAAACGATGGAATAACTAATTAAGTATTTGAGTAATAAATTCAAAATCTGGCAAGAAAGTCTAAGAAAGAACTTCTTTATAAAGAACTTAGATTGTTTGAACTATAGAATTGTTACAAATGTGTCCCCTTAAGGTATTTGTACCAATTCCAAGCCACCTCAGCTCTTTAATGGACGGGACGGTGGAGATCGACTAGATCATATGGTTAGAAATTAGTTTCTACAACCCTCTCAAAAACTCTATTCTAAGAATCTCTACCATCTCTGGTGTTATGTATATGCTTCTAGAAAATTATACAAACTATAAGATGTTATGTACAAATGCAAGAAAGCTCTAGAGCGATATAGCAAACCTCAGAAATTCATAGCAAAGGGCACATTAAGCTAGCTTAATATATATAGCTGTTACCTTACCCTAACTAAGCTAGTTCATCATTTAATTTTCAGTCAGGACATTAAGTTAATTAAACTCTTGTATGTCAATTATATTATATTGTATTTGATGTAACGTAGGCCTATGCCCAACTTCTTGAGGAAGAAAGCATCAAAGTTCCAGGCTGGTTTTCCTTCAATTCTAAGGATGGGGCAAACGTAGTGAGTGGAGATTCAATAGAAGAATGCGCTTCAATTGCGGATTCATGTTCGCAAGTTGTGAGTGTTGGAATCAATTGCACTCCTCCCAGATATATTCATGGACTGGTACAAGCAATCCAAAAGGTATGTATAACAAATTAATTAAATTGAGTTAATTTCATTTTTGGTTCTAAATTTATAGTTTTCAGTTCACTTTTAATTCCTTTTTTTTTAAAACCTTCCTTTTGGTCTGAGTATTTCGTTTAAAAGGCCTTAAATACAAGGACGTACAACATTTCGGTCTATTCAATTATAAATGTTAAGTCATTTTTCCTTTTTGTCCTAAATTTATATGTGGCATCCCACTTTTAGTCTCTTTTTTTTTTTTTTCAAAACATCGCCGTTGCTCTTAGTACTATTGTGGCATGACCCTTTTTGGTCTTTCGTCATCAAATATGTTAAATGATATTAAAAATGATAGTATTAACCACTTAAAATTCTCATTTTTTCTTAATAATAAAACGGTTATCAATACATAAATCTATTGTGCAATTTTAAAAAGTGTAATTGTAAAAATCACAAGTCTATTTTAGGGAAAACCTTAAGTCTAGTGCATAAAGTTTATTTCATAAAAATTCACAAGACTTATAGTTCTATTAAATGGTCATGCCATCGGCAAATTTTACTGTGGACCACGGTCCATTTAGTAGTACGGTCCATGAAGTAAGTATCATTCTAATTACACTTCAATTTCATTTGCAATATTGTTCTGTTTTTTAGTTTCATTTTTCAAACACACTAGTTTCATTATAGCAATATCAAAGTATTACTTCAATTTTATTATAATTTCATTTGACAATATACATTATTGCATGAGCTCTATTTTGTAATTTCATTTTCCTTACACACTAATTTTATTATAGCAACATTAAAGTATCATTTTAATTTTACTACAATTTCATTTGAGGACCATGGTCCATTGTATAACAATTACTTCGTATGATAATACTATACCACCAAAGGAGGATATTTTGAAACAAAAAATAAAAATGAACTTATACCTATAAGTTTGTAAGAGCAAAAATAGAATTAAGTCAACTAAATTTGAATAACTACTATACATACTTGGTTGGGTAACTGTCATTAATTGCAGTTTCTTCACACACATATATTATATTGTGGCTGCCCGCAGGTGACGAGCAAGCCTATACTTGTGTATCCCAACAGCGGCGAGACTTATGATCCGGAGAGGAAGTTGTGGGTGGTAAGCAAAATAAGTGGATATATGCATGGATCAATTCAATTCAATTCTCTGCTTATATTACATTATACTAGTTTTTCTTATGCGCGATGCGCAGAAAATAGGTGCCCAATATTAATATTTTATATTAAAATTTTAAATTTATTTAGAATTTAGATATTTAAATTATTGTTAATAATAATAATTATTATTATTATAATATGTAAAATATTTTTATAAATTTTATATTTATATTTTTGAAAATAACTAATATATAACTCCAATATATAATATGTATATATAATATATTATCATTATTGAAGAAAATAAGAAAATATATAGTGAATGCATGTGCATGGTAATAATAGTGGAAAAGATAACGAAAGTTATAACAGTAGGGGTATGTTTGTCTAATATATTGTAAGGTACAACTTTTATAGCATAATATACAAAAAAGCTTAACGGAAACAACGGACATAAATGAAGGGTATAACCTTCATTCACACTTATTATGTTTTTAGATATTATATTATTGATCTGCTTTGCTAATATAATATATGAATAATGGTGTTTTAATTTGCAGGAGGCGTCCAGTAGGGGCGTTGGAGATGGAGATGGAGATGGAGAGTTTGTGTGGTATGTAGGGAAATGGTGCGAGGTTGGTGCTTCGCTGGTGGGAGGCTGCTGTAGGACAACTCCTAACACCATCAGAGCCATTTCCAAGCTTCTCTCCACCAACTCATCTTCCATCTCTCGCTTAGAATGAATTGAAGCACCACCTATACTAGCTTCTTCACTCAATATAATGCTTATCTATTTGCCTTCTGCCACTGAATATCTATCTGATGTTAATAGTAATAATAATGATAATAATAATGTACAGTTATGTTTCATATATGATATTCATGTCCGGCCAGTTACTATATATGAAATATCTCTACATGTCTGTATTAGTATTTTCTATTTTCTCGATCATCAATTTAAAATTTTCACGTTGTTTTAATTTTAATTTTACAGGGGTGATGAGTTTCTTAATCTTGTTTTAGGTTTAGTTTCTATGAAAAGTGTATATGTATGTTCATCAAATACAAAAGAGAATATACAATCCTATATATTATGCATGCTAGGAGACTTTTAAGAAAGAAACAAGACAGACATTAAAACTTCAATAATTTAAAAATTCAAACAGTACAATGTTAATTTTAATAGAACTGGTACTGGTAAATTAAAAATGCCACTTTACATACAATTAAATGAGAAAAAATTATATATAAGAAAATAATTCATAGATTGGGTTTACAATATATGTATAATTAATTGACCAAAATTATTATTTTTAAAAAATAATGTAGCAAATACTGTTAAAAAAATACTCTATCCGTCTCATTTTTTAAAAGTACTATTCAACACAAAAAATAAATATCAAATTTAAACAAGTAAAAAGAACTAAAGAAAATAAACGAAAAAGAAAGTTAATTTGACTAATGAATAGAATATATAGTATATATGCCAGATAAAATAAGACAAAGGGAGTAATAATAAGACAATTTTAATGGGAATTCTTATTGTAAATGACAAAATGACCTTTTCTATTTTAATTTTTTAAAATCAAATGGAGGGAATAATCATACAAGGAAGGAATTAACTCCTAAAGGTTAACAACATGGTGCGAGGAAGAATCTGTAGAAGCTGCACAGGAATCTCTCAATCCACAGAAACCCCCAAGCATGCTACTAATAGTGAGAAATCAACAGCTCTATTTTGCTCAGTAACTATGCTGAATGCTCGTATAGTAGTAGTGAGGACAATGACCTTTGTCTTCTCATAAAGAATTATGAAATCTAGTTTTCTTCTTGAGGATTCTGAAGCAGGAAGGGGCAATAAGAAAGGATCAGTGACGGGGCAATATGATTAAAATCCCATGAGAACTATTCATGCTCACGCAAAAATAACAAATGACATACATGTATCACTATTCAACAGATGCCAAGCACCTTGTGCTCAGATGGCATGTAGTGACTCTCTCATATGGGAGGTCATGACATCGAGTCTCAGTGGAGTCAGTACAGCTTAGAACTCCTTACCTAAAAAATTATCCACATTATCCACAGGTAAACACCAATAATCAGGGTTCTGACAACTAAGACCGGTGAAAGGTCCTTCTTCCTCGATTTGGAGGAGGCAACCAGCTAGTCACCTTCTTCTTCTTCAGTGAAGAAGATGACCGGAGCCCTAATTACCCATTTTTACAGATAGATAGCCGGCTATTGGGCCCAGATGCACAAAAATGACAATTTGATGTGTTTAATTACAACTTTTTAAAATTCAAGGGCTTAATTGCTCTTTCGTATAAAGTTCAATGGCCTATTTGACCATTTTCCCGTGTAACAATAAAATTTGGTAAGGAGAGCATTGTCCTTACCCTACTGTAGTGGTCGTTTTTCTGTGTTAACAGAAAATGGCTAATATTCTGTTGTGGCAACTTGGAATAACTGTGAATTCAAGAGGCTGCTTCTTTGGTGTTGGTGAGGCAACATTCTTGACATTGGTTTCTGCCACCCTAGTCTTTCCAAGAAATCCTCAATCAACCTAACAAAAGAAGAGTATATATAAATAAACAGTGAAAATATGATGTTAAAGGACCTCAGGGGCACTATTTCCACTTACATGCTGCAAATAGCATTCTGTGATGCAGCCAGCTCACGGTCTGGAAAGCTGTCTTCTAATCGAAAACTTAACCACACATATAGCCCCAAAACCTTCATAAGAAAGCTGAGTTAGCATCATATTTTGCGTAAAGTGAGACAGTTATGCATTCAGTCCAAAAAACCTCAGAAGATGCAAACCATGATTCTATAAAGGAATTAAGGAAACCTCCCTGTCGTAGTAAGAATAAGAACAACAATAAAAGAGGTAACCCCAGCCAAGATGACTAATGATACAAACTTATAACCACAAGGTCACGAGTTCGAATCTCAGCCTTCTTGGTTTGAGCCGGTCAGCTATGGGCAACCTAAGCTAGTTTATAACCACAGCAATAAAAGAGTAACCCCAGCCAAGATGACTAATGATACAAACTTATAACCACAAGGTCTCGAATCCCAGCCTTCTTGGTTTGAACCGGTCAGCTATGGGCAACCTAAGCTAATTTACCTCTTTGTGGTCCTTTGCCAGCTAGGGACACAAGGCGGGGTTTACCCAGTGCACACCCTCGTGGCTGTGAGTTCGAAACTTCGAATCCCAACCTTCTTGGGTTGAATTGGTCAGCTATGAGCAACCTAGGCTAGTTTACCTCCTTGTAGTCCTTTGCCAGCTAGGGTCACAAGGCGGGGTTTACCCAGTGCACACCCTCAGGAAGTAGCTGCAGGTTTCCCTCGTCACCCCAAAAAAGAATAGCAATAAAGAACAAGTGCAATATAGTAATTCCTTGCTTCAGGAACATAGTGTTGTTGAAATTTTAGATTGAAAAATGACCTTACATAAAGGAACAATATTTGGGAGGTAGTTGTGCATTGTTCAAAAGAGTGAAATTCGTTTACAAAATTGGACCATGTTCCCAAATGAAACCATTAATACTAACCTTGTGAATAGATTCAAGTTCCTTGAGTGCCACTTGTGTCTTTGGCACCTCAAGCGTCCCCGGAGTAAAAATTTCTCGAAGTCTAACAATGCCACTCTTTGAATAATTTGTTGCAAACTGACCAACAAGAAATAAGTTATCTTGTAATAAATTTATCTTTTCAAAATATAAGTTTGCTTGGACAAAGAAAAATATACTAGCAATTGGCAACGGATCTTACTTGGATGAGGCCCTGAGTTGAGAGGTCATCGACCACATCAACAGGACTGCAGACAACACATACCGATTCATCAACACTTGAATTATTCTAAGGCAAACTAAGATTATTGGATGTCAACTAGTTAGGATTTAGTTCACTAAATAAATAGCAACAAGGAAATTTAGGGCCTGTTTACTAACAGAAAAGATAGAAGATGATGATAAGTAAAAGAAGATGATAATAAATGTAATCATAGTAATGAATAAATATGTAAGTAGATAATGGTGAGAATGCGGTTATAGTGACATATAGCCTAATAGATGATAGCTGATTCTGTTTTCTAAATGGAAAACAGTTTTTGTTAGTGTTTCAGTTTTCTTGAAAACTGGAAAATTATTTCCTGTTTTCAAAATGGAAAATTGTGCTAGTAAACATGTTTTCTGTTTTCCAGTTTTCCAAATTTCCAGAAAACTGGAGAAAATTTCCATTTAGTAAACGGGTCCTTAGTCATCAGAGACAAGGTTGGATAATCCAAAATAGAACTGCTGAAATTGTAGGCTACCAAGTATTGTAGATATATCTCTCCTCCTCCCACCAACCCCCTGCCCCTTTTCCCCAAAATAAAACACCCCCTCCTCTCCACAGGGTGGTGGAGGCAGATTCAATACAAGTTTAGTTAACTAATTACCAGTAAACTAGTAAGTAGTAACTATTCCAATAAAATATTGAATATAAATTTGTAAATTGGCTAGATTTTAAAATTAAATTAGAAACCCCATAGCTTATGGTCTCAAGGCTTCAACCTTAACCATGGTTCATAAATATCTTCAAAATGACTGGTACCAGAAAATAATACAAGTAATAGACGGTTAAAAAGGAAAAAGTATCCAATCCTTTCTCTCTCTGACTCTCTTTTCACAATCTTAAAAAAGGGGGGAAATGTTTTTCAACTTTCAAGTCAGGAGAATAAAAATTAAAGAGAATGGGCTATAGATGGATCAAGAAGATTTACACTTTTTCAAAACAGATGAATGTAAGGACTATGTGGCCTATGCAATCAATTGAATTACTATTTCTCTTGGAATAAGCTTATGATGTTACCTTATACAAAAGAGATACTTATCATGCAAACTAAGTGGTAACTCATCAATAATAGAAGCAACTTTCTGCAATCAAATACAGCACAACCATCAAGAAGGTGGATTGCAAGAAGCAAATAGAACCTTGACTAAAATACACCCGTTTATAAGTTAAAAAGAAATCAATTGACTACATGGAATAAAAGAGCCTACCAACAAGTCTTCAATATTACAGATAAAATAATTCGCTGACAACTTTGCATTATCTACAAAGTGTTCCTGGAAAGACAACATGTATAGAGCTATCAGCATTAGAATAGGGCAGATCTGAGAAACAACAGTATCATTAGCATTTAACCATCACAGCAGCACACACTGTATGACGAGATGCAGCATATAAAGCAAAGTGATATTATCAACCTACCAGTATGTGGTATAGGCCATGCTTTGGGTGTAGACGAGAATACATATATAGAAGGTCAAAGTTTGGGAATAGCCCAGCTTTCTGCATTACAAAAGCATGTTTCTATCCAGTATTAGTATAGTTCACATATTATCCAAATGTTAAATACTCCCTCTGTCCCAAAATAAGGGGTATTTGTATTTGGTATGGGTTTCAAGGAAATAAATAAAATGTGATTTACTTTCCAAGTTTGCCCCTCTACTTTTATGTTTGTAAGTCAAAGTCAATGTGGCCCATATTGTATGATATTCTAAAAATTGAAAAGGCATAAAGCGTAAATTGGGAAAAATAAAACATAAGTGGTGTTTAAATAGGAAGTGGACATTATTTTGAGACGAACTAAAAGGAAAGTAGGACAAACAAAACGGAACAAAAAATGTACTTGTCAAAAGTAGTCAGCTTGCAGTTTGCCAATACCTCAAGTATAGGAGATGGAGAATTCAATGCCGAATGAAGTAAAGGTAGATCCTTATAAGAAAAACAAGTCACTTCACCAACAGGATACTCAGATCCATACCTGCCTGCCCTTCCTACAAGGGAAAGGGAAAATAGTGATTACGAGTTGTAAGATTTGACAGTTCACAAGAGGAATAAAGTAAGTCAAAGTATCAAACAAATTTATTTACTCAGAAAGACAAAATATGATCAATATTTGTTTTAGCCCAAGCAATGAAATGATATGTTGAGGGACAACTAGTCATGACAAGGTGACAAAAACAGTACCCTCCTATATATATATTCAGCATATTACAATGCACTAATAATTTAATTTCATTACAAGAATTAACAAGCCTCAAAAAAAAAACTTATCTCCAACCTTTCTTTAAACAAAATATTAATTCTTCATTTTTTTTTCTCCATTCCATTTTTTTCAATGCAATGAAAACATATCTAGCATACTTACACAACTATAAACTCAACAAAATTTAGTCCCTCAACTTTTTCAAATTGACCAAATTCATTCCAAAATGTCCTCATTTTGTAGACATTTCACAAAACTTTACCCTTTGTATGTGAAGGCATTTTATAAATTCTGGATTGAATTGATTCATTGAAAAAGTCAAGGGTCTAAATTTGGTTAAATTGATAGTCAAGGATTAAAATTGAAAGTGCCACCATTGTCAAGGGACAACAAGTGAAATTAGAATTAATACATGAAGCTATTGGGAAGCCACAATATATATAAACAAATACATAAAAGTGCATAATATATATACACATATATATATGTGTATATAAATTAAACTCTACATTGAAAGCATGGAGAATACATACCTTATTTTATTTTATTTTCCTTCCTCATTTTTTATTCCAATGTTTAAAAGAGGATTAACTTTTATGATTACTAAAGGATCTGAATCCAATAGCAAGGTAGTAAAAGTAGACAAACAAACATGGTAATTAGAATCAAATCTAATAATAGGATATAAAAGTGCCCAATCAAACACCACCTTTGATCTTACTAAATCAGTGATCCTTTTACTTCAAAATAGAGATGAAAATGTACCGGCAATCTGTTTTATCTCAGGTACAGACAGATCCCGCATTTGCACGCCATCGAATTTTTGTAATGTAGAAAAGATAATTCTAGATATGTTAAGATTGAGACCCATTCCAATCGCATCACTTGCCACCAGAACATCAGAGTCACTGTTTGCATCATTGAACATTGTTGCCTGCAGCCAGAAAGAACATAACTGATTAGCTACTGCAGTTGCATTAGATATAGAAATTGTACACACAGAAAACAGATGAATGCTATTAGGTATTTTCAGCTTTAAATTACAATATTTCAAACTAATATATGAATTATAATTACAGCACAGAGAAAGGTGGAATTAAGGGAAAGTATAAAGTAGGATAAGAAAATGAATTCCTCACTCAAGGAGGTGACTTGGATAACACAAGCTAGATATCCACATCATTGCAAAATTCATAATGGTAAGTGAGGGAAGCCACCAATAACAAACTGGAGAACATTTCGAACTTCATATGAAGACTAATCTGGTCCTAATCAGAGACAATACATAGAGGGATTAGAGGCAGAAGCTCCACCTGTCTGGTCCGAGTCTCTGGTGGCAATGAACCATAAACAACAGAGCAAAGATGCTTTCCTTCAATTTCAACTTGTTTCTGTCAGCATCACCAAAGAAGATAAGAGACAGAGAACAGTTTATAAGTTTATTAGTCAATTGCTTACAGACCACCGAGCAGTGTATGCAGATTGAACGCGAATATAATTCCCAAATTCAAGGATACTGCTAAAATCATTCATGACCAAATATAGGTTATCCATAAATGGCACAAACATACTCTTAGACAGCAAGAAAACAGTAAACTGTATCAAATGTATTTAATTGATGAATCATTATGTGATAGACAAATCCACAGCATGCAAAAGCAATGGCTTGTTCATTGAGGCCTACAGCCTATACATAGCAGTGGAAAAGTTTGGTAGGAGTCATGGGGGTGGGGGGTGGGGGGGGGGNAGATTTACACTTTTTCAAAACAGATGAATGTAAGGACTATGTGGCCTATGCAATCAATTGAATTACTATTTCTCTTGGAATAAGCTTATGATGTTACCTTATACAAAAGAGATACTTATCATGCAAACTAAGTGGTAACTCATCAATAATAGAAGCAACTTTCTGCAATCAAATACAGCACAACCATCAAGAAGGTGGATTGCAAGAAGCAAATAGAACCTTGACTAAAATACACCCGTTTATAAGTTAAAAAGAAATCAATTGACTACATGGAATAAAAGAGCCTACCAACAAGTCTTCAATATTACAGATAAAATAATTCGCTGACAACTTTGCATTATCTACAAAGTGTTCCTGGAAAGACAACATGTATAGAGCTATCAGCATTAGAATAGGGCAGATCTGAGAAACAACAGTATCATTAGCATTTAACCATCACAGCAGCACACACTGTATGACGAGATGCAGCATATAAAGCAAAGTGATATTATCAACCTACCAGTATGTGGTATAGGCCATGCTTTGGGTGTAGACGAGAATACATATATAGAAGGTCAAAGTTTGGGAATAGCCCAGCTTTCTGCATTACAAAAGCATGTTTCTATCCAGTATTAGTATAGTTCACATATTATCCAAATGTTAAATACTCCCTCTGTCCCAAAATAAGGGGTATTTGTATTTGGTATGGGTTTCAAGGAAATAAATAAAATGTGATTTACTTTCCAAGTTTGCCCCTCTACTTTTATGTTTGTAAGTCAAAGTCAATGTGGCCCATATTGTATGATATTCTAAAAATTGAAAAGGCATAAAGCGTAAATTGGGAAAAATAAAACATAAGTGGTGTTTAAATAGGAAGTGGACATTATTTTGAGACGAACTAAAAGGAAAGTAGGACAAACAAAACGGAACAAAAAATGTACTTGTCAAAAGTAGTCAGCTTGCAGTTTGCCAATACCTCAAGTATAGGAGATGGAGAATTCAATGCCGAATGAAGTAAAGGTAGATCCTTATAAGAAAAACAAGTCACTTCACCAACAGGATACTCAGATCCATACCTGCCTGCCCTTCCTACAAGGGAAAGGGAAAATAGTGATTACGAGTTGTAAGATTTGACAGTTCACAAGAGGAATAAAGTAAGTCAAAGTATCAAACAAATTTATTTACTCAGAAAGACAAAATATGATCAATATTTGTTTTAGCCCAAGCAATGAAATGATATGTTGAGGGACAACTAGTCATGACAAGGTGACAAAAACAGTACCCTCCTATATATATATTCAGCATATTACAATGCACTAATAATTTAATTTCATTACAAGAATTAACAAGCCTCAAAAAAAAAACTTATCTCCAACCTTTCTTTAAACAAAATATTAATTCTTCATTTTTTTTTCTCCATTCCATTTTTTTCAATGCAATGAAAACATATCTAGCATACTTACACAACTATAAACTCAACAAAATTTAGTCCCTCAACTTTTTCAAATTGACCAAATTCATTCCAAAATGTCCTCATTTTGTAGACATTTCACAAAACTTTACCCTTTGTATGTGAAGGCATTTTATAAATTCTGGATTGAATTGATTCATTGAAAAAGTCAAGGGTCTAAATTTGGTTAAATTGATAGTCAAGGATTAAAATTGAAAGTGCCACCATTGTCAAGGGACAACAAGTGAAATTAGAATTAATACATGAAGCTATTGGGAAGCCACAATATATATAAACAAATACATAAAAGTGCATAATATATATACACATATATATATGTGTATATAAATTAAACTCTACATTGAAAGCATGGAGAATACATACCTTATTTTATTTTATTTTCCTTCCTCATTTTTTATTCCAATGTTTAAAAGAGGATTAACTTTTATGATTACTAAAGGATCTGAATCCAATAGCAAGGTAGTAAAAGTAGACAAACAAACATGGTAATTAGAATCAAATCTAATAATAGGATATAAAAGTGCCCAATCAAACACCACCTTTGATCTTACTAAATCAGTGATCCTTTTACTTCAAAATAGAGATGAAAATGTACCGGCAATCTGTTTTATCTCAGGTACAGACAGATCCCGCATTTGCACGCCATCGAATTTTTGTAATGTAGAAAAGATAATTCTAGATATGTTAAGATTGAGACCCATTCCAATCGCATCACTTGCCACCAGAACATCAGAGTCACTGTTTGCATCATTGAACATTGTTGCCTGCAGCCAGAAAGAACATAACTGATTAGCTACTGCAGTTGCATTAGATATAGAAATTGTACACACAGAAAACAGATGAATGCTATTAGGTATTTTCAGCTTTAAATTACAATATTTCAAACTAATATATGAATTATAATTACAGCACAGAGAAAGGTGGAATTAAGGGAAAGTATAAAGTAGGATAAGAAAATGAATTCCTCACTCAAGGAGGTGACTTGGATAACACAAGCTAGATATCCACATCATTGCAAAATTCATAATGGTAAGTGAGGGAAGCCACCAATAACAAACTGGAGAACATTTCGAACTTCATATGAAGACTAATCTGGTCCTAATCAGAGACAATACATAGAGGGATTAGAGGCAGAAGCTCCACCTGTCTGGTCCGAGTCTCTGGTGGCAATGAACCATAAACAACAGAGCAAAGATGCTTTCCTTCAATTTCAACTTGTTTCTGTCAGCATCACCAAAGAAGATAAGAGACAGAGAACAGTTTATAAGTTTATTAGTCAATTGCTTACAGACCACCGAGCAGTGTATGCAGATTGAACGCGAATATAATTCCCAAATTCAAGGATACTGCTAAAATCATTCATGACCAAATATAGGTTATCCATAAATGGCACAAACATACTCTTAGACAGCAAGAAAACAGTAAACTGTATCAAATGTATTTAATTGATGAATCATTATGTGATAGACAAATCCACAGCATGCAAAAGCAATGGCTTGTTCATTGAGGCCTACAGCCTATACATAGCAGTGGAAAAGTTTGGTAGGAGTCATGGGGGGGGGGGGGGGGGGGGGGGAGTGCTTTACTGCATACCTAGACGGGTTTGTCATGTTAACTTTAAAATTTTGTAATAAATTTAAATCCAACTTATAATCTAAACATAGTCACATTATCACTTCTTTAGAGGGGAGGGAGTATGGGTGGTGTATGGAGTGATTGGCTGGTGCTCAATGTCCATGCTGATGCGAGACTTACAACGTGTCCAGATATTGGAAACTCACCTTAAACCTATAAATTTTAGCACGTGAAAAGGCCACAATGCAGTCGCCAGTCCGTATGTTGGAGAAAGGGCCCAAAGGAACCTTTAACGGGACAAGGGGTGAGAGCCTCTCATAGTATTCAACCTAGGAAGCATAGTAGAGAAATAAGAAATAGTTATTATTGTAGCAGTCAAAAATCATAAGACATCAAGCATCACAAATTTGGGATAAATGAGTAGCCTACCAAGATTATCCCAAGTATCGTTTACACGTTTCTGAACAAACTATCAATTCAGATCCACAATAATTAGGTTTTATTATACTATTCATTTTTCATGAAACTGATAATGTGAATAGAGTTCGAGATTCCTTTTCCCATCAGTGCTTTTAGAAGTTCAAAACAAGCACTTCCCAGTCTATGGATCTTTTCTCCCATTTATAAAAGATTAAAAAAAAAAAGAATTAAAAAGTTGACACAAACTAGGAAAACATGCCTTGAGACTATCACCAGTCACTTTAAGGATTTCCTCAATTAAAGGAACAGCTGCAGGATCTCCACACAAGTGCAGCTCGTCAGCAGATATTCCTAATAAAGCACGTGTAAATGAGTAACCCCTTGTTCTGCACCCAATCATCTATACAAAATAGAGAATAATAGTTACACAAAATCAGTTTCACAAAAATAGATGAAGAATTGCGTCTGTGTATCGACCTCAGCTTGATAGTACTTATAATGTGTAATGATAGTGCTAATTAGTTTAAAAGCAATACTGACAATTAATCATTCTGGTTGCATTTAATACAACATTAGTTATTATTACATAGGGTTAAAAACAAACACAATCGCTGCTCATACAGACTATTCAAACTATAAGATTGCATATAAGACTACAAATCATAAGAAACACCACTATTTGGTACCCTGATCAGGTCTGTGCCTAGTGTAGTTAAGGAGATAGCTTAAATTCCACTCAGAAACTCAAAAATTGAAAGAATTCATGGTACCTTACCTACAAAAAATGAAAAAATAACTCTACACATCCCAATAAAGGGCTAGCAAAGTCACATCCCAATAAATATGTGATACCTACCTACTAACAGTACTAAGTGCAAACAAAATTGAATAAAAACCTGTATTCTGCTTCAAAAACATGAAGCATTAGCTAATGCAGCCTGTATGGAAGAATCAAGAATGTGTAAATTTTAAGTACAACAAGGCTTTTTATGATGTGTCTACTGAATCATGGTAGATTTGCTGTCATTTTGAATGGATAACAGTGTTTCTTAATTAACATTTTTTATGTTTTTGTAAGTAAATTAAGCTATAAACAAATTACATGCCTGAATCTCATCAATAACAGCACATCCATAGTTGGAAGTCACATCAGCCATTTCTACAGTAACAGCCATATGCTTTGCACCATCAACTTCCTCCCTTTCTTGCCCAGTCATAAGGTCACAAGGAACTTTTGCCTTGTTCAACCTTTTTGCCACCTCCCATGCCAACAGCCTCAATGGTCCACAATAAATACCTGTAGATTAATTTGAACTGGTTATCTTATATGAATTAACTTGACTATACAAAAGACCAGGAAAATAGAAACAATGGAATTCTGATAATAATAGCATTTGGAATTTACCAGAAGAACTTGACTGGAGTTGTTTGAGGGCATGATGTGTTTTACCACTGTTTGTTGGACCCACATGTAAAACAACATTCCGTTTTTTCTGTCGTGCAATTGGGTACCATGTGTGAGGACGACTAGTACCATAATGAAAGAAAATATAAGCATTATGAATATTGCAGTTCATCAAAGGGGGAGAATAAACAAGCACTGTAATATATATTTCATACGTAAGGTCTGTAAAATCCACTTTCTTTGTGCCAGCTAAACTGCTCCACTGCCTTGAACAATTACAAACACCAAGAGGAATTTTATGTTTTATATCCAAAGAAAGCGAATATAACTCAACATTATCTGTCCAACAGAAAAGAGAAACAACTTCAGCAACAGATGGGGGGAAGAAGGTGGCAAAGAAATCATTTAACAGATTGAGTATATTAGTAACATTAGCTTTGAGCATATGATATACATGCTCCAATTTAAGGGAGAGTGTTGAAAGTATACCCTATAAGTTCAGCTTCTTGTTACCTATATGGTATCGGGGCATGTTAGCATTTGTAAAGATAAAGAAAATCAGTACAATATTCTCCTTTTTCCTATGTTCAATGAAACTAATTGAATAAGTCACATGACATATGAAGCTTTTAATATTGATTCATGCTTTTTGGAAGTGGAAGTGATTTGGTAATTAAAAATATGAAGCAAAGGAGAACTAATTTCTCATTTAGTCCTATTATGGAAGTGTTGATAATACTACTCTGGCAATATTACCACCCTATATGTTCCACTTCCATTCTCTTATATTGGTGGATATAATATAATATGGTAAATAACCGCCTCCCACCCTTTCTTTCACTCCCCTTCATCCTAGCCCTTGGCATACCAACCCAGACACATACAATCTACAAGACCACACGGAAAAAGAAAATTATAAACACACCATAAAAATTACCATAACCGGTAACCCAAACATATACTCCAGATTTGTCAGCTTACAATAACAATGCATTTCACTGCCCCTTGAACATGAGACTGAATTACAAAGCAAAATCAAGGATAAATTTGCATTCACCATAAATTCAAATGAAACACTGAAGTTTATTTATGATCATAAACAGGACCAAATTATACCTCCATCTTTTACCAATATCCACATACACACATTTATACACTCCCGGGGTTTTCAGACTCAGAAAAAAATCAAAACTTTAATTCTTCATTAAGAAAATTACATTTAAAAAAGAAGACATTTCACATTTTCACTTGCAAATTTTCATTGTATCCGCACTTATTTATACACTAGTACACTACTGAAAGAAAAATCCAATTTGAAACCAATATTCTCAACCTCACCTCACAAAATAAAGAAAAAACTTCATTAATTCCCAGAACTATTGAAAGCATAGTTGAAGCATAAAAGGATTTTAAGGGGAGAAAAAACCTTTGAATTGTGCAATACGCCAAACGATGTTACCAGGCAAGAGTCTGCGGCGGAATATAGAAGCCATAATTTCTGGTACCTTTCAATTGGTTTTTTTTGAAAAAACCCTTTCAATTGGTTTTCTTTTACTTTCTTACTCTTACTTCCCTTTTGGGAATATCAAGAGCAACCGCGATTGATAACAGTTCAAAGAGAAATCAAAGGGCATCGAAATATCGGAGGAGATAGCGGTGATGAAATCCTTTACGTGCACCGACAGCATTGGAGAAGTAAGCAACTCCGAAATCGGGTCTGCAACAAATTTTGGTTCCTTTAAAAATAATGCAATTTGAGTTCTTTCCTATATATACACATAGGCGCCGGATAATCAGGATTAGTAGAACGTGCCGATTTATAAGGCATCTCCAACTTCTTTCTTCTCCTCTTCTCCTGGGTTCGTTCTTACCTTGTGATTTTCAATCATTATTGCATGGACCATGGTCCACACAACTGTGTGGATCATAAATAAAAAGTACATTTTTAATATACTAAAAGTACATTATTTTTGTACATAAAGTACATTATTTTAGGGTATATTATTTTTGTACTGAAGGTACATTATTTTATAGTACTATAAAATAATGTACCTTCAGTATAAAAATAATGTACCTTCAGTACAAAAATAATGTACCTTATGTTCATGGTTCACACAGCTATGTGGACCATGGTCCACACAATAATTTGCCTGTGATCTTGTAGTTCAACTCTTCCTTATTACGGAGTATCATATAATTTATTATTTTATTTTATTTTTCGAATCAGTTTAGAAATCTAAAAAATAATTTTTACAAAATTACTCATTTTTTTAAAAAAATAATTTTTCTAAGGATCACGAGACTGTCTCACGAATTCTTAACTGTGAACCAAGTCAATATTAAAATGTAATACGTATATTAAAAATTTTAATATTAATCAAATGTTTGTTGCTTATATAAAGGAAAGTGTAATACTATTGATAGGGAAAATGTACAATACTTTTACATTTTGATGTAAAAATATTTCATTTTTCATCAAAAGTACTACAATTTCCCCTATAAGTAATGTTGGCAAGTGTTTCTTACGAGAAAATGTAATATTTGATGAAAAATGTAATATTTTTAAATTAAAATGCAAAAGTATTACATATTTCTTTGAAAGTATTACACTTTATCATATAAATAATAAACACTTTATTCATGATTAGTATTACATTTCCTAACCCGTCTCATAGATCCTCACACAAATTTTTGTCGATGATAACAAAAATTGTTTAATGTCTTTTTATTTGTACATATATAAAAAAAATTAAAATAAACAAGTTAATATAATGCATTTTATTTTGTACGTAAAAGGAAATTAAATATTAAAAAGAAGCATATATTAGCAAAGTAAGGCTATCTTTATTTTTGCAATACTCTCTCACTTTCAATAGTGGATATCACTTTTGATAGGGATTATTTCTCGATCACCGTGCAGTATTCTCCGATTTGTTTCCATTGGCCGGTCTTCTGTCGCTTGACCGGTCAACCGACCTATTCGGTTGGTCCATGGGTCAGCTGGGAGCCAAACTCGGTTAAGTTCTCGGAACTCGGGATGACCGGGATGCCCGGTTGTTCCTGGAGGTCCCTCTCAAAGTCCAAACCCTTTGCTCTCATTACACTTGGATTTCGAGTACGGGCCCGCCTAAGGACCAGTGCATGTCCGTCACGCGCCCGTCATGCCGTTGACCCGGTACCTATCCCCTGACAGTCTATATATATTAGGGAAGTTTCTTGGGGAGGAATACTAGTTCCCTGGCCCTGGCTTTCACGCCTTGCTAGCTCAAACCGCCATATTGCTACGAGTCCCCGTGCGACGCTACTCTGTCTAAGGAGTTGGTTTTTAATGGAGCCACTACTACAAAATTGGTTTACTACGGCACTTAATAGATGGCAGTTATTTAAATAATCGCCGTCTAATATAGTTTGTGATATTACGTCACATAATAGATGGCGATTATTTCGATAACCGCCGTATATATCCTAATTAATTTTTTTACGTTACTTATTAGACGACGGTTCTTTGAATAGCCGTCGTATATACCTTAACTCATTTTTTACGTCACATAATAGAGGGCGGTTATTAAATAAACGCCGTATATATTTAAATTAATTTTTTATTTTGTTTTTAATTGATGTAAATACGGTGGTTATACAATTAACCGCCGTATATACCTTAATATATATATATATATTTTTTTTACCTTAACCACATATACATTAATGTAAATATTTTATTTTAGTTTTTAATTTGACATATATACTGTGGTTATACACACACCACCGTATATACGATAATTTTTAAAAATTAATTTTGATTGTTTATAATATATACCTTAAATAAGTTAACTAAAAGAATATAAAAGAACTAATAAGTTAACTTAAAAAATAAGTTAACTAACTAAAAATAATATATCGGTTAAATTAATTACACCAACCGCCCTATATATATTTTCTTTAAAAATTTTGTAGATTAGGGCGGTATACGTATTAGTTTTTTGGCGCTCTTTTCATTACTAAACTACTTAGGATTAATTAGGGCTGACTTTATTTTTGATCAATTCATAATCTATAGCACAACACATATTATTTTCTAAAAAAACTAAACTGCGTAGGATTTTAGGGCCCTTATTAAACAAGAACTGCGAACACTGTCGACGGAATCCTCTACGCAGAAACGCACACCACCGTGACGCTGCCGCAACTCACACCACTGCACGCCGCCGTCGCCGCCGCAAGCCGCCGTCGCCGCCGTCGCCACTACTCAGGTGCGTACCTATTTATATTTTGTACTGTTTTTTTACTGAAAATTAAATATAATTTAATAATTTTAGGGTTTATAAATCTTGTGTAGTGTTTTAATAATCTTGTGTATTATGTGATATTGTATGTATTAATATTTTCTTTTCAAGAATATATGTTATTTAATTATTTGTGAATTTCTTTTTCTCTAGCTAAATTACTTGTGTATAGATTTATTTATGCATAGAAGGTGTTTGATAAAATGTCTACAAGAGCAAAAGAAACCAGAATTAACAAGTAAATAATTAAATAAAACATTAGGGTAGAGCGGGACAAAACGGTTTGATTTAGTTTAAAAACTGAAAAATCGAATAGTTATAATATATTATATCTCCAATTTTGAAATTTCATTCCAGATTTACTGGAATGAATTCTCCAATTCATTCCAGTAAATCTGGAATGAAATTCCAGTAATGAAATTCATTACTGGAATGAAATTCCCCAATTTCATTCCAGTAGTGAAATTCATTACTGGAATTTCATTACTGGAATGAAATTCCCAATTTCATTCCAGTAATGAATGGAATGTTGGAATTTCATTCCAGATTTACTGGAATTCCAATTCATTCCAGTAAATTTGGAATGAAATTCCAAAACTGGAGATTCATTCTAATTTATTTTTTATTTTAATTTGTTTGAATTGTGAATTTGTTATGTTGGTATTTAGTTGCTAATTAAGTTAATGTTTTAGGAAGTTCTTTTCAATGGATAAAAGTTGGATAGTAGCATCTCGTATTAGTGCTGAGTATGAAGATGGGGTTAAAATTTTTTTAGAATTTGCAAAAAAAAATCTTCCTAATAATTGCGGGAACTTCCTTTGTCCTTGTACGAAGTGTTGTAATGGTACGAATTTGGATGAAGATGATGTATTCGACCATTTAATTTGTAATGGATTTAATCCACGATATACAAAATGGATATGGCATGGAGAAGATATATCAAATACATCTAGCACATATGTTGAGACCGGAGGATATGAAGATGAGGACAAAGAGGATCGATTAGAAGATATGATTCGTGATGTCAGAGAGGAGTTCATTAATCGATCAGAAGAGTTGAATAACTTATCAAGTGATGCTGAGAAACCTTTGTGGCCGGGGTGTAGTAAATATACACGGTTATCAGTTGTTTTAAAACTATTCAACTTAAAAGTTGGGAATGGGTGGAGCGATAAGGGTTTTACGGCCTTACTAGAGATTTTAACAGATATGTTTCCGGAAGGTAATGAACTTCCGAAAAGTACATATGAGGCCAAAAAGATTTTGTGCCCTATGGGTATGAGATATAAAAAAAATACGTGCTTGCCGTAACGATTGTGTATTGTTTAGAAACGAATACAAAGCATCCCATGTGTGTCCAATATGTGGAGCATCTCGTTACAAAGAAAGGAAGGATGTTGATGGTGAAGTGATCTTAAATGGGCCCCCAGTTAAAGTGATGTGGTATCTTCCAATAGTTCCAAGATTGAAACGTCTATTTGCAAATCCAGGTGATGCGAAAAACCTAGCGTGGCATGCAAATCAAAAAATTTCTGATGGGAAGATTCGACATCCAGCTGATTCTTTTCAATGGAAAGCAATTGATAATTTATTTCCTGAATTTGGCAATGAGGCAAGAAATCTTAGACTTGGACTTTGTACCGATGGAATTAATCCACACGGTAATCTTAGTAGTAAGCATAGCTCGTGGCCTGTTATGTTGGTGATTTATAATCTACCTCCCTGGCTATGTATGAAACGTAAGTATATACTTTTGTCTTTGATGATTTCTGGACCAAAACAACCGGGGAATGATATAGACATCTTTTTGGCACCTTTGATTGAAGATTTGAAAAAGTTGTGGGATGAAGGTGTGGTAATATTTGATGCATATCGAAAAGAGTCATTTAAGTTGCATGCAATGATCTTTTGCACAATAAATGACTTTCCAACTTATGGTAATTTGTCTGGGTATAGTGTTAAAGGGCATAAAGCATGTCCTATATGTGAAGGGGATACATGTTATCAACAACTTGTTCATGGAAAAAAGACAGTCTACATGGGTCATCGGAGGTTTCTTGATAGATTCCACCCTTATCGCAGATTAAAGAAGGCTTTTAATGGGTTACAAGAATATGCTGATGCTCCACGTGCACTAACTGGGATGCAAGCTTATGAACGAGTAAAAAATTTAAATATTATTTTTGGCAAGGTTCAAAAGCTTAAATCCCAAAAAGGCAAGCGAAAAAAATCTAATGTTGAAATACATCCAGTTGAAAAGAGTCCATGGAGAAAAAGATCAATATTATTTGATCTTCCATATTGGAAGTTGTTAGATGTGAGACATAGTATTGATGTTATGCATGTTGAAAAAAATGTGTGTGATAGTCTTGTTGGAACACTTCTAGATATAAACGATAAGACTAAAGATGGACTCAAGGCTAGATTAGACTTGGTGGATAAGACTAAAGATGGACTCAAGGCTAGATTAGACTTGGTGGAAATGGGAATAGATGGACTCAAGGCTAGATTAGACTTGGTGGAAATGGGAATACGACCCCAATTAGCTCCACACCCTATGGAGGAAATGGGAATACGACCCCAATTAGCTCCACACCCTATGGAGAAGAAGACTTACTTGCCTCCAGCTGCTTATACTCTGTCAAGAAATGAAAAAAAAAGTTTCTGTGATTGTTTGCATGGTGTTAGAAATGAAAAAAAAAGTTTCTGTGATTGTTTGCATGGTGTTAAAGTGCAAAAAAAAAGTTTCTGTGATTGTTTGCATGGTGTTAAAGTGCCACAATGGTATTCATCTGATTGTTTGCATGGTGTTAAAGTGCCACAATGGTATTCATCAAATAGTTTGCATGGTGTTAAAGTGCCACAATGGTATTCATCAAATATCAAAAGGCTTGTGAACCTCCAAGATTTAAAATTGGTGGGGTTGAAATCTCATGATTGTCATCTCTTAATGCAACAATTATTACCGGTGGCTATTAGAGATGTGTTGCCTAAAAAGTTGAGACGCACAATTATAAGATTGTGTTTCTTTTTCAACGCAATTTGTGGGAAAGTTATTGACCTTCACACATTAGATGAATTGGAGAATGGAATCATTATTACATTATGTCAATTAGAGATGTACTTCCCGCCTTCTTTTTTTGATGTAATGGTTCATTTACTTGTACACTTGGTGAGAGAGATCAGACAATGTGGTCCGGCTTACTTGAGGTGGATGTATCCATTTGAACGGTACATGAAAGTTTTAAAAGGGTATGTTAGGAACCGATATAGGCCAGAAGCATTTATTGTTGAAAGCTATATAGCTGAAGAGGTTGTTGAATTTTGTACCGAATACTTGGCAGGTGTAGAAGCTATTGGTGTTCCCAAGTATCGCCACATTGGGAGAATAACAGGTAAGGGTACTCATGGAGGCAAAGTGTTGACTATGGATTGTGAAGATGTTGAACAAGCCCATTTGTACATCTTGCATAATATGAGTGAAGTTGAGCCTTATATGGATGAACACATGTCCCTAGTAAAGGACCAAAATCCTCGAAGAAATAACATGTGGGTTGCAAGTGAGCATAACCGTTCTTTTGTTGAGTGGTTTAAAACTAAAGTTGTTGCTGATAATAATGTTTCTGAAACTATACAATGGTTGGCTCATGGTCCGGGGATGCAAGTCATATCTTACACTGGATATGACATTAATGGATTTTCTTTCTATACAAAGTCTCAAGATGATAAGAGCACTGTGCAGAATAGTGGAGTGACTTTGGTGGCTAATTCAATGCATTTTAGTAGTTCAAAAGATAAAAATCCTGTGTTGGCAGAATTGTCATACTATGGAGTCATTGAAGAGATATGGGAGATTGATTATGTAAAGTTTAGGGTGCCAATGTTCAAATGTCGATGGGTAGAAAGTAACCATGGAGTTAAAGTCGATGAGTTTGGATTCACACTTGTAGATCTGAATAGGGTAGGTCATAAGAACGATCGCTTCATCTTGGCATCTCAGGCCAAACAAGTTTTTTATGTTAGTGATCCATGTGATAAGAAATGGTCTATAGTTCTTCACGGGAAGAAGCAGATTACTGGAGATGAGAACTTAGAAATGAGTGATGATATTGATGAAATCCCTTCTTTTTCTTCTGGAGTAGTGCAGTTTGATGTAGACAATGAGATAGATGAAGTACATGCTGTACGAGATGATCACCATGAAGGGATATGGGAAATATGAGTATTAGTTGTAATGTTTTTAAAAAAATTTATTCGTACAATTGTTCTATAAATTTAATACATATATTATATGTGTTTATATTTGTTTTTCGTATAGGTAAATGGAAAGCTCAAATGATCCTTGTGGTGATATTACTGTNTCTGTGATTGTTTGCATGGTGTTAAAGTGCCACAATGGTATTCATCAAATATCAAAAGGCTTGTGAACCTCCAAGATTTAAAATTGGTGGGGTTGAAATCTCATGATTGTCATCTCTTAATGCAACAATTATTACCGGTGGCTATTAGAGATGTGTTGCCTAAAAAGTTGAGACGCACAATTATAAGATTGTGTTTCTTTTTCAACGCAATTTGTGGGAAAGTTATTGACCTTCACACATTAGATGAATTGGAGAATGGAATCATTATTACATTATGTCAATTAGAGATGTACTTCCCGCCTTCTTTTTTTGATGTAATGGTTCATTTACTTGTACACTTGGTGAGAGAGATCAGACAATGTGGTCCGGCTTACTTGAGGTGGATGTATCCATTTGAACGGTACATGAAAGTTTTAAAAGGGTATGTTAGGAACCGATATAGGCCAGAAGCATTTATTGTTGAAAGCTATATAGCTGAAGAGGTTGTTGAATTTTGTACCGAATACTTGGCAGGTGTAGAAGCTATTGGTGTTCCCAAGTATCGCCACATTGGGAGAATAACAGGTAAGGGTACTCATGGAGGCAAAGTGTTGACTATGGATTGTGAAGATGTTGAACAAGCCCATTTGTACATCTTGCATAATATGAGTGAAGTTGAGCCTTATATGGATGAACACATGTCCCTAGTAAAGGACCAAAATCCTCGAAGAAATAACATGTGGGTTGCAAGTGAGCATAACCGTTCTTTTGTTGAGTGGTTTAAAACTAAAGTTGTTGCTGATAATAATGTTTCTGAAACTATACAATGGTTGGCTCATGGTCCGGGGATGCAAGTCATATCTTACACTGGATATGACATTAATGGATTTTCTTTCTATACAAAGTCTCAAGATGATAAGAGCACTGTGCAGAATAGTGGAGTGACTTTGGTGGCTAATTCAATGCATTTTAGTAGTTCAAAAGATAAAAATCCTGTGTTGGCAGAATTGTCATACTATGGAGTCATTGAAGAGATATGGGAGATTGATTATGTAAAGTTTAGGGTGCCAATGTTCAAATGTCGATGGGTAGAAAGTAACCATGGAGTTAAAGTCGATGAGTTTGGATTCACACTTGTAGATCTGAATAGGGTAGGTCATAAGAACGATCGCTTCATCTTGGCATCTCAGGCCAAACAAGTTTTTTATGTTAGTGATCCATGTGATAAGAAATGGTCTATAGTTCTTCACGGGAAGAAGCAGATTACTGGAGATGAGAACTTAGAAATGAGTGATGATATTGATGAAATCCCTTCTTTTTCTTCTGGAGTAGTGCAGTTTGATGTAGACAATGAGATAGATGAAGTACATGCTGTACGAGATGATCACCATGAAGGGATATGGGAAATATGAGTATTAGTTGTAATGTTTTTAAAAAAATTTATTCGTACAATTGTTCTATAAATTTAATACATATATTATATGTGTTTATATTTGTTTTTCGTATAGGTAAATGGAAAGCTCAAATGATCCTTGTGGTGATATTACTGTCAATGGTAGTAATACGATTACTTCTGTTCGTAAGAAGAGGGGCATCACTATGATGAAGCAACTTATCTTAGGTCGTGCTAATACTGTAGAAAAGTATGTGGTTGAATTTGATGGGAAAAGACCTGTTGGCAAGTATAGTGATATGATGGTTAGTTATATTGGATATTTGGCACGCAGCAAAGTTAGCATTTTAATTGATGATTGGAGCAAATTTGGCAGGATATACTGGTATATTTAATTTAAATTTCTAATATAGTATAGTTATTAGTATTTGATTTTTTTTTATTTTTAATATTAATCTTGGTGTATGGTTTTGTTTTGTAGACTGTTTTTGATATACCCAACACAAAAAAAAAATAAGGAGTACTTTGTTGAGTGATGCGAACAAATATTGGAGGGATTTCAAGTCAAGACTTATTTGAATTATGATTTTAGTTTGTTATACCCATATTTGGTTAAGTATGAATAATGAATATTTAGTGTAAAATCACATTTTCTATCTCAATAGATAGTTTTATGCGTTCAATCACATTAAGTGCATAATATTAAGTTTAATTATGCAATTAGGTTTGTGAGATTTTTATTTACAAATTACAACATATCCTTTTGGTTTGATATTGCTAAAATTTGTAAATTCTATTTACTTCTCATAAATTTGATCTTTATGCATTAAAACATTTTTCCATGGGCTTAAAGTTTGAAATTTCAATGTATATATCCATTATGTCATTATTAAAAATTGTTGGGTCTCTTTGGTTTGGACTCATATTAGTGCTTGGATATTAATTCTATACTTTGAAAGTTCATATTAAAAATTGTTATGCAATTTGTTTGGAATATATGAGTTTAATGTTTTAATTTTTATGCATATTTGTCCTAAGCATAATATTTTGTTTTAAATTATGCAATATTTTTGTTATGCCTTTAGCAATGCATAAATTTAGGATTGAATTATGTTAGTTCCTAATTAAGTTGGACTTATGCATAAACTTTAGTTACGGTAATGCCTGAATTTAAGCATATTTGGTTTATTGATTTAGTTCACCCATTTAAGCTTTAATCATAGGTGAACCATGCAATTTTGGTGTATGCCCTCCAAATTTTAGGTTTATACCCTCAAACAGTTATACATTGAGTGCATATGAATTGAGGAGGCATACTAGTTTTATGGCCATGACTTAAGAACATCTTGTGCGACTAGTCCCCTTAAATATCATATATTTGGATTTTCCCATCACGATCTGGTATAATCTGTTTGTAATTTTTTTTATTCCTTGCCAATGTGATTTTTCAGTTCATTAAAAAATAGTCATAGCATCTTTAATTTACTAATTTATCTTAAGCTTGAATCACATAAAGGTTAGGTAATGAATTGATAATTGTCTAGTGATCTTATAATTTTAATTTGGTTGGGGAGTAGCCACATCATCCTTTAATCAGTTAAAATTATATATTGAATGGTTTATCTTGATTACATAAAGTTTTAGACATATCATTTGTGATTAATTGTATTTAATATGATGGAATTTAGCGCACAGGCAATTTCGTTATATTTGTATAATTAATTAAGATTAAATACTGGACTATGATCATAATTTAGCCCACAGGCAATTATGTATCGAAATATAGTTTAATAGTTTTATTAGTGATGATGGAAACAAATAAATTTATTTAGTTTATAATTATTTGTAAATAATTTCCATCTCTATCATAAAGTTTAATTTTATGATGCAAACTTTAATTTAGATCATATTTCTTAATTTACCCACAGGGATTAAGAAAAAGGAACATGATTTCTTAAGTTTTATCATAATAGTTGTAATGAATCTCGTTAGTTGATTAAAACGTTAGCCTGCAGGCAAGTCTTATATCACTTGATTCTTCAACTCATTTGATAATTGTTTCATCATAAAATTTCAGTTGGATCTAATTGAGTAAAACTTTAGCCCACATGCAAGTTTTATGTCTCTAGATTGTTCTGTCTATTTAATAATTGAGATGAAATATTATCATAAGGGTTTTAATTAGATTTAATAGAATTAAAACTTTAGCCTACAGGCAAGTTTTATGTCAATAAATCCTCACCCATTAGATAATAATTTTATCACAATTTCTTAGAATTTATAAATTATAATTCTAAGTTTTCATGATTTGCATGGCAAAACATGTATTTAGTTACTTCCCAAAATTTAACCATTTTTTATTAATTGTTTCGTGAATCTTGCTTGGTTATTTGGACTAATTGTAGTAAGTTAATTATGTGATATATTCGATATACCTCCTTTGGTTTCCAATAATAAAATGTACGTTTTCGAGCCAAACTCCAACTTGATTTTGGAAAGTGTATTTTATTATTTTAGTATATCCAACTATGGTGGGGAGTTATGTCCTCATTAGTTATTACTTTAGTTGGATTGGAACCAAATATTGATTATTTAGTATGCCCAACTAATGGTGGCGAATTATATCTTCATTATTTAGTTGGTCAAATCAATTGTGAGTACGTATATCATTAATTCTGCTAAAGAATATTTTAATCAGTGGGAGTGATCATTTAGAAAAGATCATTAAGATACTCCACTAAAGATTCCACAAGTATCAATCGTGTATCCGTTCATATAAATTCATAAGTTCAAATTATTGAACATTTGGCTGTACAACATATTTATGAAAATGTTGTGACAATATTAAGGAGTTTATTAGAACAAAACATTTAACTTGTGATACACTGTTATTTAAACAAATTCTTTATCATTTAATAGAGTCTTTAGTTTCTTCAAAATTGATCCTGGGCCATTCTGGTTTATAAGGCTCAAGACAATTTTGCAAGACATAAAAGTAAGACTCATAATATTCAGTTCACTATAAAGTGAACCTTAAAGTTATTTGGGAAGTTATGGTGTATATATATTTAAATTCTAAATTTATGACTTAGAGTTTTAGTTTATTGTCTAAGTTGTTGGAATGCTTCTATGACTATACTATCTTTTGTCTATTTTGATGAGTGGGAATGACAGACGTGTCAACTCCAAGCTCTTGGGCATTAGGGGCAGTGCTTAAGTTAAGTTATAAACTAGTCATGGAACATAGTTAGCATTATGCTAATATTAAGAGATCTCTAGTTAATGCATAGTTAACATTAAGGATCTTAGAAATCATGAAGTGTACTCTTTTGTACAATTTAGATGTTTTTTTTTTCTCTTTTAAGTTGTGCATATATATTGTATTTTGAGAAACATCCCTTAAGATACCAAGAATAAACGTTGGGTTTGTTCATAAAGGACTTAAGTTGGGGAATAAAAATGCATGTGATGCATAGAAGATATTACTCTGTCGAGCACAGGACATATCGCTATGATTCGTGTGTTTTGTTCTTTGATGAGAGTTGTGCTAGTACTTGCACCAAGTGGGAGACTGTAAGACTTTTCTATAAATACAATATATATATATATATATATATATATATATATATATATATATATATATATATATATATATATTATGGGCCTTAATAATGTGGTGCAAGTAGACTAGGCCCATTAAGCTATAGGTTGGATTGGACATCTAGGTTTAGTCCAATCCACCATTATGCCTATATAAGCATGCATTGATGGAATGCAGGACAGACAATATATAGTACCTAAAGACTTGGTACGTACTCTGCTCAGAAAATACCAGTACACCATCTAAGGTTCTGAATTAAGTGTGAGACAAAACGACTAACACAGGCAACACAACAAGGCATCAATTATGGCTGGAGATCACGACTTATGCTTCCGCTACTACAACCGCTCGCTACTACGAGTTAAGTTTCTCGTAGATTCATTCTATATATGTTTAGACAGTATTTTTATGATCTTACAAAAAATATCAAATTCTACCATAAAAGCTAAGTCACATATTGAGATTAGAATTAAAATTTTTAAAAAAGAATGGGGTATTATTCATGATATGGTGCAAGGTAAAGACACTAATGGGTTCTGTTGGAATGAGCAAAAATACATGATTTATGCTAAAGATACTATTTGAGAATCATACTTAATTATAAGTATTTACGATTTTTTTACTTTCATTTATTTTTATTAATATATACGTACTAATAATTTATTTTATATGTTTATCATAGAGTCATAAAGAAGTTACACCATTTAGAACAAGAAGTTTTAGATTTTATAATGACTTATTTGCTCATATATTTTAAAATCTTACGACTAGAAAAGATGCATAAACAATTAATAACTAATTGAAGAAATACAAGCTGAATAACAAAATAATAGAAGGGTTGAAATAGATGATAGTGCATTTGTTGATTTAGATGATATTGACTTCATAAGTACACAACATCAGACACAAAATGATGGAAGAAAAAAAAATTCAAGTAAGAGAAAGAGGAATCATGATGAAACTATCAGATATGTGCTGATAGTATGCTTAATGCTGTGAAGCTAAGTTGATAAGAACTTGTCCGGTGCGCTTAATATGATCGTGATATTGATATATTTCAGAAGTTTAATCGTGCATTATAAGAAATTGATAGTTTTGACTTACAAAATGGGCCTTATTTCCTTAAAGCTCACCGATCATTCTAATAAAGTGACTTTTTTCTCAATCTTAATTCTGATCCTGATCGAAGATTGGGATGGATCAAAAGATCAGATTCCTTGTTAGCAATGATCATTATTCATATTTATATGTTACGAATATTGCTACTATTTCACATGATCTACATATATACTCCCTCCGTCTCGAAATGAATGTCTCATTTGCTTTTTACATGCTTTTTAAGAAATTAAAGTAAAGGTAATGTGCTTTTCAATTATACCCTTCACTTTTTCACTTTTAGAAATAAAAGCAATAAAGAATGCAAAAGTAATAAGGGTAAATTGAGTAAAATAGAATGATGGTGATGTTCAATTTTGGGGAGAGGACAACATTTTGGGACAAACTAAAAAGGAAAGTAAGACAGGTAAAATGGGACAGAGAGAGTATATATATATATATATAAGCGGTCACTATACTGGGGGGGCAAGACATGACCGCGACTTAAGATTAAAGTACCCTTGAAAAGACTAATGAATTAGAAAAGAAGAAGTAAGGAAATGAGACGACTCTTTCTTGAACTATATCATAAACAGATCTTCCCCTCGGACTTTTGACGGACCAGCCGCGCCGTTTGACCCTGAAAGGAAAATGAGCTTTGCTCCTCTGGGCGCTAGTTTCGAATGATCGGGTTTCAACGGCAAGCACATATATATATATATATATATATATTTATTTATTTATTTATTTATTTATTTATATTTTTTCCTTTACATCCGAGAAGTTAACAATAAATATTTTGAAGTCACAGAAGTGTAGAGTCGCCGAGTTAAGCCACCATTTCTACACCAACTAAGCTGAAAATTAAATTCATTGAAAGGTAGGCAATTCAAATTAAAGAAGGAAGGGTTTACAGAATACATTGTTGTTTATTGTGGCAGGTAGGAGGGGTTTGAGTGTTTGAGCCTTTTTCTTATTCACTACGCACAAGGTAAATTAAAGCTCAACAAACTAGCTAGGTAGATTGAGCTCATCAGCACCTCGGCTCTAGCTACAAGCTTACTCCTATCCATCATCTCTACCTTAGACCTCGATCTGTCCTAAACAGGTTTCCGGCCGCGCCCACTGCCGTACGCCGTCTCGCAACTCTTCTTGCAAAACTTGGTCTGAATCCCCTCGTCGCGATCCTCGCACTCCTTCCAGCACTCCTCCAGCCACCCATGGTGGCTTTCTTCTTCGCCGCCGCTGGGTGGGCTGCGTCGTCCTTTTTCTGCTGTCTCTTCCTCGTACGTCTCCTTGCACTTTTGTCGGCACATGTACTCTATCCTCTGCCCCTCCAGTGGGTCGCAGAGGTCCAGGCACTTCTCGTACTTGGCGAGGGCGGCATCGGCGTCGGAATCTGCGAATTCTCGTCTCAATCCGTTGCAGTGAGCGGCGAGATAGGAAAAGAACAGGACCAAGAAGATAAGTGACTGAAGTTTGGTGGTTTTGATAAGCATTTTGAAAGCCTCAAGACTTGCGAATTGAAGTAGTGTTTTAGTTGTTATCTTTCTGCCCTTCCAAAAGCATATATAGCCAGTAACTGCATATTGCAGGATAGATGAGGTTATTTAATTTATACGTGTTGTGCCATTAACATACTTTCACATATACCACGTGTTTCCTTAGTTTTAATATTGTTAATATTATTTATCTAGTTCTATTACATGTATTATTTCATTTTTCTACTCTTTTATTTTTACTCCTTCAAGTAACAATGACTAGTTATTTTCATCTTGTGATTCTCAAGAAAAATGTTAAAAGTAACATTTTTATTAGAGAAAGTAAAACTTAGCTTATAATTTGAAAATACAAGTAATATTTTCCTTATTTACTCACGAGTTAATTCTAAAGTGGAGGTCTTTTATGACAATTTTAAAATTTAATTTTACACTATTGTTTTTTATCATTTAATATTCTATATAACTATATTATCATATTTTGAATATTTGTGTCTATTTGATAACTTTTCTGGGAAACTCTATTTTACATAAGGATATTTTTGTCTATTCAATTTATTATTATTAAATAAAAAAATACAATTTCTTAATTTTTTATCAAACAAAAAAATATATTTTATTAAAATATTTTTTTTAAAAAAAGTTATTTAAAAAAAAATATTTTTCAGTTTTTTCAAACCGACACTAAAATTATGCAGTAACGTATCCAACTTGTATATGGTAGAAAATTTTAATTTGGAGCTTTAGAGAAGGGTTAATGCCGTTAATGGTAATGGAGGATTTTATCGGGAGTAGATAACTTTCACGGATAGGTATGCAACTATGCATGCATGCAAGTTGACAAGTGTAATATTGCAAGCGTGAGGTGTGCTTAAACAACAAAAACAGGTGTCCAAATGTTGAATGTATATCGTGGACAAATTGGAGTCAAAGCTGCGCTATTTTAATCCAAATTCCTCTCATTTCTTTTTAGAAATTGCTTAGTGCACTTATATTTACTACTCACAAAACTTATCACTTTAAATTTTAATTAATTAAAATGTGTTGTGTTAAAGACCTTGTGGTCTTGTTGCACCTAATTGCATCTCCACATGTGAGGTGATGGGTTCGAGTCTCATTATGTTGTAGGATGTCTGTTAATTTTCAATAATGGTTGATCTTCGGTGATATATGCAAAGGATAAAATATGGGGATTAATTTTGTAAATAAATCTATTAGATTGATCTTCGGTGATATATGCAAAGGGGAAAATAGACTTCTAGGCTACCTGGTTTGTAACATTTCCTTATCTGCCGGTCGAGATAATATTTAGGTATGAGCTAATATCGTTAAACCGCATAATGGCACATATTATCTACATATTCATTCTTCAAGAGGAAAATCACTTAGTCAATTATTTACTCTTCAGGTCATTTAAAGACCTTTGTCATTATACATGTTGTAATTTTCATTTTCTCATTTTTGAGAACTTTAAATTATTCAGGTGTCGAAATAAATATATATTAGCTGCATATCTAAATTTGCTATTTACTGTCAATGATATTAAGTAGCGAAACTTAATGCCATTTATCATGGGAGAGTGTATTTGATTAAAATCAATCAAGGGTTTTTGCGTCAACCCTTAACTAAAAAACTCGCTTCATCACACCACCTCATTATCCTTATTCCTCTTACGTACAAACACCCATTTGTAACCAGAAGTGTTAACATTCAATGGTGTACATGTTATAAAGAGAATTTATTTTAGCAAGTTGAGCTATGCCTTAATTGTTCATTTATATGTTAAATAGTCATGACACTTCTGGTGCCTAACTCTGGATCCAGATTATCATATCATTGAGCAATTTGTAAAGGCAATTGTGTTGACAACTATAACACTTTAATAAATTTCTCCCATATTTATAATAGTTCATGGCAATATTTAAGTCAACCAGATTCTAGCCATTTCCTAGAGATATTCGGATCTAGTCGTTCCGCGTCCCAGTATTATGATTATTCGGTATACCTATAAGTTTACTGGGTTTTTCGCTTTCTAGACGAACGTCTTCAAGACATAGTTCTTCAAGATATTTCAAGAGTGACAAAGTTTCTTTACTAGATCTAGTACTATGATTCTTATCACTTACACTGATAAATCTCCTACATTTCTGGCATCAAGGAGTTTCGGTAGATGTATTTGGTCCAATTTGGGGAAAGTTTATAGGACCTAGTCACTCTTTTATGATCAGTATGATCAATAGATATATTTGGCAGATTGATTATCACCTGAACTTCCAGTTTAGTCTAACTGGCTAGTACGTGGATTTTAAATAATGAAGATATTTCCACTCTGTGAAATTTGTCGACATTCCATTGAATTTGGGTTCTTATCACCACATAACGCCGAGAAACGATCCTCATTAAGTATGCAGTCAACGTACCTAATTATATATTGATCCCCTATCATGGGCTCTTGGTTATCAATAGACGGAGGTTTCTTTAATATGATAGCCCTTTTAAAGGTACATTGTGGTGGTAATATATGAAAGTAGAATGTGCACTAAAAAAATAATAACGCAAATAGGAAAATGTTTGTTTTGAAACCGTGTACTAGGTGTAAGGGAGTATAAGTGTGATATGCAGTGATTCAGATTTCGGTAAAAATAGATAATTTAGGAATTTCCTTCCACATATTCTTTAGGGGAAAAATTATGTGAAATGAGATCTGACTCATTATATTTTTGCCCAAAATGACTCAACCTCTCATGTAATAATTTAGAAGGATTTGATTTTATAGCCTCGTTGTGTACCACTACTGGAGCAGTCGTTATACCGTGGTCACTGATACTACAGGTCATCTCAAAAGATAGTGCCTTACCTTTGTTTTTATATTATCGAATGAAACTGTAGTTATATCGAAATGTAACTGTAGTTGTGTTGAAATGTAACTGCAGTGTATATGAACTGATACTGAATAACAGTTTCACATTTGTGTTTATATTATCGAATGAAATTGTAGTTATATCGAAATGTAACTGTAGTTGTGTCGAAATGTAACTGCAGTGTATATGAACTGATACTGAATAACAGTTTCACATTTGTGTTTTTATAGTATCGAATGAAACTGTAGTTATATCGAAATGTAACTGCAGTTGTGTTGAAATGTAATTACAGTGTATATGAACTGAAAGTGAATGACGCGGAACGGAGGTGGTTTCATCTATCTGTTTCATTAATCAAAATGACGTCGTTTTGATGCGCGGTCCACGATATAATTTGCGCTACTGGAGTACCGATTGACTAGGCTAAAAAACAAGATAACTAGTCTAGAAGAAGGCTAACTGAGGATATTTATTAATTCTCTTTGTAATTGACTAGACTAAAAAACAAGATAACTAGTCTAGAAGGAGGCTAACTGAGAATATTTATTAATTCTCTTTGTATTGTGCTGCTTACAAAGTTTCAATTATGAAAAATAACTTAGGGCGATATTACACTTATCAAATCCATAAATAAATTCAACATCCTAAAGCCTAACAATCCTTCGAAGATTGAGATGGGATTTAGGGATCATCTTCGACCAACTATATATTCATTATCAAGGTTTAGTCTAAAGGGTGACATAAATTTGAGCTCTTAATTTACTTTCTAAGCAAATCCCTATCCAAAAGTTGTGAACTATAAATTTTAAATCTCAATATGTATAGCCTATAGCAAATAATTGTTAACATTAAGAGCAGACCAATAAATATTCACTTCGGGACAGAATACGACAGAGTTGTCATTTATTAGATCAGAATTTAATTGACAGGTGTGTAGATCACAGGTTAACATATAGGAAATAGCACCACACATAATCTTCTCAAATCAAAGTTCAAACAAATTGTCATGATTGCCATTAACATACTGGTGCTCTATATTCAATTTTTGTATTGACAAGTAAACCGAACATGAAACATGATATCAAAATCTAATTATATACATGATGTCAAACACGATATAGACATACACGGTATATATCACATGTATACGAATTCCAACATATATGTACTACTTCACAATGTCTATATATATATATATATATATATATATATATATATATATATATATATATATATATATATACACACACACACACACACATACATTCACACACACATCATTATACCACATACATGCAAAATTACATGTTAAAATTATAATTATATAAGTAATTATATATAACACAACACTTATATACTTTTTTTTAGTACTACTAACTCTGTTACAATGTAGTATCTGTTCACAGTTGACAATGTAACAGTTGCCTCCACTGAGGTTCAAACCCACTCCCATCATCCATGTGAGAGTGTAAACCAGGACACCGGGTGCCACTAGACCACTAGTATTATGCAGTACTGCAATCCAAAAGATCATCAATTTTGAAGATTAGGGGAAAGGAAAACAATGAGGGAAAACTCAACAAACATATGAAGAAATGAAATTTCACTACTGCGATTAATTCGACGTTGACACCCGCCTTTGAATCTTTGTCGCTGCCGACAACTGCCTTCGAAATCCCCTCGCGTTCAACGGAGATCGATGGGCCACGACACCACCTCGGGCGCGACCGACGGCGGCGCTGGTCTGGACCTCCGCGAAGGGGATGAGCCGATCAAGAGCGCAGAGTGAAGATTGACCGCCACCTTCAAAATGGTGACTGGGAGGTGTTGTTCCGCAAATTATATCGTGGATCGCAGTCCACAATGGATTGTGGACCGCGCATCAAAACGACGTCATTTTGATTAATGAAAACAGACAGATGAAACCACCTCCATTCCGCGCCATTCACTTTCAGTTCATATACACTGCAATTACATTTCAACGCAACTGCAGTTACATTTCAACACAACTGCAGTTACATTTCGATATAACTACAGTTTCATTCGATAATACAAAAAACACAAATGTGAAACTATTATTCAGTATTAGTTCATATACACTGCAGTTACATTTCAACACAACTACAGTTACATTTCGATATAACTACAGTTTCATTCGATAATATAAAACACAAATGTGAAGCTGTTATTCAGTATCAGTTCATATACATTGCAGTTACATTTCAACACAACTACAGTTACATTTAGATATAACTACAGTTACATTTACCACATCTAGATGACACACAACTCAGCTGTTTGGAGGGGTTGTTTGCCGCGGCCGAACAAAGTGTGGCAGATGGCGTATGCGGCGGTCCAAGCATGGAGACAAGTTCACCATGTCTAGCCACCTCACCAAACGTCTCCGCAGCCTGGCGTACAAGTAATGACGGGCCAGACTTCTACTGCATTCCAGACCCACGGACGGTCTTGGCGTTGTTTCTTCGACGCAGATTTTCTGCCATCTATAAGGAGGACCACTATTGGAGTTGTTTTTTTCACGGTAGAGAGTGATTTTGTTGATGCATTTAACAGGCCAATTCAAAGCTGTTTCTCCCCGCTCATGGCGGAGTCTATGGCTTGTAAGGAGGTTCTTTCTTGGCTTAAGGAGCGTGGAATTGATCATGTGGAGCTCTACACTGACTGCACCAACCTACCGAGGCTGCTTGCATCTACTCACCACGACCTTTTTTCTTATATTGCGTTTTCCATTGAAGCCTCAAGGGCTATTATGTCGTCTTTTATTCATTGTTCAGTACGTTTAGTCCCTAGGTCTGCTAACCTGGGTGCACACACTCTTGCTTCAGTGACCTATTCTCAGGCTAGTTTTTTGTATTGAGATTCTATCCCGCTTGACTCTATTTCTGATTTGATTTAATATACCTTATTGGTTGTCTTTCAAAAACAATACATTACTATATATAATTAAATATATTTGTCACAAAATATAAATGTTTGAATATTTTATCAAGTTTTAAATGTTTAGATAAATTGACACAAAGTATAAAGTTTGATTTAATTTTTTTTTTTTTTTTACAATAAACCTAATTTAAAAGATGATATTTCATGTATGAAATTTGAAATGATGGTATAAGACTATAAGGTCAACAAAAAATTAAACATAATCATTTCATTAGTTTATAATGCCATAAATGTAGTGCTTTTCTGGTAGCATTTAATACGAGATTCATGTAATGAAATTATACTCTCCTACTCTAAAAGTGTTGTCTCATTCATAATAAATAGTACATTTAATGCTTTAATAAATTGATACATTTTTGGTTTTGTTCATAACAAATGCATTATTTTTTCAATTTAATAATACAACACAATCAATTCTTAATTAAAGAGTACTTTGGCCCGATTTAATAAATGGCATATGCAAAAATTTTGATTTCTCAGTTATTTTTTTTTTATGTCTAATAACTTGTCTAGTAATTAGTCAGGGTTTTGGAGCAATGTTTTTTTTTTTTTTGTGTCGAAAGAAGAGGGAGGAAATCCCAGGTTTGAACAAAAGGTTACACAGTGATTAGGCTCCTACTACGAGGGATCCTCCTATAGAAACTAACTCCCAGTTGATACTCGTAAAGCATATCTCTAATAGCCATAGGAGGTTCCATAAGCTGGTGAAAACCAGAAGGTTGTCGTAGTGCCTTCTTAGCAAGAAAATCGGCTAGTTTGTTCTGCTCCCTGAAGACGTGCAAGAAAATGATTTGCTGAAAACTCTGTGCCTTGGTACGACATCGCTCCATAATGTTGCTAACATTTCCGGATCCCCGAGTGCCACGCCGCAGTAGGTCAATAATATGCTTTGAATCACATTCCACCATGAGGGTTTGGACTCCCATTCTTGACGCCAGCCGTAACCCCTGTAGAATTCCCCATGCTTCTGCTATTTCCGGAGAGCAACACCCAATTTGGTATTGAAACCCAGTTATCAAGTTCCCTGCCTGATCGCGCAACAGACCTCCACAGCCAGCCAAACCTGTCGCGGGCGAAACACTGCCGTCAACATTTAGTTTCGTCCAGCCCGGCTAAGGCTTTGTCCACGAGACACGCGCATCGGACTCCATTGTACGTTGGGAGGTCACCTTGCGTCGTGCTGAAAACGCGGCAGCAATTTCCACCTCTTGTTGAGAAAGCCAACGCAATTTTTGAGCCAGAGGGATCTTACGACCATTGAAAACGGCGTCATTGCGCCACTTCCAGATCCACCACAACCTGATAGCAAAACGAGGCGGCCAATCAGGTTTGAGGCCCAGAGACGAATCACCCATCACATTCGCTAACAACCACGACTCCCAGTCCAGGCCAGCAAGCGTAGTCGTCACACTGGGATGCAGAGCAGTAGTCCAAATTCCCTTCGCGTCCAGACAATTGCGGAAAAGATGGTTAGTGTCTTCATGCTCACCTGCACAAAAAACACAAAACTCATTAGACGTGAGATGTCGTCTTGCGCGCTCAGAATTTGTCATAATGCGATTATGGATGTTCAGCCACAAAAAGAAACAGATCCGAAGAGGCACATTGATGTCCCAAATGCGCAACCAATCCTTCGTTGTCCCTAACTGGTTCGGATGAGCGATGTGATCGTATGCCGACTTCACCGAAAATTTCCCATCGGATTCAAATATCCACCCGATACCGTCCCCCTCATCCGTGTCCAAAACCAGTGTATACGACGCCAAAATGTCCAGAATTCCTGGTGGAAGAAAATCTTGGAGATTTTCCCATTTCCAACCTCTGCCATCCTCCCAATACTCACTAACTGTTGCATACAGAACAGGTAGATTGAGAGGTGTGTTTAGAAGCTGACTAAGCTAGTAAGGAACAATCCATTTGTCCATCCAAAAACGAGTGGTCCTCCCGTTAGTAACAACTTTGCTAGTTCCGGCGTCAATAAAAGGAGTTGCCGCTTTAATTCCTTTCCACACGGTTGAAACCATAGAAAGACGACCGGTGTTGTATTTACCGACTAGAGTCCTGGACCAAAGAGCATCCTTCTCTTGGGAAAGGCGCCACCCTAACTTAACCATATAAGCCATGTTCAGCTCCTGAAGCTTGCGGATTCCTAGACCTCTCAACGCCATGGGAGTGGTGACTGTATCCCACTTTACTAAATGCACCCTGCGAGTTGTGGTCTCACGATTATCGTTGCCCCAAATAAAATGGCACATGGACTGTTCAATAGACTGGCAAATTCCCTTAGGCAAGACTGTTGTCTGCATCATATAAGAAGGCATGGCGTTTAGTACAGACTTCGCAAGCGTTACCCGTCCCGCCATGGAGAGAGTTTTCGCTCGCCATCCAGTTAAACAGTTATTTACTCTGTCCAACAATGCAGCATAGGTCTTACAAGTCACTCGCCCATGGATCGAAGGTACCCCAAGATACTTACCCAGATCAGTTGTTCTTTCAAAATTGAGGCGGCTAGAGATATCCCTAGCAAGACAAGGGTCTGTATTTTTTGAAAATAAAATCTGAGACTTTGCGTGACTGATCTGCTGACCAGACGCCGCACAAAACTGTAGAAGGCAACTTTGAATAACGTCGACCTGCTCCATAGAAGTTTCAGCGAACAACACCATATCATCCGCAAAATAGAGATGCGATAGCAGAGGACAATTTGGCGCTAATTTGATACCTTTCCATTCTCCCGAAATCACCCGTAGGTTAATCATCTGACTAAGTTTCTCTAAACCTAGCACGAAGATAGCTGGAGACATAGGGTCTCCTTGACAAATGCCTCTCTCGGGGCAAAAGTATGGGAACCGTTCACCGTTCCAATTAACAGAATAGCGGGGGGTTCTAATACAATTCATAACAATTCGAACCCACATTGGACTGAAACCAATCTCATTTAGAACTGTGTCAACAAAATCCCAAGAAAGGCGATCATAAGCCTTTTCGAAATCGAGTTTGATCGCCATGGTGCCGGTCGAGCCTTTCTTGGTACGCAATGTATGCATCACCTCCTGGTACATAACAATGTTATCAGAAATCTGTCTGCCCGGTACAAACGAGCTTTGGAAAGGACCCACCAAAATAGGGAGGAGACGTTTTAAACGGTTTGTAATGGTTTTGGTGATAACTTTATAACTCACATTACATAAACTGATGGGCCGGAACTGTTTGATGTTTTCCCGGCAATCAACCTTAGGTATAAGCGTAAGAACTGTATCATTTAAACCATCCGGCAGATTCCCCATCTGAATAGATTCAGTGACTAAACTGAAAATACTATCCCCAATAACATCCCACATCCGCTGGTAGAAAGTAGCATGTAGTCCATCTGGTCCCGGAGCTTTGAATGGTGCCATGGAAAAAACAGCATGTCGAACCTCATCCCTTGTAATGGCTGAGTTAAATAAAGACCACTCATCCTGTGAGATAAGCGGAAAAGCACCCTCTAAAACAGTTGTCCGCCGGGCTTCGAAGGGCTGGGAAAAAAGAGCTCGATAGAAATTGCCAATGTGTGATTTAAGACTATCAGGATCCATACTCCACTCTCCATTCTCGAGCCTAAGACTAGATATGGTATTCCGAGATTTGCGAATAGCGGTTGCAAGATGGTAATATTTCGTATTCCTGTCCCCGGAGAGAATCCAGTCCTCCCGAGAACGTTGGTTTGTTCCAAAACTCTGTTCAAATTCACTTTTTTTTTTTTCAAAGGAGCTCAAGACTCTTTCTGGAAAGGAGCCTTTGACTCTACTTTTGTGATGCAAAAACATCATATGGGCAAGGGAAAATTGTAATTTATACACCTCCATAATATGTCAATTATAAATGTCACTCCTACATTATTAGTGGTGTAAATGTTTCACTCAATTTTCAAAACGGTACATATATTGCCCATCCAGTACCGTCGGGAGGAAAATTAAGGGGCAACATTTACACTACGGGAGGAGCAATATATGTACCGTTTTAAAAATTGAGAAGCAATATTTACACCACTAATATTCAAGAATAACATTGGTACTTAACATATTATAAAGGGACATAAATTACAATTTTTTTTTCTATGGGCAATTCTCAAATGATGAGAGGCCTTAAGCTCCTTTAATAGAGGAACTCAATGCCCGTACTTCATTTTTCTTTATGTGAGATAGTTTGATCCCACATTACAAACTACAAAGAGGAGCCACACAAGTTATCCTTTGTTTTCTTCTTTATTTTATATTTTTGTTTTCGTTGTCTATTATTATTGTTGTTGTTATTATTATAATTACTTTGTCTTATTTTTATTATTAATTATTATTATTAATGTTTTAATATTTTATTTTATATTTAATTATGAACAAATTTCACTTTTAGTCATCGACTATTGTGGCATTGTCGCATTTAGTCTTATTCTTTTAATTTTGTCATATTACATCCTTGACTTTGAATAACTTCCACTTTTAGTTCTTGACTATTGTGGCATTGCCATATTTAGTCATATTCTTTAATTTTGTCATATTACATTCATAACTTTGAAAAACTTCCACTTTTAGTCATCGACTATTATGAATTTGCCACATTTAGTCCTATTCTTTTAATTTTGTCATATTTCATTTGATTTCCACCATTAATCTTCCGTTAAAAATTCCATTATTTTACCGTTAGAAATATGAGTTACGATATTGAAATACAATGATATCATTAAATTGACATATAACAAAGGAAAAAAATTCGTATACCTATCGTAACTCATATTTCTATGAGTTACGATATTACATCCTTTGATATTTACGGTATTTCTAATGTGTTTGAAATATGAGTTATGATATCTGTAATGATTTTTTTTCTTTGTTATTTGTTAATTTTAACGGTAAAATAATAGAATTTTTAACAGAAAGTCATGGATGTAATATGACAAAATTAAAAGAATAGGATTAAATGTGGCAATGTCATAATAGTCGAGGACTAAATGTGAAAGTTGCTCAAAGTCATGGATGTAATATGACAAAATTAAAAGAATAGGACTAAATGTGGCAATGCTACAATAGTCGAGGACTAAAAGTGGAACTTAGCTTGTTCAAAGTCAAGGATGTAATATGACAAAATTAAAAGAATAGGGTTAAATGTGGCAATGCCATAATAATCGAGGACTAAAAATGAAATTTACTCTATTTTTAAGAGTAAACAACTAATTTATCAAATATACATTTTTATAATAAGTTAATATTATCAATTGGTTAAAACAGTTAATATAATCCGCTATTAGCTAATTGTCAAACACTCCCTTTAAGTAACAAAGTAATAAATGTTACTGGTATATTTATGAATGAAAGGTGTAATTTTCATAAATATCTTTTACTCTTCCAATTCCAAAATGACTTAATAACACAAATAACTAGATTTGTGAAAAAGCTGTGAGTATTGAATGCAAGAATTACCTAAATAGTTCCTACTCAATTTTAATTTAAACGAATTACTTATATGGATTATGTCTTGTGTTGGACAGAGACAAATTGCAAAAATAATAAAACATAAGTAAAGAAGGGAACTAGGGACACAACAAGTTGTTAATGCAGTTCGGAGAAATCTTCCTACATCTTCGAGCTGAGGCTATTCAACGTAAGCCCAATTTCAATAGATGATCACTAAAATTACAGGGGTTGAAAGGATCCACCCATACACACTTTGGCTGTAGTCCTTCACACCAACTCAATCTTCATCATCTATTTGAGTGGGTACGTGCAAGCCAATAGACACTTCAATCTTCAATCACCATGACCCCGTTTCACCAAGGATTCAGTTCATCCACGTGATAGCCTTGAAGAGGCTTTTGAATAAACCGTGGATAAGAGATAATAAAGTAAATAGTTTTGGATAATAATCAGATTTAGTGCAGCTGAATTGTTGATTTCCAGAAGCCTTTACACCACCTTTTATATTGGAATTCTTGTAACCATTAGATATGAAATTTAGCTGCAAGATATTCTCAAAATTTGGAGAGCGTCATTCATTTTAAAATGTTGCTTGTATGAAAATTGTGCTCATTTAATAAAATTTTGTTAGGAGATCTCGCCCATCCTGTGTTACGTACGAACTCAGACACAACATCTTATGAAGTAGACTAAGACTGAAAGACAGAACCTAAAAATAGTACGTCTAATAAGACTAAATATGTTATGACAAATAATTAGTCAATAAAATAAGAAGTAACGTGTGTATCTTTTGTGTACTTACAGTTATGATTAAAATTCTTTACAATTCAATTTTTATAATATTTAACACATGTTTTTTTATATAATTTATATATATTTAAATATTTATTAAATATAAAACAATGAATTTAAAAATTATTAAAGAAAATAGAATTAATTTGACAAAGTATTATAGAGTTAATTCCATTTTTTGTCCTAGATTTATAGGTGGCAATCCACTTTAAGTCCTTTTTTATTAGAACATCCACTTTTGGTCCTAGTATTATTGTGACATGACCATTTTTTGTTCTTTACCAACAAAATAGTTAAAATATCGTTAAATACAAAGGCATTTCGCTCTTCAATTATGGATGTTTTTTAAAAAATAAACATAAAAAATACAGCGGTTCAACATACTTTGTATAAAAAGGATTAAAATGTCTTTGTATTTGACGATATTTTGAAGATTTTGTTGATGAAGGACTAAAAATGGTCATGCCGCAATAATACTAGAACCAAATGAGAATGTTATAATAAAAAAGGACTAAAAGTGAATTGTCACCTATAAATCTAGGACAAAAGATGGAATTACCTCAAGTATTATACATCTAACGAGTAAAATGAGGCAGACACCATAACAGATTTTAATCACACAATTTGAACAAAAAATTGACACAATAGAATCTAATCAATGGATGGCCTTTAATGTGAACTAATAATTAGGAAGTAATAATGTTTAGGCGAAATACTAGGCCAAAGAAGAAGCCAATCAGGAAGCGCGAACTCCGGGTCGGGTTGGCACAAAGTCGTCTCCTTTTGTCTCATCAAATAGGCCCTTATAGCGAACCCTAGCCATTCCCTCTCAGGCTCCCAGCATTCCAAGATTTCTTCTTCCTTCATCATTATTATATAAAGCACCAGCCTCCTCGAAGATCTGAGATCTTATTATTAGTTCTTTCAATTTGAAGCGGTTCTTTTTCAATTCTTTGTTGATTTTCATTCATCTCTTGGTTCGGGATTGTTTGTGAATGGTGGAAATTCTGAGTAATTTGTTAATGATCTCCCCCTCGACTTCTTCTCCAAGAAGGGGGGTCTCCGTTTCTTCTTCGTTCTCTTTTGGCTCCTGCAAGGAAGGCTGGTACTACCGCTGCCTAGGCGTCGACCCTTAGATTTACTGTTGTTGCTCGCTTGTGATTTTGTGTTTTTTTTCGTTTTGGTTTTCTTATTTTCCTTTCGAACCGGATTGTTGTTTCTTCGATTCGTAATACTCTTTGTTTTTGTTTCTCGAAAGAATTGGAATTGAGTTACTCATATATTCATTCGATAAGGATTTGATTTATTGATTGATTGAGTAAAAATGTTGCTTTACAAGCCGAAGAAGAGTCAGGTAGGGAAGGGCGGCAACCGCCTTTTGTTAAACATTACTGTGCTCGGAAGCGCCGGCCCTATCCGGTTCGTTGTTAGTGAGGGAGAACATGTGGCTTCTGTGATCGATACCGCCTTGAAATCTTACGCTCGGGAGGGTCGCCTCCCGGTTCTCGGGTCGGATGTAAACAACTTTGTTCTCTATTCCCCCAATGCTGGGACCGAAGGTATTTCATTTCCCTGCGATCTCCTGTTAGGTTATGTCTCTGATCTGCTTTATTGAACGCTTGTTGGGCAATTCTATGCATTTTACTGATTAATAGGAAAGAATTCCCAGATTGTCATGAATTTTGCAATTTGTTTTGATCAAATGGATTCTGGGTTTTCTTATGCGATCACCTTTACTTGTATTTCTATTCATATGTGAATTGCTGGAACATTGATGCCTAATTGATATTTGAGTTTGTCAGATTCCCTACAGATATATCATGCTTGTTTTAATCATATTTCTGTATATTGATCCTATCTCTAGGGGTTTTTTTTTTGTATAGAAATTGTATGTGTGTTGTCTTACTAATTGTGGGATGGGGATGTGATTATTAGGCAATATATATGGTGTGTGCATTATTGGTTAAATAAAGGTTGGAAATTTACAGCTCTGAGTCCATGTGACATAATTGGATCATTTGGGGTTCGTAACTTTGTATGTATGTCTATGTGTGTTGTCTTAATAACTGTGGGATGGGGATGTGATTAGGGAATAAATATGGTGTATGCATTATTGGTTAAAAAGGGTTGAAATTTGCAGCTCTGAGTCCATGGGAGATGATTGGATCATTTGGGGTTCATAACTTTGTATGTATGTATGTATATGTGTGTTGTCTTACTAATTGTGGGATGGGGATGTGATTAGGCAATAGATATGGTGTGTGGATTATAGGTTAAATTGTTAAAAAATGGTTGAAATTTGCAGCTCTGAGTCCATGGGACAATATTGGTTCGTTTGGGGTTCGTAACTTTGTGCTGTGCAAGAAGCCGCAGTCTGAGAGAAGAGTTGATGGAGGAAGAGAGGCAGCAGCATATGTTCGCAAGGGGTCTGGCAGCTGGAAATCTTGGTTCAATAGGTCTCTCAGTCGCAAGATCGTGTCACATTGAGAACCCCACTAGACTTACCACAACATTATTGTGGTGGTGATGATGATTCTGTGTAGAAGCCTTTGAAGGTTTTACATACATAGGCTGCTTCAAGTGTGCCTTTAATTTCTTTTTATTGAATTCAATAAGGATGATGTCCAGGTGTGCTGTTTGTTTTGCTTTGTTAAATGCTTCTGTTGCTATGTTGACATTGTTCACTAACATTTGTTAGTGTTCATCATCCGTAATAAAATGTTTTACATTTTGATTCCACATGCCTCATATATATATATAATCAAATTCATTCAAGTTGTTGCTGCTGTTGTGTATTACCACCCCATAAGTGTGCTGCTCTTCTTTGATATTTGTTGCATCACTTTTTTTGTTTTGTTTTGTTTTGTTTTTTGTTTTTGTTTTTTTTTGTTTTTTAAATTTGCAGTATTAATACTATTTTTAAGGGATGACAATTGGTAGTTAATAGTTAGCCTTGGTAGGGTACCCTACCAAACACACATTAGTTTGGTTTATTCATCTTCCAACTCTCTTTTTATTATTATTATTATTATTATTATTATTATTATTATTTCTTTTTATATTTTAAAAAGCTTATAAATTTTTTACATTGTATTTTTTCTATACTTTTTTAAACATTTTCAATCAAAAGAATCTAAGCCTTACTATCGAGGTTCAAACTTATGACCATCCATTTAGAATGGTAATTGGGATGCCATGATAATTCTTCATGTATATGTATATTTAAATATAAAATTGTTTGCTAAAATTTATAAGTCAACTCCTGCCAAAATTTAAGAGTTAATTCCATTTTTAGTTTTAGATTTATAGGTGACATTTCACTTTTAGTCATTTTTTATCAAAATATCCGCATTTAGTCATATGTATATATGTATGTATATGTATATACACACACACAATATATATATATATATATATATATATATATATATATATATATATATATATGTATGTATGTATGTATGTATGTTCATATGAAAACTAGTCCCCATGTAAAAGTTGTGGACAAATTTGGACGGTCAATCTTGAACTATCTGGTGGTTGGAATTAATCTCTCGTTTTGTAGTTACGTTTTCTTATTAAATTATTTTTGGAGTGATTTGGTAATTTTTCATGTTTTGAATGTCTGGGAGTTTAATTTTTGGCATTTGTTGCAATCTTTTTAGAAATTTAATTGTTAGGGTTTTTATGTTTCCTTTCTTGGTTCTTTTTCCATCTTGCTTTCTATGTTTTTTTCTTTTGCGTTTTTTTCCTCCACCCATGGTCTCAGGTTTGTCACTATTTGTTTTAATTGTCTATCGTTTAAGTATAATATTATCTATTTTTGTGATTGATCTATGTGCATTTTCACAGGTGGCGTGTAATGTAGTGTTATATATTATGGCCTCCGTAGTTGTGCATTTTGCATGGTTGATAGTGTGCATTTTGGCAATCTGGTGTGGATTAGTTTTGTGACACTTGGCCCGGGGTGTGTGATGTAGTTGTTTTACGTAATGCAATTGCGGGTTAACCTTTGTGCATTTGTTGGAAGTGATATGTAATATATTATTGTGCATTGTGACCTCTGTAGTTGTGTATTTGTATGGTTGGTGGTGTGTATTTTAGGCTTCTGGTGTGGATTAGTTTTGAGACACTTGGGGGTGTGCAATATAATGTACTATTGTGCAATCTCCAACATTAAAAGTTGTGCATTTACAAGGTCAGTGGTGGAAGCCGGGGTGCTAGATATCCACAAATGAAGGTAGTGCGATTGAAATTGGAGTAGAAGGTGATGAGTGGGTTGTAAGTTTCTAGCTTAGTCATGTTGTTTGCAACGAGTAAGCTAAGAATGAAAAGAAAAGTCAATCTCACTCCATGTGTTTGTCAATGAAGAATTTTTGGAACGGACTAATTTACCCTTATGGCTAAATATGGATAATTTAAGATTTATAATTACGTAGAGCTGTCGAAATGGGCCGGCGGGGTGAGGCCCGCTAAAGCACGCCATATGGCGGGTGCGGGTTAAAAAGCCCGCCAAAATACGAGCCTATGGGAGGTCAGCCCCCCCCCTTCCCCCCCCCCCCCCCCCCC